>NW_020954576.1:1879526-2054604 GCF_900497805.2 Vombatus ursinus | reverse complement strand
ACACACACACACACACACACACACACACACACCAATGGTTGGAGTAAAACTACAAAGAAGCACAATAGAGTAACTCCCATTCTCTGCATCTCCACACTTTTACAGAGGATGTTGGAGACAAGACATAGGTATATGAAGAAGAGGGTAAACCACCCCCACAGTACCCCCATCCTCTGATTCTTGACTAACATGAATGGCCTTACTAGTTAGCAAGGATAATCAGTTAAAATAGAAAGTTACCAGATTATCCACAAGGCTGAACCCCTCTGTAACAGGTCATCTTCCTTGAACCTGAGGTCTCTGTATCTCTTCATTAAATGAGGATATCTTTCCTACTTCTTGTCCCAGACACAAAAATTCCTACATCTTCACCTAGTAGTTTCTCTTCCTTGTCTCCAATCTCAACTCATGAGATAGCTCTTCTTCCTAGGATCAACCCTTTACTTATGTCTATGATTCCCTTCCTCCATTCCCCATCACCTTTAGAAGTTTGTCCTGTTGATCATCTCACATCTGATTTGTCTCCAGAATCAAAATTCTAGAGATGAAAGGGACCTCAGCAATCATATAGTTCAACTAATACCTAAACAAGTATCTCCACTATAACATATCTGACAAGTTGTTGTTTGTCCTTCATTTTGAAGAAGACCAATGACATCACAGGGCAATGTTTTGACTTGTGTGTGAATTTAATTTAAGTGATGCAGAGTTATATGAAGTCATCAGTCTCACTCTCTCTTCTAGAGTCATCAAAGTGCAGTGGCATGACTAAAGTCAGGATGACTGGTGATGGGCCAAGATGCAGTGGATTGACCTTGGTATCTTCAATGTCTCACCAAGCTCTAAGGCTTCACATCACCTGCTTCAGCCACCTTCATGGCTGAAGGAACGAAATGTTCTCATCCACTCATTCTATCCGAGAAAGTCACCTGACAAGCAGTTATTGAGTGAAGGCTGGAGAGGGCAGGAGAGTCCACTACCATTCCAGGAAGCCTAGTCCATTTTTTGATAGCTTTAATTGTTAGAATTTTTTTTTCTTACAACAAGCCTAAATTTACTTCTTTGCCACTTCTACCCGTTACTCCTAGTTCTTCCCTCCAGGACCAAAAAGAATGAAAGAACAAGTTTGACAAATGCAAAGATCCAAGCCTTTGGGACAAGAACTCATTATTTGACAAAAACTTCTGGGAAAACTGAAAAGCAATTTCTCAGAAACTAGATACAGAGCAACATCTTATATCATATACCAAAATAAAGTCAAAATGGGTACATGAGTTAGACATAAGGGGTGATACCATAAGTAAATTAGGGAATCATGGAGTAGTTTACCTGTCAGATTTATAGAGAAGGAAAGAATTTATGATCAACAAAAGATAGAAAGCATTATGGGATGTAAAATAGATCATTTTTATTACATTAACGTAAAAAGGTTTTGTACAAACAAAACCAGTGCATTCAAGATTAGAAGGAAAACAAGACTGGAGGGAAAATTTTTACAGCAAGTTTCTCTGATAAAGGCCTCATTTCTCAAATATATAGAGAATTGAGTCAAATTTATAAGAATATGAGTCATTCCTCAATTGATAAATGGTCAGAGGATATGAATAAGCAGTTTTCAGATGAAGAAATCAAAGCTATCCATAGTCATATGAAAAATGCTCTAAATCACTATTGATTAGAAAAATGTAAATTAAAACAACTCTGAGGTATCACCTCATGTCTATCAGATTGGCTAATATGACAGAAAAGAAAAACAATAAATGTGGGTGGGGATGTGGGAAAATAGGGATACCAATGCAGTGTTGGTGGAACTGATTCAACCATTCCAGAGAGCAAGTTGGAACTTTGCCCAAAGGACTATAAAATATGCATACCCTTTGACCCAGCAACATCACTCCCATGTCTGTATCACAAAGAGATAAAAAATAAAAGGAAAAGGAAAAAGCCCCCTGTGTACAAAAATATTTGTAGCAGTTCTTTTGTGGTGGCAAAGAATTGGAAATTGAGGGGATGCCTATCAATTGAGGAATGGCTGAACAAGTCATGGTGTATGATTGTAACGGAATATTATTGTGCTATAAGAAATGATGCACAAGAAGATTTCAGAAAAACCTAGAAAGACTTACATGATGATATAGAGTGAAGTGAGCAGAACCAGAAGAACACAATAACAGTAGTATTGTGTGATGAACAACTGTGAATGACTTAGCTATTCTCAGCAAGAGAATAAAACATACAACTATGTCTCTTCAGTTATTTTAGCTTAATCTGTTCTAAGGCAACCCTATTCCCACTGGCTCTCTTTCCTTCATTCTCAAGTCCCCTCCCCCTCTTTTTTGCTATTCCTCTCCCTAGTTTTGGAGCTTTGTTTATTATTTCCTTTTTCTTTCTTGATTTTATCTATTTATTTAATTCTCACCCTCTTTTTCTTTCTGGTAAGTAGTCAAGTAAACTGAAGCAAACAGGGTTAATTGACTTGTCCACAGTCACACAGCACCTACTAGTGCCTGATGCCAGGTTTGAACTCAGGAAGAAAAGTCTTCCTGACTCCAGGCCTAGCACTCTATGCACTGTACTAGCTACTGCAAGGGAAAGGGAAGATGCTCTTATTAGCAGCAAATTTTCTGCACATCTTGGGGGAAAATGCTCTGCTATTGCCCTCTGCTGGCCTCTTCTTATAACCAGTTCCTAGAGTGTGGAAAAAAAGAATGGTCCATTTTGGACGACTCCTCCAACATCCCACTCATGGTTTGTCCAAACAACTTCCTTGAATGAAGGAAATTAACAGTCACTCATATTTGTCTGAGAAATAGCCTCGGGCATTGATGCTTGCTAAGTCTCAAATTCAGTTGGTAGTTTCTGAGCTTCCAGGGAAGGAGTTGGACAGCCTGCCTCTGATTCACATTGCCACACCATTAAGCAAATGCAGTGCCCTGTCCAGGGATGTTCCGGAGTCAACTCATACCACAAGAGCCCATTGTTAAATTTTCATCGTGAGCATTTACACCTTGGAAATTGGGAAACAGGGTTTAGTTTATTATTGATTGTCTAGATCAGGGGTGGTGAACCTGTGGCATTCTAGGTCCTTGGGTACTTCACAGAACAAATCCTTTTGTTAAGGGAATTTGTTCCGTGAAGTTTGGATTCAATCAAAGGGCTGCACTTGAGGACCTAGAAGGCCACATGTGGCCTCGAGACCTCAGGTTCTCTACCCTTGGTATAGATTTAAGAAAGTGATAGAGAAAAATGTTAAAAAAAATGGAGAAAAAAATGCAGCTTGCTTTTTCAGAGAGTCTTTTGTTAAACATTTATCAACATACTCCTGTCCAGCACACACACACATACACACACACACACACACACACACACACACACACACACACACACCAGACGTGACTCTTCCCTCCCTACTGCAAAGTGAAGAAAGTTTTGTACTCACTGATGCTTCACCCCACCCTTCCCAAATATACTGGCTATTTGCTCCTGCTGGTAAACAAAGGCATTTCCTCTGCACACTCTATCTATTATGCGTGTTGGCGCCTAGAATTCCCTTCCTTGCCTACCCACAACAAAAATTGTAATACCTTACCTTTATAGAGCATTTTACAATTTACAAAGTGCTTTCATATCTCCTATCCCATCTGATCTTCACAAAACCACTGTGAGATAACCAGTGTGAATATTATTGTCTCCATTTTACATGTGAGGAAAATAAGGCTGAAAAAAGAGATAAAGTTCACTACACGGAATTGAATGATGAGTTGCAGGAGCCTTATCTTACTTAGCAACTTAAGGAATGACCTACCTGCACAAAATTTGCTGTTTTCCTGTATGTGCTTACTTGGCACACTGTGGGACGTGGTAGAGTTAACACGTCTCCACTCTTTCTCCCCTATCTCATTGCTGCCTCACCAACTGGCATAACTACCCTTGGAAGTTTCCTGCTCTATTTGAATTTTGTTCATTTGCTCTCTGTAATTCTATACGGGGCATGTAATTTTATATAGGGCAACTAGGTGGTGCAGTGGATAGAGTGCAGGGCCTTGGAGTCAGGAAGACTCATCTTCACTTTAGACATTTTACTAGCTGTGTGATCCTGGGCAAGTCACTTAACTCTGTTTGATTCAGTTTCCTCATCTATAAAATGAGCTGGAGAAGAAAATGGCAAACCACTACAGTATCTTTGCCAAGAAAACCTCAAATGGAATCACAAAGAGTCAGACATGACTGAAACAATTAAACAACAAAACTTTTATAAGGATTTTTTGTCTACAAATAAAAATAACTGGTTTTTGTTCCAGTCTGCATAAGTGGATCAATCATACAAGGAGGGCAGGTCAAAAGGGAACCTGAGACCTATTGCCTTTGATTTAACTTTGATGGCAGTACAAAGAGGGGTTTTACTAGGAAATCCACCCAATGCTGTCCCTCTTATTAGTTCTACCAGCCTAAGTAG
Organism: Vombatus ursinus; assembly: GCF_900497805.2. Lineage (NCBI taxonomy): Eukaryota > Metazoa > Chordata > Mammalia > Diprotodontia > Vombatidae > Vombatus > Vombatus ursinus. The sequence continues at coordinate 2,050,148 of NW_020954576.1, read as the reverse complement.
AATGAATAGAATGTGGGTATAATAAGAGAGAAGGTACAGAATCACCCTCAGCATGATGAGATGATCATACAATGAGAGCCTGGAATCTGAGACCACTGATAGAAGAGCAGATTTGGGTCTCCCACCTCATGCCCACTCTTGGAAATAATCTCATTGAATGGAATGGCTTCTGGAACTAAAGACATTGTTTTTATTTTTCTTTCCCTTTTGAATTTTTCTTTATTTTTACTTATACATGTGACTGAATTCAGGCAAGTTAAATGTACAGATGATGCAATTCCATCATACAGGCTCTTGGAGAACCAATTGGTACTTTCAATCCACACCAACTCTTGAGGTGACGATTTCCATCAATGTATTATTCATCTGCTTTGTGATACAATCACCCTCCTATTTGTCTTAAATTTGTCCCCATTGATTTTCTAGGGTCGTCTCCTCCTCTCCTCCTAGGATTCTGTAAACAACCTGTGTTTCTCTTCTTTATCTCTATTGTTAGTATTATAAAGTCAAGTCAATAAAGTCAGTAAATATGTATTAAGCATCTATTAAGTGACAAGTACTACGCTAATCACTGGGAATACAAAAAGAGGCACAAGATTTCCCAAACTTTGAGAGCAAGCTCTCCAGATAAGCTTCATCTCCTCGGGATCTTTATTTAGTCTAGTGTCCAAAACACAGAAAAGTAGAGCTGTTAATGTCATCTGTGCTACTTAAATGTTAGCTATCATCATCATCATCATCATTATTATTAGTGTCACTCCTCCCCTGGAGGAATCAGTTTTCCCCTTTTCAGACCTAAAAAAGCATTGCTATTTGAGGTAAAGCCTCCTCCACCCTCTTTATCGGTTTCTTCTTCCTTTTCAGAGAATGAATTCAATTCAAAAAGTATTTTTTAAGCCGATAATATGGTCAAAGTGCATAAAATCATAGAATCTCAGAGGTGGAAGGAGTGTCAGAGGTCATCCTGTCCAACCCTTATCCAAGTGACAAATTCTAGCCATGATATCCCTGACGAGAAGTCATCCAGATTTCTCTAGACTTTCATAGTTTCAACTCAATTCAACAAGTATTTATTTCATGTTTACTACATGCCTGGCATGCTACTGGAAATAAAAAAAAATTAAAACAAAATTTATTTCAGGATAGTTCCCTGCCCTCAAGGAGCTTAAATTCTGGTGGGGTCTATACACAGGTAAGTAAATATAAAATAATTATGTAATTTCAGGGACAGTAACAACCAAGCCAATTAGGAAAGATCTCTTATAGGAAGTAGCCCTTGAACTAAGCCTTTTTTTTAAGTGAGGCAATTGGGGTTAAGTGACTTGCCCAGAATCACTCAGCTAGGAAGTATTATGTGTCTGAGGTCGGATTTCAACTCGCCCTCCTGACTCCAGGGCCAGTGCTCTATCCATTGTGCCACCTAGTTGCCCCTCTTGAGCTAAGTCTTGAAAGAAACTGGGGGGAAGTGAGGAGGAATGGCGTTCCAGATATGGGGTACAGCCATGTAAAAGCAAGGAGAGAGTAGATGGAAAGTCTAATATATGGGAAACCTCAAGTACTGCTCTATTATATCTTCTCTGAGATGCAGAGACCAAAGTTGTGTTGAGAATAAAGCCCCTATGAGGCAGAGTTTCTAGGTAATTAATCATCAGTTTATCAATTAGGTTAGCTAATAATCAATAAATTGATGTTCACTGGTTTCTCTTGGTAACCAAAGACACAAAGGAAGACCCTGAAATGCCTTAAATCAGATGTGTAACTTCTGACAAGGAACTCCCCTGACAAGTGAAACTCAACCCTGATTGGTAGCCATTTAATGAGGAGGTGGGCTAAAAGTCTTCAGCTCCTTCTGCTGAGAACATGGCTTCATTATGAGACTGAGCAGCCTCCAGCAATGTGGGCAGGGGAAGCCATTTCCATCCAGACCTCTCTGGCTGTTTCTCCTTCATGAGCTGGGTCACCCTAAACTCTAATAAAGGGATCAAGGACAAGAGTTCTTTCCCCAGGGTAAGGGTTCCCCCAGACTGGATTCTGTTTATACTCTAAACAGAAATTAGGTTTCCCAGCTGGGTAGGGTCTTACCCAACCTAGTTAACTAGCATGTGCATTGGGAGCTAAGAGTAGTCTTATCACTCAGTCATGCCCTTCCAAGACTGAAAGACCTTTTCATGAGTAGGGTATTAACAGAAATAGGAGGAAAGGGATGGATCACAAATAATCAGCTATTAATATAATGGTAATTATACTTGTTGTTATTAAATTATTACTTATTATTATATGTTATATGTTATATAAGTAAAATAGTAAAATAAAATAGTAATGGTAATACTGATTTCTCTCAGTTATATATATTATTCCAGACGTGGACCATGGATTTAGACAAAGACTAGGACAGTCTCTGTTGTGAAAAATTATTTTTAGACTCAGAGCTTCCCTCATCAACCTCCTTCTTCTGAAGTTCTTCCCAAGGACATTACTGATAAGGAGATTGCATTGAGTCTTATCCTGGTCAAACTCCAACCCAGGCCTGAACTGATTTAATCTGCTCAGGCTTCGGTGGAGACAGATTCTTCCACCAAGAGAGCCCAAGGCTGAGAGTGGTCTGGTTGGAGGATGCTCTGATAGAACAGGTATTTCCTTTGGTTAGGAGGTAGAATGATGGCGGGATTATGTCAGTCCCTGTTGAAAAGGTATTGGACCAGAAATAAGTAACCTAAGTCATGTATTCAAGACCCTCATTTTAATATAGCCCACCTCCCAGTGTGCTGACTAATCAGAGTTGATTGGAACCCCTTGGGAACACCTACTCTTTGAAGGATATATAACTCTGCACCCCCAAATCCCAAATCGAGCCAGTTCTGGACTGGCCCTCTTGGGGGGGGGGGGCTCAGTTCTGAACTATAACTCCCATGCAATGCATGTCAAGCCAGCCTAGGAGAAATAAAAATGTGAATATATGACTTAAATAATTTGTTTCTTTCTTAGAACAAACTCTGTTTTTGGGGTTGACACTGATTTTAAACCAAAACACTTCCTGGTGATGCTCAGCAACTGCTAACCTGCAGCAGCACATTGAACCCAAATTCTCAGGGCAAGTGTGGCACTTGGTAAAACAGAGAAAGAGGAGAAACCTTTCTCTGGTATCTCCAGCTTCACATCAAATGCCAGCCCTTTAGATGCCCAGAATCTTCACATTCATCCCTCTGCTTCACCTCCCACTAGCAAAACCTAATACTATAAAAAAGTTATAAAACTCATTCACACTAAGTTTTAAATATCTGAGAACAGATTGGCATGTTCTACCTTCCATGAGCACTTACAGTTTAATAGCAATGAGAGCCTTAAGGTCAAGGGTTAAAGACCTAGGATGGTGAACTTAACTAGATGCTATTTTTAAGACTACCTATTATAACACTAGTGTTGCTTCATTAAACCACATAAAATGACTATAAAATAAAGGGAGTTGTCAGTGAGGTGTGGGGATGTTCATTGTATTGTTTAGTAATTTCAGTCATGGCCAATTCTTTATGACCTCATTTCGTGTTTTCTTGGCAAAGGTACTAGAGTGGTTTGCTATTTCTTTCTCCAGCTCATTTTACAGATGAGGAAACTGAGGCAAACAGAGTTAAGTGACTCGTACAGGGTCACAGAGCTAGTAAGTGTCTGAGGCCAGATTTGAACTCAGAAAGATGAGTCTTCTTGACTCCAGGCCCAGTGCTCTATCCACTGTGTCATCTAGTCATCCAGGTGAGGCTATGTTGGGGGTAAGAAGACGATCTTCTGCTCAGGTTTGGTGGGATGACGATGCTGAGAACTCTGAGCTTCTCAGCTCATTTTACTTTAGGTTTGTTTTGTTTTGTTTTGTTTTCTCAATCTGTCAAGGAGAATGAGCTTTCCAGTGGGGAAGGCAAAATGAAAATGGGTCACAAGTCATTGAAACTACAGATAAGCATAGATAGAGTAAGAGAGAACCTAGAAATTCTGAATGAATTTAATTCACCTGGTCCTGGTGAAATATGTCCTATGATAGTAAAAGAACTAGCAAGTGTTATCACTGGGCCACTTTGAGTTATCTTTAAAAGGTCACAAAGAATGAGAAATGTACCGTGTAAGATGCAAGAATTAGAAAGGGAAAATGTTCTTTCTTCAGAAGAGGAGTAGGCCCTGAAAAATTGCAGTCTAGTGAGCTTGACGCGGATTTTTGGCAAAATTCTAGAACATATTAGCAAAGGGATAGGATTTGTGAGCATTTTAACTTAATGTACAGGGTCAAGTCCAGTCAAGTCATCTAGCATTTAAATGCTTTCTATGTGCCAGGCACTATACTAAATGCTGAAGATACAAAGAAAGGTTAAAAAAAAATGGGAGCCTACAGTCTAATGGGGGTGGGGAAACAGTATGCAAATAGCCACGTACAAACAAAACATATACAAGATGAATTGGGGGAAGTCTCAGAGGGAAGTCCTTGATTAAGGATTGGGAAAGGGTTCTTGCAGAAGGTGGGACTTAAGCTGAGACTTGAAAGAATCCAGTGAAGCCAGGAGACAAAAATGAGTATGTATAGCATTCATGGTATGAGGTATAGCCAGTGGAAAATGCTCAGTGTCAGGACATGGAATGTCCTGTGTGAAGATCAGCAAACAGACCAGTGCCATTGGATTGTGGTGCACATAGAGGGGAGTAAAAGAGTAAGGGGCCTGGAAAGGTAAGAAGGCACCAGAGTATAAAAAGAAACCCATGTATTCTGTTTCATAACCAGAGAGGTAATGGTCCCTCTGTCCTCAGCCATGGCCAAGACCACATTTGAGTATTGTGTTTAGTTTTGAGCATCATATTTTTGGCAAGGACACAGATAATCTAGAATGCATTCAGAAAAGGTAACTGGGATGATGAAATTCTAGGGACTATGCTGTATAAAGATGGACTGAAGGAACAGTGTTGCTTCACCTGAAAAAGAAATGACTGAGTGTGGGGCAGCTAGGTGGCACAGTGGATAGAACTCTGGCCTTAGAGTCAAGAGGACCTGAGTTCAAATCTGGACACTTGATACTTACTAGTTGTGTGATCCTGGGCAAGTCCCTTAACCCCGATTGCCTCACAAAAAAAAAAGAAAAGAAAAGAAATGACTGAGTGCAGGGGCACATGTTGGCTGTCTGTAAGTACTTGAAGGACAAGCATATGGGAGAGGAATTGGATTTGTTCTATTGGGCCTCCATGAAGCAAACCAATTAGTAATGGACAGAAAATGCAGAGAAGCAAAATTTAGCTTAATACATGAAAAAAGCTTCCTAACAATTGGAGGTAACCAAAGGTGTAATGGGCTACCTTGAAAGGGGGTGGGGGGAGCCCTATCATTGGAATCCTCCAAGCAAAGATTAGAAGACCACTTGTTGGGGAAGCTGTAGAAATTATTGGTCTGGCCCAGGCGTCCTACTTTAAGAAGTGCAGAAGGGATTGCGAGTGGAAAAAGTTTAAGAAGCCCTGCAGACTGCCTTACCACACTTAGATTCATGGAATCTGTGATTCCTCTCAAATCTCTTTCCTAGGCTATAACTAATTGTTCCAATAGGACCTAGAGTTGTAGACATATGAGAGATGTCAGTCATAGTGAATGGCATGAAACATACATATGGAAAGGTAGGGGATGAAGTCAGAGAAGATGAGTAATCTGGGCACAGTGGCACATGGAGAGGAGGAGTAAATAACGAGGCTTCAAAGAGAAGTCAGAGCTTTATTGTGGTGGGCTGCAGAGGCCAGGTTAAAGTGTCTGCTCATAATCTAGAAGACAGTGGGAAGTCTTTCTGAGCAGGGGGTTGAGGGGTGGGGTGGAGTTGTCACACCTGTGCACTGAAAAGATAAAGCAACAGCTGGGTATGGGAAATATTGGTGGGCGGGAGATGGGTTAGGAGTCTATTGAAAACTGTCCAAGTCAGAAATAATGAGGGCCTGATTGACAGGGCAGTGGCTGTGGAAATAGGCAGGAAGTGGAGGATATGAGAGACATTTCAGAGGTAAAATTGACAGGACTTATGATTGATTTGGACATAGGGACTGAGACATAAGGAGGAGTCAAAAATAAATCTACATTTTCAAGCGTGGGCAATTGAGAAAGCAGTGATGCCGTTAACAGAAAGAGCAAAGTTACCAGGCAGAGCAGGTTTGGGAGAAATGATAATCAGTTCAGTTTTGGATACTGTCAACCCATCCATCATCCAGCATGCCAAAAGGCATCTATTAAATAACCTGATGATGTATGGCAGAGGGTCCCTTGAGGAGGTCTTAGACCAAAACCCAAATACTGACATGAATCAGCACAGAAAGAACAAAACCTGGAAAGGACACAATGACAGTTTCAAGCATGAAGTCAAGAAATGAGTACACACACTGAGGAAATTGGCCCAGAAAGAGAGAGGAGCAGGCATTGAGGCACAGACAAGAAAGAAGAGCTGGGAAGCAGATGAGCTGGGTTCAAATCCTGGTTCTGTCCCTTACAAACTGTGTGACCTTGGGGAAATCACTTTAATTTGTTTCTCTGCACACACAGCAAAACCTAATTGAGTACCAATAAAAGGATAGGGCTGTTATAAGGCAGGCAAGACACAGTCCTTTTAAAGAAGTGGAAAATCCAGATTGCAGAATAATGCAAAAGAAATTTCATTTTACTACAGTCAATAAGGAATGAATAGGTATTAATAAATACAGACCATGTAGTAAGCTGGGCAGGTCATGGTGCAAAAAGAGTCCTGCTTTTAGCATCATAGGATCATAGATTACAGATTAGGAGCTAGAAGGGACCCTGGAGGTCATCTGGTCTACCCTACATCATTATTACAGATGAGGAAACTGAGGTCCCAACAGGGGAAGTGATTTGCCCAAGATCACACAGATTGTAAGAAGCAGAGCTGGGATTTCGATCCAGGTCCTCTGACTCCAAATCTAGTGTTCTTTCCACTGAACCACATTGTCAAAATGTTCAGATGCCAGCTGGGAAAGTCGCTTGTCCAGTCCTGGACTCAGTTTCCTTATAAAACAAGAAGGGGTAGACAAGGTGATCTCTAAGTTCCCTTCCAGCCCCACATTCTGTTGTTCTCAATTCTAAAAGACACTGAAGGCCCTCCTCATATGACGACACATTAAAAGCATCACCCATGCCAGTTTACCACCTGCTTTGGACGCTGGATACTCACTGAGGCTTACATGTGGCCTGTGAGTTATCACAAATTTCTGAATTAATGAAATTTTATTATTACATATATGTTGACCTTTACTAAAGTTCTCTTTAGACCACCACCACCACCACTACTGCTACTGCTACTTTCTGCTACTACCATTACTACTACCATTATTACTACTACTACTACCATTACTACTACCATTATTACTACTACTACCATTACTAGTATTACCACCACTGTTGCTACTACTACTACTACTATTGCCATTACTACTACTACCACTACCACCACCACCACCACCACTACTACTACTACTACCACTACTACTATTACCACTACCACTATCATTATTACCACTATTACTACCACTGCTACCATTACCACTACAACTACCATTACCATTACTACTGCTACCATGACCACTACTGGTATTACCACTACTACTACTAGTATTGCCACTAACTACTACTACTACTACTACTATTGTTGTTGTTATTATTGTTACCAGCCATTGATAAATTTTGTGACTATCTTCCAAGGATCAGCCTAGCTCATTTGCAGATCTTCACCATCAAAACGTTGGCCACTGGGTGATGAATTCTATTAGACTGAAGCTCAGGAGGGCCTTCCGCTAAGGCACAGAAGGGTTGCAATCTCCTCCAGTGGAGGGAGTAGCCTACATGGGTGGAATCACAGATCCCTGGAATTAGAAGTATAACTTTCACCCTATGCCAGTGCCATTTAAGTATAACCAGGGAGAGAAGAACAAGGAAAAGTCCACCATCACATTGCAAACTCGGTTCTTTCCAGTTTCCCCTTCTACCACCAAATCCTTTCCATAACCATACCTTCACCCAAAGATTCAGAGGCCTTAGCAGAGCCATTTACAGGATCTCAAAGTTGGGCAGGACCTCAAAGGTCATGGCCAATCTTTATCTGAACAGGAGTACTTCTAAACACCCAATACAACATTCAGCCTTTTCTTGAAGAGCCCCAGTGAAGGGAAATACACAAATGCTCTAATTCCTATTTTAAGCAGCTCATAGAGCCTAAATATCTCTCTAATGAGCTTCTTCCCATTACTATTAGTTCTGTATTCTAGGGCCAAGTAAAACGAGTCAAATCCCTCTTCCAATAGGCTTTCAAGTCAGCTATCATATCCTTTCTAAGTATCCCCTCCCCCAGGTTAAATACTCCCAGTTTCTTCCATCTCTCCTTATACAATCTTATGGCTTTCTCATTATTTTGGTCATCGCCCTATGGCTATGCCCTAGATTTTCAATATGCTTCATAAAATATGGTCCCAGTAAGTGAGCCAGCTTTTACAGATATTGTCTGATCATGGTATACAACTCCTTCCCTCCCACCCAAGACGGGCCAGATGACCCCGAGGCAAGAAACCCAGTATAGTTCTTTGGGGATGATCTGCCCCCACAACAACTCCACCAGCACTCTTCCAGTATCTGTCCTATCTCAACATGCCACCATGGTAAGATAATGTGGCCTAGTGGAAGAAGCTCTGATCTTGGAGTCAGGAGACCAGGGTTCAAATCACGCCTTTAATTTCTGTAAGCCTCAGTTTCCTCATTTGCAAAATGGGAATAATGAGACTGGCACTAGTTAAATCACTGGGCTGTAGTAAGGAAGGAGACTTGTATCAAATGTTATAATAATTACAAAGCTCTTTGCAAACCTTAAAGTTCTATATAAATGCTAGCTGTTGTCATTATTATGATTGCATGCTTTGCCGTGTAAATATGAGTTATTACAATTGTCAAGGCACAAGGGGAGGAGGCTATGGCAGGATCAGTCCTGTTGAGCTCCCCTAGGAGAAACCTGGCTGCCAACCTCATATCCATGCCCAGGTTCTCCACCCTCCCCTCAGCAACACACCCTAACAGTCTCTTGTCCTCAAGCCATTTGTCTCTCCCCACAAACAGCTGCCACCTGTTCGACCAGCTTTTCCCTGCGCAGCGGGTCAAAGGCAGCACCCGCTGCTCATCTTTCACCTGTTGTCACCCTGCAGCCCCGCCCCCTGGACCACCCCAGGACCCAGAGAGGCAAGCCCAGGCCAGTCCACGTGTGGATCACAGGACCTCAGCCAGCTCTCCAGCACCATCTGCTGGATGATCAGGGACCCGCACCCCTGAGCGCATTCCCATGTTTATTTCTCAGGCTTCCTTTAGACTCAGATTTCCTGTGAACCAGGACTGCCATCCCTAGACAGTTAAGCTCAACTATTTGGCACTAGTCTCTGGGTAAATTCCTTAGGATTCGGGTGCATCACAAAAACACCTTTGGTGGCTTATGATGTCCTGAACTTATACATTCAAAAGGTCATAGATTCATAGCCAGAAAGGACCTTCGAGGTCAAGTCCAATCTCTTTGTTTTACACATGAAGAAACTGATGCTCAGAGAGGTTAAGTGACCTTCCCAAGGTCACACAGTTCATAAAGTACAGAACCAGAATTTGAACCCAAGCCCTTTGGTTCTAAGTTCCCCCCTCGGGTCTCTGTGCCATTCCCTTCCCCTTTTTGCCGGTTTCCTCAGGCTGACATCCAAAAACACAGACAGTCCCATTCCATCCTATCCTAGCCCACCTTAATTCCCCAACATCCACCTCAACTCCAGTGGAGCTGGCTTCCTCAGGGCCTCAGTTTCCTCATCTTTTTGTTTCATTTCTAAAATATATGTTGAACCATATGAGCTCTAGGGTCCCTTCTGACTCTAAATTCTTTGATCTTCATCGTCCCGAGTAGATCATTCTGACCTTCAAGCCTAGTCTCATGTTGCTTTCCTAACCTGGCACAACTTTCTCTCCATTTTTTCCAATCTTAGACACCATAATCTCTACCTTCTCTCCTGAAACCTTCCCTGATAGTAAGAGTTGACACTGATCTTTCCCCATCCAGTCCATCCACAACACATCTTGTCTACACCAGACTGTCATATATATATTGGGCAGGATGTAAAGAGTGCTGGACTCAGAGCCAAAACAGTCAGAAGTTTGAGTCCCAGAGCCAACACATTAATTTTAGCCTTATTACCACAGACAAGTCACTTTACCTACTCTGAGCCTCAGTTTCCTTAGAAGCAAAATGGGTATAATACTCAGATTACCTACTTCACAGAACTAGTGTGAGGAAAGGACTTGGTAAACAATAAATCATTATATAAATGGTAGCTATTGATGAATCATAATATCTGGGGTTTTAATTGCACAGGATGAAAAGGCATTTAAGTACGGCAGTTTCCATTAAACAAGAGAGTGGCCACAAAGACAAAACTGTAAATCCAACAAAGAATCAAAATAAAGTTTCAGGTGTATGAAGCAGGAGTTCCATGTTCTTAGAGGGTAAGGACTATTTTGTATCCCTGTCAGCATTTAGCACTGAGCTAGTAGATATATGACAATGCTTGGTTTTTTATTGGGGGGGGGGGGTTTAGACTCACTTAGAAGCAGCACAGCATAGTGGTAAGAGTTCTGGACAAAGAGTAAGTAACTCCTGTAGCTGTGTGACCTTGACCAAGTCACTTCCCTCTGTGGGCATCAAGTTTTTTATCTGGAAAATGAATGTGGGGCTGGATAATGATTAAGATATTAACTAGCTCTGCCATTCTATGAGAATAGGATAATGGAATTCACACCTCAGAGTGGCCTCCTTCCTCTCCTTCTGATTGAATGCTTCTTTCCAGAACTTCATTTAAGGAGGGTGCCCGGGCCAATTAGGTCTTCATTTCTCACCAAGCTGCACCCTGGACTTCTCTACCATGTCTCCAGCAACCTCTTCATCCTGGAAGATCACTCCAGTCCTGGAATTCACGTACTGAAAGCCCTCGCTGCCTCTCCCTGTGATTGGATGGCTTCTCCCAGGACTTCCATTTGAAGAGGGTGCAAAGTCTAGTCATGTTTCCATTTCCAACCTGGCTGCACTCCCAGAGGTCTCTACCATGCCCCAATCCTGGCTACCTTCATCATCACTCCCCTTTTCAACTTCCTTTTATGTGTTGCTTTTCCCTATTAAAATATAAGCTCCTGGAGGGTAGGAACGATCTTTATTTTTACTTATATTTGTATTCCCAGTACTTAGCCTTGTGCCTGGCATATAATAAGCACATAATAAATTCTAGTCAACTGACTGACTGTGACCTAATGAATAAGTACTGACCTTGGAGTAAGGAAGCATTGGGTTTGAATCCTGATTTCAACATTTATTTACTGCTTGATCATGGACAAGTTGGGCCACTAGGTGGTGTAGTGGAGACAGCCCTGGTCTTGGAACCAAAAACACTAATCTTCTTGAGTTCAAATCCAGCTTCAGACACTGACTAGCTGTGTGACCATGGAGAAGTCACCTAACTTTGTTTGCCTCAGTTTCCTTATCTGTAAAATGAGCTGAAGAAGGAAATAGCAAACTGATCCACTGTCATTGCCAAAAAAAATCTTAAATGGGGTCACAAAGAGTCAGACACAGCTGAAAAATAACTCAACAACAACAAAAGGTTGGAATGTGGTACAACTGGAACTAAGGCTACAAATTTTGTCTCCGCAGAGGCTGGTTAGCTGGACCCTGTTCTGCCCTATAAATCGCTCCTCTAATCTTAGCCAACCAACTCAATCAACACTCAACTTTTAAAAAATGTATTACAGTCCTTCTTGTGCAGATCCCTGGCCTAAGTTCCTGGGAAACGTCAACATTTAGAAAAGACAAAGTCCTGTCATGGAACCATCTAGTAGGGGAGCCTGCCCACAAATGAAGTTTGGAGTGGGGTGGAGCTTGGGGATAGGGGAGAGAACATGGATGGACTAGTGTAAATCCATTCCCACTGTTGAAAACACGCCTCAGAGTGCCTGTCCATATGGGGTAGTGGTTGCTGTCAAAACCAAGATCAATATTCTTGAATATTTCTCTTAGTCCCACCACCACCCCTTCAGTACTTAGCCTTACATCACTATTACCTGCCATGCTACTCCCACAACTATTCTAAATGAAGCAATAGAAGAATCACAGAAGAAATTCTCACCTACATTCTCCAACCCCAGGACCTTCCCCATTCCCTTATCCCTCCACATCTGCCACACCCCAGGTTCAGCCCTACCCAGCTGCCCCCTCCTTTGACTCATATGGAAGGCGTGATCTGCTGTGTACTGTCCTCCTCTCTCATGGAAAGAGCTGCATTCAATCCTCTCTCAATGATCCACATGTGGCTTATCTGTCTCCTGGATTATATTCCATCACATTTGATAGCAGGCTGGTTTCCCTCTATCCCTCAGTCCACCTCTAAACAATATCCTTCATTGCTAATTGGTTAGAAGAAACCGAGGAAAGATAGCCTCACTAGAGCCAAGTACAGAAAGAGAAAAGAGAAAACTTCTCCAAAACAGAAGAAAAATCAAGAAGTACTTTCGATTTTAGATTATCCATATCTCAAGCTTTCCTCTATTCACTCATACAACCAACATTATTAACTATCTATTCTGTAGTATATGACCACAGCTATCTGGTATTTGATAAACCCAAAGATCCAAGCTTTTGGAATAAGAACTCACTATGTGACACAAATTGCTGGGAAAACTGGAAAGCAGTCTGGCAGGACTAGGTATAAACTAACCTCAACTCATATATCAAAATGGGTACATGATTTAGACACAAAGGGTGATACCATAAGCAAATTAGGGGAGCATAGTAAAAAATTACTGTCAGATCTCTGGATAAGGGAAGAATTTATGACCAAGTAAGAGGTAGAGAAGATCACAGGAAGTAAAATGGATAATTTTGATTATATTAAATTTAAAAGATTTTGCACAAACAAATCCAATGCAGCCAAAATTAAAAGAAAAGCAGAAAATGGGGGGAGGTGGATTTTACAGCAAGTTTCTCTGATAAAGGCTTCATTTCTCAAATATTTGGGAACTGAGTCAAATTAATGAGGAGTCATTCTCTGGTTGATAAATGGTCAAAGGATACGAACAGGCAGTTTTCAGACAAAAAATATCAAAGCTATCTATAATCATTTTTTTTAAAAAAAGGCTCTAAATCACTGCTTAGTAGAGAAATGCAAATTAAAATAACTATGAAGTGCCACCTCCCACTTTTAACATTGGCTAACATGACAGAAAAGGAAAATGGCAAATGTTGGAGGGGATGTGGAAAAATCGAGACTCTAATGCACTGTTTAGAGTCATGAACTAGTCTAACCATTTTGGAGAACAATTTGGAACTTTGTGCAAAGATCTAGAAAACTGTGTACACCCTTTGACCCAACAATTCCACTAATATGTTTATACACTAAAGAGATCAAAGGAAAAGGAAAAGGACCTATATGAAAAAAAGTATTTATAGCAGCTCTTTTTGTGATGGCAAAGAATTGGAAACTGAGGGGACGCCAATCAATTGGAGAATGGCTGAAAAAATTGTGATGGAATACTATTGTGCTATAAGAAATGATGAACAGGATTTCAGAATTCAAGATTCTGATTTCAGAAAAACCTGGAAAGATTTACATGAACTGATGGGAAGTGACATGATCAGAACCAGGAGAAAATTGTACCCAGTAATAGCAGTTTTGTGCAATAAGTAACTGTGAGTGACTTGACCATTTTGATGAATCCAGTGGTAAAAGACAATTCCAAAGGACTTATGATGAAATATGCTATCCACCTCCAAAGAGAGAACTGATGGAATCTGAGTGCAGATTGAAGCTGAATTTTTTCACTTTATTTTTCTTGCTTTACTTTTGCAATGTGAGTAACCTGGAAATGTTTTGCAGAATTTCCAATGTATAATTAATACCACATTTCTTGCCTTCTCAATGGGTGGACAAGAGAACTCAGAACTCAACCTTTTTGTAAATGAACGTTAAAAATAAATAATTTTTAAGAAACAACTAGTGCTTGCAGAGCTCTGTGTAGAAGATGGTGAAGTTACGGTATTTAGAAAACCACAGAATCACAATTTTGAGTTGGAAGAGACCTCGTTAGCCATCTTGTCCAATCCACAAGCCCAAGAACTCTGCCATTATAACTAATCAACAAATAGTTGTTTAGCCTCTATTTGAATACTTCCAAGGAGGGTGAACCTACCAGCTCTTCAAGCAGCTGATTTGACCTTTGGACAGCTCTAATTATTTGAAAATTTTCCCTGACATTAAGTCTAAATTTAACTCCTTTGCTGCTTCTACCCATTGCTATTAAATCTGCCCTCTGGGATAAAATTGAAAAAGTCTAATCGCTCGTCCAGATGACAGTCCTTCCAACATGAGAGCACAATTTTCATATCCCTCATGGATTGTTTCTTCTCCAGGCTAGCACCGTAAACTCCAGGCCCCTCAACATCATGGCTGCCCTTCTCTGAATACTTTGCGGGTGATCAACGTCCTTCATAAACCATCGTGCCCAGAACTGACCTCAGTACTCCAGATGAGTTCTGATGAGAGCAGAGCACAGTAGGACTATAATCTCCCTATTCCTTGAAGCTAAGCTTCTTTTAATGGAGCCCCAAATCATATTATTCTTTTTTGGCTGCCACCTCACAATGCTGTCTCATATTGAACTTGCAGTCCACTAAAACCCCCAGATCTTTTTCAGAATAATTGCTATCCATTCATGCCTCCCTTATCTTATGTTTTTTTATACCCAAATGCAAGACCTTACATTTATTCCTACATCTTATTAGATGATGGCCAATGCTTTAGGCTGTCAAGAATCTTGACTGTCATCCGGTGTGTTAGTTATCCCTCTCAGCTTTGCGTTATCTGCAAGTGTGATAGGCATATCATCTACACCTTATCCAAGTCACTGATAAAAATGTTACATAGCACAAGGTCAAGCATAGATCCCTAGTATACTCTACTAGATACCTCCTGCCATATTGACATTGAACTGTTACCAACTACTCTTTGAGTCCAGCTAACCAATCCCATCTGAATTCACCTTATTACTGTCTGATCTATATTTGATCATTTTGACCACAAGAAGAGGATGAGTTATTTATCCAAAGCTTTGCTAAAATCTAGGTAAACTGTAACTAAAGTACTCTCCTTGTTTGCCAATTTAAAAAAGGAAATGAGGTTAGTATGACATGACCTGTTGTTAATGAAGTTCCTTGTAGTCACTGCTTGCCTCTTTTTCAAATGTTTACTAACCACTTTTTTAATGACCCATTCTAAAATTTTCCCAGGAATCAAAGTAAAGCTCTCTAACCTATAGTCTTTTCTTTTAAAAAAAAATTGGGAATCCGCCTTTCTCCAATCTTGCAGCACCACTCTCATTTTCCATGATCCATTTTCCCTTCCTTCTTGGAGCTTACATTCTAGTTTTGTTGTTCAGCCATTTCAATGTTTTGTGACCCCATCTGGGGTTTTCTTGGCAAAGATGCTGGAGTGGTTTGCCATTTCCTTCTCCAATTCATTTTACAGATGAGGAAATTGAGGAAAACAGGGTTAAGTGACTTGCCCAGGGTCACACAGCTCATCACCGTCTGAGGCTGGATTTGAATTCAGGTCTTCCTGACTCCAGGCCCAGCATTTTAACCACTATACCACCTAGCTTCCCCCTTCATTCCAGTAGGAGGACAAAAAACTTAGCAGCACTTAGTACAATGCCTGGCATATAGCAGATATGTAATAAATGCTTGTTGACTGATTAAAAACACATTTACAGATAACTAATATACAACATTGCATAATAAGTGTATTGGAAAGGTATTTTTAAAAAGAACTATAATGTTGTTGGGGAGGGGCATGAAGGGCTTATGAAGGCTTCGTCTAAAACTGGGGTTCTTAACCTTTGTGCATCATGGACCTCTTAAATAGTATAATCAAATACTAAATTTCCATTAGAGATGGTAAAAAATAAAGTTGTGATTATTTTCCCATCCAGATTCACAGACCCCCCTGACTGCAAGCATCTATGAACCATTGGCTAAGAACCACAGAGCTAGAAGGCAGCATTTGAGTTGGAGTTTACACACAGAGCAGGAGTCTGCAAGTGACAGGGACATCTTAGACACAGGAGACCACACGAGGCAAGGTGGGAAACAACAGGGTGGACTGGACCACAGAGTTCATGAAAGGGAAGACTATGTGATGAGGCTGGAAATATGAGGTGACATCAGATTTGTGGAGGACACTGAAATCCAGGCAAAGGAATTTGAATTTTACTTCTGGGTCTACTGGGAGCCACTGGGATCTTTTGAACAGAATAGGAGTGATATGGCCAGATGTAAGGAGGGACTGAATTAGTAAAAGTAGACCATTTCAGGGCAGCTAGGTGGCATAGTGGATAGAGCTTTGGCCTTGGAGTTAGGAGGATGTGAGTTCAAATCCAGTCTCAGACACATGACACTTACTAGCTGTGTGACCCTGGGCAAGTCACTTAACCCCAATTGCCTCACCAGAAAAAAAAAAGTAAACCATTTTCAGTTTTCAGTTAGACTTCTTGGCAGTTTCAAGAGCAGAGTTCTCCTGTTCTCCATCCTTGAGAGATCCCTTTCTATCTCAAACTATTGTGGAATAACCTTACCCTCACCTCACCTCCAAGGTGTTACCCCTCCAGCCCCACCCCGGATGGATTTCATCCTGCAGCCTGACACACCCTCTCTGGGTAATTACCTGGTTGGCATACTCCTTGACTGCAACTCATCATTAAATGTCTAGTATTTCTTAGTCACATCTTGGGAAAACCAGCTAGACTGAAATCACCTAATGGGCTTCCCTCCCACTGAGCTTCCTTGAGCCCAGATGAAAGCATCTGGAACATCTTCACAGTTGGGGATCTCCACCCAATCCTCACTCCTCCCTTAGCTAGTCCAACTGCAACAGCCTCTTGGGGAGCAGAAGCAAGGGCGGGGAGCTTAAGCTCACTGTTCTGAACCTCACATACTTCTTTTTTCTTTCTTCTGCTTTTTGGTGAGGCAATCAGGGTTAAGTGACTTGCCCAAGGTCACACAGCTAGTAAGTGTCAAGTATCTGAGTCCAGATTAGAACTCAGGTCCTCCTGACTCCAAGGCCAGAGCTCTATCCACTGTGCCACCTAGCTGCCCACATACTTCTCTCACATACTTCTGTTCTCCCATTTTAGATTGGTTTGGGTCTGGAATAATAATAATGATAACAAGAACAATAATATCACACACATGTACCACACCCTAAGGTTTACAAAGCTATTTCCTCCTCCAAAAAAAAAAACCCAGTAGGAAGGTAGTTAGTAAATATATGATTATTCTCTTTTTTATAGATGAGAAAACTGAAGCTCAGAGAAGTTAGGGGGAGATGCCCAAATTTACACATTTAACATCAGAGCCAGGATTAAAATCCAGGTCTCCTGATTTCAAGAGAGAGAGATAGAGAGGAAATAGAAGTAGGAGAGAGACAGGGAGAAGGAGAGGAGAGAAAGAGGGGAAGAAGAGAGGGGAGGATAGGGTTACTACTGGAAGTCTTCAAGAAAAAATCAGATCAATTACCCTTTGTCAAAATGCTGTAGTCAAGGATGAACTTTGAGGTCCCTTAAAATGTTGAAAGGCAGAGAGAAGAGAGAGAGAAGGATCATAGAATCATGACCATGAAATTTAGATGTAGAAATAACTTCAGAAGCCATCTCATCCAAGTGTCTCGTTTTTCCATATAAGAAAATTGAGACCCAGAGAGATAAAGTGACCTGCCCACTGTCACATGGAGAAGAAAGAGAGGAGCAGGGAGAGGGTACTGTAAGTCATGGAAAGAGGAGATTTCGTAAATAGGAGGAAGGTTAACAGAAAAGAAAAATAGGAAACAGAAAAAGAGGGGATGTGCCCTTCCACTTAAAAACATTCATGCACACATACACACATGCACACGTGTGGGCACGCGCACACACACACACACACACACACACACACACACACACACGACTGTGAGCACCTTGAAGATAAGATCTGTCTTTTGCCTCTTTTTGTACCCCCAGTCCTTAGCACACAGTTTGGTACATAGTGGGTGTTTAATAAATGTTTATTGACTGACTAACACCAACACGGGTTAGAGTAATTGTGCATCAATTTCCTTTTGGCTCAGAAGTTCTGTGATTCTAACCTGGAGGAATAAAGACAGATAGCCCCTTCATGGAATAAAGGAGGAAGAACCTAGCTGATGAAGGCATTGCATTTTCCCATTTCAACATAAATGTGTTTAGTCCAATCAGGGAGACAGGTTCCAGGCCATATCCCTTCTATTTACCACACTCTGTGGCCAGTTCTAGAACATACTGTGGGGTTGTGGACCAATCACTCTGTGATAAACATTTCCTTTCTAGCTGGTTCCACGTGCCTGTGACTGCTCTTCTCCTTCCCCACTCTAACACAGTCTAGTTAATACCAACTGGAGCCAAAATGTCATTAAGAAGCACATATTGCTGCCAACAAAATCAGCTTATACCCATCTAAAACAAACAGGAATTATTCAGGGATCATAGGCCATCTGGGATCAACTGAGTCTGATTTCCAACAACAACATCCCTACTACCCCAGGACAGTGGTGAAAGAAGAAAGAGGGAGGGAAGAAAGGAAGGGAGGAAGGAAGGGAGGGAGGGAGGGAGGGAGGGAGGAAGGAAGGAAGGAAGGAAGGAAGGAAGGAAGGAAGGAAGGAAGGAAGGAAGGAAGGAAGGAAGGAAGGAGGGAGGGAGGGAAGAAGGGAGAGAGGGAGGGAAGGAAGGAAGGAGGAAAGGAGGAAAGGAAGGAAGGAAGAAAGGAAGAAGGGAAAGAAGGAAGGAAGGATGAATGGAAGGGAGGGAAGAAGGGAGGGAGGGAAGAAGGGAGGGAGGAAAGAAGGTAGGAAGAAAGGAAGGAAGGAGGGAAGGATGGAAGGAAGGAAGGGAGGAAGGAAGGAAGGAGGAAAGGAGGAAAGGAAGGAAGGAAGGGAGGAGGGAAGGATGGATGGAAGGGAGGGAAGGATGGAGGGAGGGAAGAAGGGAGGGAGGGAAAGTAAGGAAGGAAGGAAGGAAGTTAGGAAGGAGAGAGGGACAGAGGGAGGAAAGGAAAGAAGGGAGGGAGGGAGGAGGGAAACAAACATTTATTAAGTACCTATTATGTGCCAAGTGCTTTACAAATATTATTTCATTTGATCTTTGCCAGTATCTCCTTCAGAGATAGATGCTATTATGGTCTTCCTTGTATAGTTGAAGAAAATGAGGTTAAGTGACTTACTCAAGGTCACACAGCTAGGAAGTGTATGAGATCACATTTGAACTCAGGCCTTCCTCACTTCAGGCATAGTACTCTTTCCACAGCACCACCTACCTGCCTCTAGGGTGGCCTGGGACAGAGCTAGAAGAAGCAGTTTGGTGATCTGTGGCAAGCCGTTGCAGAGTTTGGGGGTGTGGGAGGTTCACCTAGCACGCAAGCTTGGGAAGAAACATTCTTGTCACGATACTAAGAAGTTTCTTTACTCCTGAGCTGTAAAGAAGCATGCCATTAGACAGTGCTTTAGATGACCTCTAAATTGTTGCCCTGATTGCCGGCACAGTGGACAGAGCACTAGGTAATCAGGGAAATCTGAGTTCAAATCTAATCTTAAACACTTAGCGGGTAACCCAGGACAAGTCATTTAATTGCTGTCTGCCTCAGTTTCCTCAACTGTAAAATGGGGCTAGTAATAAATAGCACCTACCTTCCAGGAGATAACATTTGCAAAGTGCTTAGCACCGTGCCTGGCACGTAGTAGAAGTTTAACAGATGCTTCTTTCTTTCCTTCCTGTTTATAAAGAATTTTCATGTAGATGATCTCATTCAACATCACCTGATTGAAGGAGACAAGAAAGGTATCCTTATTCTTTTTTTTAATCCAATGTGAAAACTGAGTCTGAAGCCAGTGCTATGACTTGCCAAAGCCACACAGCCGGTCAATGGCAGTACCAGGATTTGAGCCCAAAGTTCCTCACTCTAGTGCTCTTTCCTCTGAACCACACTGCCTCAAATTCAGGACTTGACACTCCAAGTCCAGCCCTCTCTAGTACATGGTAGGCATGGGAACAGCAATGTGCTGGTAAAAGATTTAACAACTAGATCCCTGAAGGGAAAAAATTGCACCCACAACACACTTCTTAGTTTCATCTGCATTACTACTGTTTTCTCCATCACTTTATTAAGTCTAGACAATTAACAAGGTGATAAATCAATCCCTGATTTGGAGCGTTTGATGATTTCCAAGGTGTAAATACTCACACTGAAAATTTAACAATCAGTTCTGTCTCTAACTGGTAAGAGCCGTTTCCAGCACAGCCCTTCATGGATGTGAAAGAGCATGTGGTCCATAGAGCCTGTGAATTGATTGGAAAATATCTCTTCCTTAGTGTACACTGCAAGGAATAGATTGTCTTTTTGAAGAGTCATTCAATATTACAAAAGGGAAATATCACATCGCCATTTTCCAGTGTTAAACATTCTTCTATAGCTACTTCCTCATTAAAGAGGCAGGCATGGCCTCCGTCAGAAAGTCTCTCTCTCCTTGCCTGGGGCCTGTTCTGGTGGCATGTTCTGGGATCTTACAGGGAGAATATGGAAGGATGAGAATGAGAACATCTGTAGCTCACCACCCCCTGCTGGATAGACCGAGGTTTGCTATAAAGCTTAATAGAAAGGAGTCTGGGCTGGATAGGAGGATGAACCACTGGGCTTTCATCCTGGCTCCATCACCCATTCATTGTGAAAGAGGATAAAATACAAAGCACAGTTACAAAGGGCATCTTTGAATTTCTTTGGGTTTCAGTTACCCCTTTTGGAAAATGGGAAGATCAGGCCTTCTGCCACCTTATACCACAGGGTGAAATGAAGGATGGAATGAGGTAGAATGAAGTCATGGGAAAACACTTTGAAAAGTATCACATGCTACAGTTTTTATTGTTTTTGTTGTTTAGTCATTTTTCAGTCATGTCTGACTTTTCATGATCCCATTTGGGGTTTTCTTGGTGAAGACAATAGAGTGGTTTGCCATTTCCTTCTCCAGTTTATTTTACAGATGAGGAAACTGAGGCAAAGAGGGTAAAGTTACTTGCCCAGGGTCATACAGCTAGTAAGTGTCTGAGGCCAAATTTGAACTCAGGAAGATGAGTCTTCCTAACTCCAGGACTGGCACTCTACCCACTGAGACGTTTTATTAGTATCATTTTATTATGTTACAACAGATGGTTTTTTTTTTAATGTCTTATATTGCGATGGAAAATGTTGTCCACATCCAGAGAAAGAACTCTGGAGTCTAAATGTAGATCAAACCATACATTTTCTCTTCTCTTTTTGTTGTTTTTTCTTTCTCTTGGTTTTTCCTTTTTGTTCTGATACTTCTTTCACAACATGACCAATGTGGAAATATGTTTAATATGACTATACATGTATAAATATATATGTTTAATATGACTATACATGACATACATATCAGACTTCTTGCCATCTTGGGGAGGGGGGAAGAGATGGAGGGAGAAAAATAATTTGGATCTCAAAATCTTATAAAAGTGAACATCGAAAACTATCTTTACATATAATTGGAGAAAATAAAATATTATTAAGTGTGGGGAAAAAAAAACAAAAAAAATTGTCATAGTACAAACACACTGTGTGTGTGTGTCTGTGTGACAAGAGTTTCTCCTCCAAAAGTTCACATTGCTGGGGGCTGGGGGCTCCTTTTACTCCTCCTTCTTCTGTCTTCTCATTTTCCAGAAACTCCCTTTCTTCTAGATCATGAACACAGAAAAGGAGAGTTAGCCAGGGACCCCCGAATAAATACTCTTCATAATACTTGCTCCCCACTGAAATGACGAGTGCCTTTTTTGTTCAGGAGAAGCATGTGCAAAATGTAATGTATTGCTGTATTAAAGCATAAGCAAGACCTTGTATCCTCCCTCATGCTAATTCCCAGCTTTTAACATCAAGTAAGGGGATTGCTAAGGGTCAGGTTTGCCAGCATTAACCAATATGAGATCCTGAGCATCTTCTGTGTACAAAACCCTACCTTGGGCTCTGGGGGAAGATCCAGGAGGAAAAGACATAGTTCCTGCCCTCAAGGAGTCTCCAGTGGGTTGGGTTATCAGGATTGGAAGAAGACATAGCCCCTATGCTTGAGAAGATCCCAGTTTGATGAGAGACGGGGAATATCCCCAGGTTACAGATAGAGACAAAGAAGTAATTGCAGATAATGTGACCAAGCAACTTAACCATCAGAGCGCAGAAAGGACGTGGAGAATTAAGGGAAGTGAAACAGGAGGTGGGAAGCAGTATCAAAGCAGGATTCCTAAAGTGGAAGAGCCTGAACAGAAAGAAGTGAAGAAGATCAGGAAGACATGACTCTTTCTGCTATTGGGGCAAGGGTATGATTCAGTAATTGTCATGTTCATATATATGTGATATATTTATATGTGTAAACACACATACATATATCATATGCTCTCAGGTCTTAAAGCTGTAATATTTCCATTCTGTCCAAGAGGAACATTATGGCACCCACAGTCACTTGGGTTGGAAATTCAAGCCCAAGAAACTCTATGAGTCAAGATGGTGGTGCCATGTTGGAATCAGACCAAATTACCTGCTAACAGGGGTAAGGAAGCTATTCTAGTTATTAGGCACTATGCCTGTTAATCTGTTGCCAAATTAGGGCATTTGAGGGTCATTTATGAGCTGCTCATAAAATTGCCCTCTGCTGTATGATTTCATATGCAGTCCTCTCTTTTCTTCTTTGCACATAAAAGTATTCATGTTTGTTAATGTTTATCAAGTTTATAATTTTTTTAATTGACTTAACAAAAACTAAATAAAATAAGCATTTTCATATGTGAAATAGAAAAAGAGGATTGTACACGATGAGATTCTATTAAGTATATAAATATGTCTTCCTTGACATTTTACCTCTTTTATTTTATTTTTTTCACTTAATAGGATCTTATTTTTTTCCAATTACATGTAAAGATATTTTCCAACATTCACTTTCATAAGATTTTGGGTTCCAAATTTTTTTCTCCCTCCCTCTCTCCCTTCCCACCTCCCCAAGATGGCAAGTAATCTGATATAGGCTGTACCTGTACAATCATATTAAACATATTTCCACATTAGCATGATGAAATTTGAGAATTGCTACTGGTAAAGATCAAATTTTAGAATAAACAGCCATATAATAGAACACCCCTCCCCCCATTTCCTCCAATGGAGTTGGAACTGGATCCCAGATTCAGATTGGAATCTAGGCAGCATCCCCTTTCCTGCCTGGAGTGGCCCATTTTTCCACAAGGATGTCCCAGGGTAGAGAAATAGCTGATGTGGAGGCTGATATGCAGAAGAAAAAGTTGGGAGGCTGGTGTCTGATTTGCCCTCCCCACCTCCATGCCCCAGGCAGAAGATGCTGCCAGACAAATCCCAGGGGCCAAGAAGAAGTAAGAGGTGATGAAGCAGGTTGGTGGTAGACATACTCAGTGTTTGAAGTGGGGCCAGGTCTTGATTTTATCATACAAGGCCTGCCCTGGGGACAGCGTATTGACAACATCACTGTGTCCCACCAGAAGGTAGTCAGGAATCAAGTAGCCTTTGTCCACTGCACACTGGATCAAGTCCTGGGCCACCTTCAGGGCTGCAGCATTGGGAGAAGTTCCTAAAAAACACCACCACTTAGACCATCTAAAATTTGTCATGACCATCAGCTCAGGGGATGTACATTTTCCTCCATGATGGACCAAGGATTCACACGTATGGTTCACACCCAGTAGCCTATGGACACATCTAAGATTTGGGCCCAAGATCTCCTAGCACCAAAGTCCCTCCAATAAATTGACTCATTTAACTCTTTTAGAATCCCTTATTTCATCCAACCTTCTGCAAGAAACCTTTGCTGGTACTCCTTAAACTAGTGCTTTCTCTTTGAGATTAACTCCAATTTATCTTTTCTATATCTTGTTTATGCGTGATTGTTTGCATGTTTTCTCCCCAGTTAAAATGTGAACTCCTTGAGGGCAGGGAATGGTTTTAATTTTCTTTGTATCCCCAGTGCTTAACCTGGTACCTGGCACACAGAGAGTGCTTAATAAGCAACTGCTTGCTCATTGGTTGATGGATTTCTTGTTGACATTGAAAGGGTTATATTATTTCCCATACTGTCCTAGGAGATGCCCTGGGGAGAACCATAATTGAGAATACAAACAGTAATATTTCCATTGGCCTCATGCGTATTAACCTAGGGAGCACACAGCTCAATGGACAGCATGTGGTCTCCGGAGTACGAAGATCTGAGTTCAGATCATACCTCTGATGCTTACCATGTGACCTTGGACAAGGTTACTAATCAGCCTGAGCCTCAGTTTCCTCCCCTGTAAAATAAGAGGTTTGGACCAGAGAGTCTCTGAGGTCCCTTTCATTCTTAAATCTCAGATCGAATAAACCATATAGAGGAAGCGTGTTACTGCAGGCTAATGGCTGCCAAGTACCTAGCCCACCCATTCCCATGCCATCTTTGCACCCTGTTCTGTATCACTTGGCATGTGCTCTGGGAAGTCTGACTCATTTCAATATCAGACAAAACTTATCCAAATAGGGACTGGAAAAACAAAAGTTTCTTTCTAGAAGGACAGGAAAGAGATCTATGGAGTTCCACAATAATAACAATAATAATTAATACACATGTTAGTTTTCAAAGTGCTTTACATAATACTCATTGGTACCTCACAACAACCCTATACCACAGGTACTATTATCCTCATTTTACAAATTGGGAAACTGAGGCTGAGAGAGGTTAAATGACTTGCCCATGGCCACACATCTGATCAGAGACAAGATTTTAACCTAGGTCTTCCAGACTCTATCAGGAGGATAAAACTGTAATCAGAAAGTTTTGTTGTGTTTTTTCTTAATAAACTTTCAAATTTAATCCAAATTATTATTTCAATTATGCCCTGTTTTGGCACCATCTGCAAACTATCTCTCCTCCCCTTACCCCTATTATTTGGCAACCAAGAACTGACAGCATCTGCCAGATTATTCCAAAATTTTACTATGAAACACATGGAGATGTAGAAAGGAAATTGTCTACTCCCGCCCTCCTTCCTTAAAGGAAATAGCGACTCCAACCTCCTCTGAGAATGAAAACAAAAGAGGCATCATAAAAGCTGGATTGAGACGGAATGTGTATCTCCTTGGGGCACAAATGCCTGGTAGAATTCCCTTTTCGGCCAGTCAAGAATCAAACTCCAGTTTTTGGCGTAAGTGCTACCAAAGCGAGCAACAAAGGCAAATTCCAAGTCAATCTATCTCCGGGTTGCATGGGTCTGGTACACAGTGTGGGGTTAATAAATGTCTTCCATTCATTCATTCACTCAGTCATTACAAAGAGACATCTCACTGCCCAATAAATACAGACTTCTGGCATGTCCTGGCTGCACCGCCATCGTTGCCCATCACCAACACCCCAAACCCACCGACTGCACCCAAGCCTCTTCCTTACCAGTGAACAAGCCAATGAAAGCGATTCCCAGACCGATGTCATTGTAGCTGTAAGTGTGAGCGCCCTCGGTGTCCCAGCCCACTCCTTCATACACTCTACCGTCCTCACCTACCAGGAAACTCAAAAAGAGATAGAAAGGATATTGCTATCAGAATAAGGGGAAACGGCATCAAGAAAGCAGAAAGGTTTTCATCCTGGTGAAAGATTGTGTTAACTGAGACTTGACTCAGAATGCAGAATCGTTATCAACTAGGAAAGAGCAGAGAGTGTAGGGGAAGGGAGGGGCTGATGAGAGGAAGGGAAAAGGGCAAGTATCTATTAAAGGGATAAGGATGCCATATTACAGGGGAAAGAGTGTTGTTGTTGTTGTTGTTGTTTTCAGTTGTGTTAGACTCTTTGTGAACTCATTTTCTTTGGTAGAGATAATGAAGTGGTTTGTCATTTCCTTCTCTTTTTACAGATGAGGAAATTGAGGCAAATAGGACTAAGTGACTTGCCCAGGGTCATACAACTCATAAGTGTCTGAGGCCAGATTTGAACTCAGGAAGGGGAAAGAGGTCTGGATCTAAAACGAGAGGGCCTGGCCTCAAATCCCAGCTCTACTTACTACCTGTGTAACCTTGGGTAAATTACTTGGCCTCTCTGGGCCTTGGGTTTCATATCTACAAAATATGATAATTGAACTAGATGATCTCTAAGATTTTTTTCAAATTCTAAATCCAATACACATTTGAAAGTGAACATTTTTTTAGTCTAACCAGTGATTTCATTGGGATGCAGGTTAGTGCCTACTTTCTATCTTTTATCTTAGAGAGTTATGGAAGTTAAATAATTTGTCCAGAACCACATAACCGCTATGGTTTACCACACTAGCCAAGTCCAAGGCAGGACTTGAACCCAGGTCCTCCTGACTCAGAAGCCAGTTTTCTATCCAACATGTAAATGCTGCCTCTTGAACACATTCAGCAATAGATTAATGTCCAATTTGAAGAGCTGACTCATGTTCAAGGTGAATTCAAATCAGAAAATCCATCCTAGAGAATGGTCTAGATGGAATGGAACTAAACAAACACTGAGATGGCGTCGAGTTCAAAGTCCTATTATTTTTGTTGTGTTGTTGATCAGTGTCTGACTCTTCATGACCCCATTTGGGGTTTTCTTGGCAAAGATACTGGACTGGTTTGCCATTTCCTTCTGCAGCTCATTTGACAGGTGAGGAAACTGAGGCAAACAGGGTTAAATGACTTGCCCAGGGTCGCATAGCTAGTGTCTGAGGCCAGATTTGAACTCAGATATCCCTGACTCCAGGCCCAGCCCTCCATTCACTCTGTCCACCATCCACCTAGCTGCCTCTAATGTTAACCAATGTAATTAGATGTGCTCCTTCCCCCATTAGACTATAAGCTCCATGAGGGCAGGGATCCTATCTCACCTAAACTTTGCATCTTTTCCAGTATCTACCATGGTGATCTTCCTAATCGTGGTTTGTTGTAGGGATCAATTAATAAGCGGCCCACCTGGCTGTCTATGGAGGAAAATAGAAAAGGGATTTTCATGTGTCTTACTTGTAACCTATGTCACAGAATTTCATCCGGTCGATGTGATAGGACTGGATATTTTGAACCGTTATCTTGCATTCTTCAGTCACATTGCAACTATGGCCTGCAGTGTGGATAATGATGACGTACTTGGCTGGCCCAAGCAGCTTAGCGCAGTAAGTTTCTCGGGCTCCCCAGGAGGAGCGAGGGATGATGTCAGGGCATTCTGAAGAGGGATGAGAAGGAAATCAGGAGAATCAGAAGGCCAATGGTAATGATAATAACAGTTTATATTCCTACTGTACTTTAGGGCTTTCAAAACTCTTTCCTCATAACTATGAGGTCAATGGGGTCATGATCATAATAATAGCAATCATTTATGTAGCATTTTAAGGTTTTCAAAACACACACACACATATACATATATATATATATATGTATATATATAAAACCTTTCATCCTCACAACAACTCTGAAGTAGTATCATTATTCCCATTTTACAGATGGGGAAACAAACACCAAGAAAAGTTAAGTGACTTGCTGAAGATTACACAGCTATCACCTGAAGTCAGATTTGAACTCAGGTCCATTGGCTCCCTGCCTCTTGCCATGTAGGCTCCTAGCTCATAGACTTAAAACTCGAAGGGAGCTTCAAGGTTGTGAAGTTTTACCCATTCATTTTATAAATGAGGAAACTGAGGCCCCCAAATTTTAAGGGATTTGCTCAGTGTCCCCCAGATAGTAAGCGGGAGAGCCACTGTTCAAAGCTATGTCTTCTAACTCTCATACTTCTGATTTTACAGGTAGGGAAATTGAGTATCAAGCAAGTGAAATGACTTGGTCAAGATCATGTGGTTGACCATTGTCAGGTCAAACCCACAACTTCGGACTCCAAAAAGTCTTCTGAATCTCTCCCACTACACCACCCGATATTCTACCACATAACTGCCATTCAGCAAGATGGGTATAGCCCTCGAATGCCAGGCCACCAGACAGAGTATCTCAGGGATGCCTCTACCAGCCCGGTCCCAAGGTAAAGGCAAAAAATTATTCCTCAGCACATGTCCCATTGCCCTGTGGAGAAGGCCCCTCTGGGTAATCCTGGGGATGCCACAAGCGGTGAGGCACAGATGAAGTGCAGAGCTATCTCAGAGCAAAAGCCCTGGGACAGATGCTAAGGCCAACAGGCAGAGGTACAGACAGAGTCTACCCACAGAAGATGACACACTAGTCTGTGTGGGCAAGGAATCAGAAAAAGATGGCTGCCTCCAGGTCACTAAGCCCTTTAAAAATGAATTGTGGGCTGAGGCAAAGTGAAATGTACTGCGTACAAAGTAAAAGCGATATTGTACAGTGATCAGCTGTGGGTGACTTAGCTATTCACAGTAATACCACGATCCAAGACAACTCTGAAGGACTTAGGATGAAAAATGCTATCCATTTCCAGAGAAAGAACTGATGGTGTCTGAATATAGACTGACGCATGCTTTTTTTTCTTACTTTCTTTATTTTTCTTGAGTTTTTTGTCTGTTTTCTTTTGCAATATGACTGTTAGGGATATGTTTTGCACATCCACACACATAGAACCTATTTCAAATTGCTTGCCTTCTCAAGAGTGGGGTGGGGGGGGGCGGAGAGGGAAGAAGGGAAAGAATTTGCAACTCAAAGTTTTAAAAACGAATGTTAAAAATTGTTTTTACATGTAACTGGGGAAAAATAAAATATGAAATTTTTAAAAAAAGATTACATAGAGCCAAGAGTCTCTCATGGAAGATAAGAGAACCAGAGAAAAGCATGGCTACACACCAACCCCAGGCATAAAAAAATGCGTTATTTGATATAAATAAACACAAAATGAAATTTTCATCTAAAAAACAATAATTTGTAGTAATTATAGCTCACACTTATAACACTTTATCCTCATTTTCTATATGAAGAAACTCAGAGAAATTGTGACTTCCTCAGGGGCAGGTAGGTGGTGCAGGGACAGTGAGGTGATGAAGTAGATAGAGCACTGGGCCTGAAGTCAGGAAGACCTGAGTTCAAATTCGACCTCAGACCCTTACTAGCAGTGTGACCCTGGACAAGTCACTTAACCCCTATTTGCCCCAGTTCCTCATCTATAAAACAAGGACACACTAGGCAAGGACGTGGCAAACCACTGCAGTGTATTTGCCAAGAAAACCTCACGAACAAAATCTATGGGGTCACATAAAGTCAGACACAACCGAGAAACTGAACACCAACACGGTAGTTAGAGTAAGTATCTTAGCTTGGAATCAAACTCAAGCCATCGGACTCCAAGACCAGAGCCCTTTCTCCCACACTACACTGAATAAAATACGTGAGTGTGTGTAGTCATACACATCATACATGTATGAATACATGTATGTATGTGAGAGATAAGGCTCTCATAAGAATCAGCCCACCTGTGAATGGACTGAAATACCTGTCCAAGTGCAGAGAAATGCCTGATCAAGGTCTTAAAAATGAATGAAGCTCATTTTAAAAATTAACTTTCATTTGAGTTTTAAAATATTAAGCTAAGAAAACACATGCATAAGCACACACACACACACACATATATATAAATATATATATATGTATATATGTTTTAGTGTGAAAAGTAGGAAGACCTGGGTTCAATCCCTGACTCTGACATATTCTAGCTGCGTGACCCTAAGCTAGCCGTTGTATGAGTTTCAGGTGAGTTGTATATCTTAGTGGGAGAAAGGAAGGAAAGAAAGAAAAACGTAGTCACTAGCCAATAAATAAGTGCCTTCTCCGTGCCAGTCACTGGGCTAAGCACATTTGATCCTCACCACAACCCTGCAAGGTAGGTGCTATTATTATCATTCCCCTTTTAGGAAATCTATTTACAATGAGATATGTTCTCCTATTAGGATAATTGTGGTAAATCAGAACTTAATGCAAATTATGTTTGCTATTTGGTATTAAGAAAATACACTGGAAAATGAATAGATTGGGAAAACCTGAGTTAAGGAAATTGAGACAAACAGAGGTTAAGTGACTTGCCCAGGGTCACACAGCTAGGACCCAGTGCTCTCTATCCCCTGTTTGCACATTGGGAGTTCCCTTCCCAGATGAAATTGCAGTTCTATTTTTTAAAAATGCTATTTAGTACACATAGTTGAGTATTTAAGGTATATACACACAGGCCTGAAGTCAGGAAGACCTAAGTTCAAATCCAGCATCAGACACTTTTTAGCTATGTGACCCTGGGCGAGTTATTTAACCTCTATTCGCCTCAATTTCCTCATCTCTAGAATGTCATGATAATGGCACCTCCCTCGCCAGGTTGTTGTGAGGATCAAATGTGAATAAAATTTTAAAGCATTTTATATAATTCCTGACACATAGAAAGGGCTATAGAAATATTCATCATCATCATTATTCTCTACCTGAAAGACATCCATATTTTTCATCAGGAGAGACTGGAAGGGACAGAACTAGAGGAGGGTCAGTCTTGAAGATTTGCCCATCCTCAGGACCCTGACAGTCTCCATTCAGGCTCTCTTTCTGAAGGAAATCAGCCAGGACACAACAGGAAGGGTCCCTCCAGGCAGGGACAAGTCAGAGGGTCTTTGAAGAGGGACGGATTTGTCAAGGGCAACTAGATTGTGTCTTACCTAAATTCTGTATTTCCCTCAGTGGCTAGTACAGTGTTCTGGCATTTGTTAATTATAAAGAAGGAAAGAAGAAAGAGCTTTTGATTTTTCCTTTGTACGGGAATCTTTCGATGAGGAAATCCTCTGTTAATGCAGATTGACCCTTTCTCGACAATTTATAGATTTAGACATCCTAGAAGTGCAATGACTTGTCCAAGAACACAAAGCTAGTATGTGTCGAAGTCAAGGGGTGAACCTGGACATACCTGATTTAAAGGCTATTTCTCTATTCACAGCAGCTGCCATGTAGCGGTTCTTGAACCCTGGTGGTCCAAGGGGTTTGAACTAAAAGTTCTTTGATGGTGCCCTGAGCAGTAAATAATTGCCTGACTACATTACAAATAGAACCTATTCACAGCAAGGTGGTACATTGGAGTGCCACGTCTGGAACTCAGGAAATCTGAGTTCAAATTCAGCCTCAGACACTTACTAGCTCAGAAACTAACTAGCTATGTGATCTCAGGCAAGTCACTTAATTTTTGTTTGCCTCAGTTTCCTCAACTGTTACATGGGGATGATAATTGCTCCTACCTCCCAGGTTTGTTGTAAAAATCAAAGGAGATCATAATTATAAAGCGCTTAGCACAGTGCCTGATACATAGTAGGCACTATCATTATTATTATTATTATTATTATTATTATTATTATTATGTGTATGTTTGAAGCATTAAATATTTAAATATTTAATATTTAATTAATATTTAAATATTTAATTAATAAATCTAAAAGAATATTGTAAGTAGTGTATTAAATTAGCTTGTTGTTGAAAAAAGGTTTGCAGAACAAAAAACCTTGGGCACCACTGCACTATATCATGTTAATGTTCAGTCACATTGGATCCTTCATGACCCAGTGGACCATAGCACACCAATACCATCTATGAGTTTTTCTTGGCAAAGACCCTGAAGTGGTTTGCCGTTTCCTTTTCCAAAGGATTAAGACAAACAGAGGTTAAGTGACTTGACCAGGGTCACACAGCTAATAAATGTCTGAGGTCAAATTTGAACTCAGCTCTTCCTAACTCCAGGCCCAGCACTCCATCCAGTGAGGCACCTAGCTGCCATACAGCCTTTTAATTATGCAGTTACTCAATTAATGTTTATTGAGTTGAACTAAAATGAAATGAAACAAAATGAAATTATATTAAATTTATTATATTGAAAGAGAATGGAGAGGGGAGGTATGCTTTGAGAAATGCAAGGCAAAACCAACAGATACCAATTAAAATTTTGTTTTAAAATAAAAAAAACAGAAATGGAATGGACTAAGTCAAAGGCTTACCTTTTTTGGACACCCTGTTCTTCTGGGAGGCCAGACAGGACTCACTCTGAACAAATAGTGGTTGGATGTACCTGGATGAGAGGTAACCTCTGTAGACAGCAAAGGAGGTCAAATTCTCAGCCGCAGCCAAGGCAGCAGCACTGGGAGAACTTCCTGATAAGAGATCATAAGCCAGAACATTCATCTCTTAGCTTAACTCAAATACCAACCCCCCTCGCCCACCTCCACCCTGGGCAGAGCTCTCTATGCCTTTCTTTCCAAAACCCCATCTAGGAATCGCTATGAAGAGCTACAGCATCCCCTGTTCTTGTCATCCATCAGTGCTGAGGACAAAAGGAGAGCCTAGACGGAGCAGAAATGGATGGAATTCATTAGAAAAGGGTCCATAGGGGAGGAAGAAGTGAAGCAAGGGAGGGAAGAGGCTAGATAGAGAGGAAATGGGAAGAGCACCACTGACATGTGTGAAGATTCAGATGCAGGAAAGGGGAAGGCACGAGACGGGATGGGCAGCAGGTCTCCTGAGCAGGCTCAAAGCCAGAGCTGAGGAGTCTCAGAGGCGGTCTGAGAGAGTGGGAGTAGAAAATAGCCGAATGAGATGGCAGAAAGAACAGTGGGCTTGAAATGGGCACCAAAAGTCCTGGGTTCGAATGATGGCCTTGCCATTTACTAGCTATGTGACGTTATACAAGTCACTTCACATTTCAAAACAATGGCTTCTTTATCTGTAAAATGAGAGAGAGGAGGGTGGGGGGAGAGAAAGAGAGAGAGAGAGAGAGAGAGAAAGAGAGAGAGAGAGAGAGATACCTATTGAGATTTGATTCCTAGCTGATGCCTGTAACATTTTCAAAACAAACCATTTGTTTTAGAAAGAAAAAAAAAGAAAAACATTTAGGGAGTATGCAGATTCCTAACACCATGATAAAAATGGTCACTGAGAATTTATTGAAGTTTTAATATTTCTGAAATAAATAGAATAAAATATATGGTCCACTTTGTCTCTCCCTGGGCAAAAATAAAGGAAAGACATATCAACTAGCTAGGTAATTCTGAATTGAACCCCCCCCAAAAAAAGAAAAAAACCCTGAATTAATCAGGTTGTAGGGTTTATATTTCCCAGATCTACGGTGGGATATCTCTGTTCCCTTTCCTTGTAAATGATCCCTGGAGGAGCTCAGAAGTCGCTCAGTTAGGACCTAGTTGGGTTGGCCATTACCTGCTATGCTCCCCACAAAAGCAAACCCCAGTGACTTGTCATTGTAGCCAACAGTGTGAGTGCCTTGGATGGTCCAGCCCACGCCTTCATACACATTGCCATCATCACCAATCAGGAAACTGTTGGGATGTAAGGAAATCCAATGTTTAAAGGCCAACAGTACAACCCAGCTATGAGGACGAACCCCAGCTCCCCAACCCACAAAACGTCCTGGAGGACAGCATCTATGCCTGGAGCACTGTGTTCCTTTCCAAGTGCCATGTTATGAAAGGTACAATGGTCAATTTCTCCACTACAGTCTTATTCTGATTCTTAATAATAATGACAATGATAGTTAGTATTTATAGAGTGATTTAAGGTTTGCATAGCACTTTATAATATTATTTCATCCTCACAATAACCCTGTAAGACAAGTGCTATTATCATTCTCATTTTATAGATGAGGGAATGCGAGGTACAGAAAAGTTAAGTGATTTGACCAATAATTGTCACGCAGCCAATACCTGTTTGAGGGTGGATTTGAACTCAGGTCTTCCTGACTCCAGGTCTAGCTCTCTATCTATTGAACTATCTCACTGCCTCTACATGAATTTATACTGGACCTGGGAAGCACAGTTGTGTGACTTCCTCTAGCAACATTCTGCAAAAAATCATTATGAGCAAAGAAAGCAAGATAATATGGGTAACTGAAGGTTGCAGTGTGTGCAGACATGAGTGTTGGTAGAACAAGGCAGTAAGAAAAAGATAGAGGACAGTATTCAAATGAATAACAGGGTCAAGACAGTAGAGTAGAGAAAGCGAGACCAGCATAAGTAGGATGCACGGGTAGAAGAGAGAGGAGTGTAGCAGCGCCTAGAGGCTACGGGAGAGACTCAGGAGTAGGGAGTCAGAAGGATAAATGATACAATGCCAAAAGACGTACGTGGATCTAAGGTCATAGGGTAGATCCAAATTCTCCATGCTATGGCTAACTCAATAAAATCGAGGTGCAGGGATGTCTTTCAAAGTTGAATTCAGTTTAGAAGGCAGTGAGATATAAACAAGAAAATTCTGTCTTGTTTAAAAGTATCCTATTGGTAATGAGAGCGTACCAATATCGGTTTGCTGCATACCTAATAACAGTGCAACTAAATGGATAAAGGAAGAGTTAACTAATTTAGAAAAGGAATTGGA
Organism: Vombatus ursinus; assembly: GCF_900497805.2. Taxonomy (NCBI): domain Eukaryota; kingdom Metazoa; phylum Chordata; class Mammalia; order Diprotodontia; family Vombatidae; genus Vombatus; species Vombatus ursinus. Next base: position 2,015,634 of record NW_020954576.1, on the reverse strand, counting down.
TAGAAAATCAATAGTGGTAGATTTAAGCATCGGCCACTAGGTGGCGCCATAGCACACAGACGCCTGGCCTAGACTCAGACTTGTCTGAGTTCAAATATGATCTCAGACACTAGTTGCGTAACCCTAGGCAAGTCATTTGCCTCAGTTTCCTCATCGGTAAAGTGAGCTGGAAAAGGAAATGGCAAACCACTCCAGTATCTTTGCCAAGAAAACCTAAAAATGGGGTCACAAAGGGTCAGACGCAACCGAACAAAAGATTTAACAGAATATAATAACAATATAATAACAACAAAAAAAGGTGGCAGAGTACAATGAAAGAGAATTGGCTCTAGAGAAAGAGGACCTGAGTTCAAATCAAGTCAGAAGGCATGCATACTGTTTGTATGATCTTGAGCAAGTAATTTAGCTTCTTCCATGGGCCTCAGTTTCCTCATCTGTAAAATGAAGAAAATGTTCTTGCTTCTCATCTCCTGGCTTCCTTGGATTCCTTTAAGTCTCGGCTCAAATCCCACGCTCTGCAAGGTACTTTTCCCAGTCCTTCCTACACTACTGATTCACATTGATCCTATGTTCAGTCATTTCAGATGTGTCTGACTCTTCATGGAGCCCATTTGGGGTCTTCCTGGCAATGATACTCGAGCAGTTTGCCATTTCCTTCTCCAGCTCATTTGATGGAGGAGGAAACTAAGGCAAACAGGGTTAAGTGATTTGCCCAGGGTCATACAGCTAGTGAGTGTCTGAGGTTGGATTCAAACCCAAGAAGATGAATCAGCCGGACTCCAGGCCTGGTGTTCTGTGCACTATGGTGCCACCTTGTGGCCCGTGCTTAAATCTACCACTGCCTCAGGGCCAGGTGCTATCCACTGTGCCACCCAGCTGGCCCCTGTAGTCTATTAACAACTCCTCATGTCTTTTGCAGACAAATATCTATCTAGTCATGGCTTTCCCATCCAGTAAGCTCTTTGAGGGGATTATTTCATTTCTTTCCTTTGCATGCATATTTAGCACAGTGACTGGTACAGTGTTTAATAAATGCTTGTTCAGTTTAATTGAATTAAAGCCTTTGCTTGTGAAGTTGATTTGGTGAACCCGTAGGACCCTAGGACCTTCTCATCCCGGCCTACCTTTCCTGCCTCCAGTCCTCTTCTTCCATTGGGAGTTCTCTCTGGCATCTCCCTTTTGGAGAGGAGCCCAGGCCAGCCAGCCCTCAGTCCCCTCCTCTCACCCCATCCCTTTTCTGCTCTCTTTTTTGTATTGTCTTCCTTTGTTAGAATGTAATCTCCTTGAGGGCAGGGACCATCTTTCTTTTTCCTTGTATTTGTATCCCCCAGCACATGGCACAGTGCCTAGCACATGGTTAGGGCTTAAAAAATGTTTGTTGCCTGCCCTTGTGTAAGACCACCATTTTTTCTTATTAAATTCCTTCTCTAGGTCATGCTTGCCAAAAAGCAGTAAATAGAACATTGACCCAGGAGTCAGGATGTCCTGTGTTCAAATCCAGCCTCAGATACTTCCTAGTTGCATGATCCTTGAAAAGTCACTAAGTTCTATCTGCCTCAGCCTCCTCAACTGTAACAATGGGTGTAGGATGATTTTAGAGGGGAACTTTCTCCTCTTCTCTGCAACTTATTTTCCTAGCAAGTTACCTGGGACCTTGAGAGGTTAAGTGATTTGCCCAGGATCACACCGCCAGTGTGTGGCATGATTGGAACCCAGGTCTTCCTGACTGAGAGGCAACTCTCTGTCCATTATTACCACACTGTCTTTCACATGTATATGCACAATATTATTATTTTTCAATGGACTAAATTTCCACCCTCTAATAAATAGCTTGTCCACAGCGGTGAAAATAGGTGCTATTTTGTAAGTGGTCCAACCCAACCTAGTGCTATGAATAGACACAAGCCTTCCATAAAAGAACCCTGAAAATAATGATGATGATGATGACAGTGATGATAGAAATAACAACTAACATTTGCATGATGCTTTTAGGTTTATAAAGTGACTTTTGCATGTTATCTCATCTGATTCTCTCAACAATATGAGATAGGTGTTGTTACTATCCCTATTTTACAGATGAGTAAACTGAGGTTGAGTGACTAAGTGAGGTGCTCAGGGAGACCTGGGTTCAAATCCTGACTGGCACACAAGCAGCACACTATTATTCTCTGAGCTACCTAGCTGACTAAATAAGGACAACCATGAAATGAAGAGGGACAGCTAGGTGGCGCCATAGTGCACAGAGAGCTGGGCCCCAAAGTCAGGAAGACTCACCTTTGTGAATTCAAATCTGGCCTCAGACACTTACTAACTGTGTGACCCTGGGTAAGTCACTTCACCATGTTTGCCTCAGTTTCCTCATCTGCAAAATGAGCTGGAGAAGGAAATAGCAAATCACTCCAGTGTTTGTACCAAGAAAACCCCAAATGGGGTCGTGAAGAGTCAGAAACACCTCAACAACAACAATGGAATAAAGAACCCAGACCACCTGAGTGAGGCCTCGTTGGCCAGCCTGGAGGCCACTGCCCCGTGTCTTACTTGTAAGCCACATCACACCAGCCGTTCGTTTTGACATGAAGCTCTTGCAGGCCCTTCACCTTCTGCTGGCAGGTGCTCTTCTCATGGCACTCCTGCCCAGGAATATGGTGGATGATGAGGTATGGGATAGGACTCCTCAGCTGGATGCTGCAGCCAGAAGGCCCTGCTCCCCATTCTGGTCGAGGGATCATCCGGAAGGAGCCTCAAGGGAAAAACACTCAGAGACTTCACTTTATGTTTTCACCTCAGTGTTTCTCGATAGACCCTTCTCTCCTGGGCATCCTGTCTGGGCTGGTGCTCTGAAATCAGGGGTTCCTGGGGCAGCCAGATGACACAGTGGATAGAGCACTGGCCCTGGAGTCAGGAGGACTTGAGATCAAATCCAGCCTTAGACATTTACTAGCTGTGTGACCGTGGGCAAGTCACTTAACCCTGATTGCCTCCAAAAGAAAAGAAATCAAGGGTTCCTCTCTGCCTCTAATGTTTAATAGATGCACAGAAATAAGGCCCTCTCCCATATCATTTCCTCCTTCCCTCTTCATTATCTTGTCTTTATTTCTCATGAATGCCACCCATCACCCCCACCCCAGCATAGACTTTCTACCTCCAGCAGCAAAACCTGTGAGCTGTAATCTGCTCTGCTGCCTGTGAGTGTTCCTCGTCTGGATAGGCCTCCTCCTGTGCCCCTGAGCCCTGTCTACCCTCTTCTTCCCAGACCTGTCTCATTTCCTCCTCCTCCATTTAACCTTCTCTAATGAGCTGGCCTCCCCAGCCAAACCCCAGCCCCTCCACCTTTCCAGGCTCTTCTCCTTCACAATAGCATGAGCATTGTGTTTTAAAGCAGGAAGGGAGGGACCTTAAAGTTCAATTCATACAACTCTCATTTTACAGATGAGGAAACTGAGGTCCTAAAAGGAGAAATCACTCATCCAAGGTAACACATATAGTAGCATATGTAGTAAGTGTGAGGCAGGATTCAAACCCAGGTCCTCTGATTCCATGGCCAGAGCTCTTTCTACTATCTGTGGTAGTTTGGTACATCAAAGCCCACAGGTGACCCCAAGTCACACTTGTATTCATCTTCTCCTTCTTGTGCACTAATTTTGTGCATGTTTTTCTGTTTGCTCTTGTCTTTCTGTCTCTCTGCATCCCAAACGTGTACTCTAATTGTCCATCAACCAGCAGCTCTCTGAGGATTATGTTTATGTCTCTTTTATCAATCCAGGAGCAACCTGAGGGCAAGGACTTCAAATGTCCTTTGTCAGCCTGGTAGCCTCAGGGCAGTGGCTGCTGTCTTCCCCCCTCTAACTCAAGACTCCATGAGGGTAAAAGTTGTGTCTCCCCACCCCTCATCAGACTGAAGACTCCCTAAGCCCAATCTGCTTTCTCTAGACCTTCTCCTCTTCCCATCACCAGTACCAGTGCCCAACATCATCAAGACCATTGGTAGACTAACACCTCTTTGGGGCTCTTCCCCACTTCCCCATCCCCAACCTCCAACACAGCTAGTAAAGACTTCAACCTCTCCCAACCTCTCCCAGATCCATGTTGTTGAGTGGCGCCCCTCTACCTCACCCTCCCTGAACCAGCAGAAACATTCAAGACCAACTGAATCAACCCAACCAGGCAAGAAGGTCACTCACCTCCATAAGGCATCTTGACCTTTTTAATGAGCAAAGTGATATTGTTGATCAAGTTTTGGAAATCGTTTGCTGTGGAGTCTGTCTTGCTTTCATTTGAAATGAGGAGGTTGGGAATGTCATCTGCAAGAGAATATGCCTTCTCATCATTGGACCCTAAGTGTTTCTTAAACATAGTGCATTTGTTTATTTTAATTTTCCCTTTTATTATTATGAACTTGAAAAACAATGACAAATAAGAATATTTCCCCACACAAGAAGAGAAAAAGAAGACTGCTTACAACAGAATGAATCTCCTTCATGCACAATTTGTTTGGGTTTTTTTTAAAAGTATTCCATTTTAAAGAAATTCAATTTTAATTCAAATTCACTTAGTAATTCTAACACTGACCTGCTGTCTGTGGCCCCTTTTGAACCTCAAGAGGAAGTTCTTAAAGGCATATACATCCTCCTACTGGTTAATGCCTCAGGCACTGGCCACCACCCAATCTCTTCCCCCATGTTTCAAACTGCTCTCCCTCCTCCTCCTACCTAGCCTCCTCTAAGTCCCAGCTAAAAGCCCACTTTCTACAAGAAGTTTTTTTCTAACCCCTCTCAATTCCAGAGAGGGCCTTTCCTCTCTTGTTAACTCCCTGTTTATCCTATATATAGCTTGTTTGTACATGTTTATTTGCTTACTGTCTCTCCCATTAGATTGTGAGCTCCTTGAGGGCAGGGACTGTCTTTTGCCCCTTTCTGTATCTCCAACTCTCAGCACCAGGCCAGACACATCTTCTATCTCTTGTTTGGTCGTGAATTCTTCCCTTCCCCATATATCTGACAGGTAAACTATTCCTTGCTCTCCCAGTTTGCTTATAGTATCAGCTTTTATAGTTAAATTGTGAACCCATTTTGACTTTATTTTGGTATATGGTGTAAGATTTTGGTCTATACCTTGTTTCTGCCATACTCTTTTCCAGTTTTCTCAGCAGTTTTTGTCAAATAGTGAGCTCTTATCCCAAAAACTGGGGTCTTTGGGTTTATCAAATACTAGGTTACAATGATCATTGACTACTGTGTCTTGTGTACCTAACCTATTCCACTGATCCCCTACTCTATTTCTTAGCCAGATAGTTTTAATAATTCCTGCTTCATAATATAGTTTGAGATTTGGTATTGCTAATCTACCTTTCTTTGTATTTTTTTCATTAATTCCCTTGTTATTCTTTTTTTTTTTCCTTTTTGGTGAGACAATTGGGGTTAAGTGACTTGCCCAGGGTCACACAGCTAGTATGTGTCAAGTGTCTGAAGCTGGATTTGAACTCCGGTCCTCCTGACTCCAAGGCCAGAGCTCTATCACTACACCACCTAGCTGCCCCAATTCCTTTATTATTCTTGACCTTTTATTCTTCCAGATGAATTAAATGTGTGTAGTCAAGCAAAATAAATTCTCTTGTTGGCAATGTCTGAAAAAAAAATCTTAATTTGCATTTTGATATCATTACTTCTCATATCAGTAGCAGGTAGCAACAAACCACGTCATTTCACACAGGAGAATCACAGAGTTGGAATGGATCAACGATTGGCTAATCCAGCTCATACCTGAACCATAACAATGGGTAACTAGATGGCACAGTGGATAGGGTGCTGGGCCTGGAGTCAGGAAGACTTGAGTTCAAATAAGGCCTCTGATACTTCCTAGTTGTGTGACCCTGGGCAAGTCACTTCACTTCAGTTAGCCTTGGTTTCCTTAACAATAAAATGGGGATAATATGGCACCTCTATCCTATGGTTGTTGCAAAGATCAAAGGAGATCGTTCTTAGCACAGTAGCTGACACATAGTAGTTTCTACATAAATGTTAGCGATCATGAACAAGAATCCTCTTCTCCAACATGCCCAGCAGGAAGTGATCAAGCTCTTCTCAAAGAAGTATATTCTACTGTTGAATGGTTCTAATTGTTAGGAAGTGATTCCTTACATTGAGCTGAAATTTGCCTCTCTATAACTTCCACTCATTGCTTTAGATAAGCATTTTGCAAACCTTAAAGCTCCATAAATAATAATTAATAATAACAACATCTATTGACATAATTACAGTAAACACTGCTTGGGAAATAAGGGAAATGTAAGACAAAGACCCTGTCCTCAAAGAGCTTATATTTTAGCCTGGGGAAAAATATTAACATGTATGAAATAATTAAGACTATAACAGGTGTAAGGTTTAAATTGTGTGGTACAGGTACAATAGAGTTTTATCTATGCCCTTTGTCTTCACCATGTTAACTTTGTGTTTCATGTTGACTCCAGCAATAAGGCTAAAAAGAGCCAAAGGAATAGGGTAGAAATAGTAGGAAAGACTGGATGTTTGGAACTTACAGGGACGGTGGTTCAAGGTTAACAGGGAGGATTCACTCTCCATGCCTGGCCTGCCTTTGTCAGCATGGATAGATTTACTGCCCACCTGTTTACTCAAAGACATTATAATCCAAGAAGAAAACTCACCACAGTGTCCAAGGCCCAGAATGGAGAAAAAAAGAAACCACACAAACATCTTCAAGGAACCCAGGAAGGGCCCTAAGGAGACAGACCACAGACAGCTGCCCTGGGAGAGACATAATACATTCAGCATTAAGGCACGGATCCACCTCGTGTGCATCCTTGAGGGGTTTCAGAAAACTCCCAGTCTGAGGGGAGGAGACACATCTCCAATCTAACATGGAGCACAGTGCTTAGCAAAGTGTAGGTATTTAATCAATGCTTGTTCAGTTGAATTGAATTGAACCCTGGAAGCTTCCCAGTAATAGAATCTTAAAGTTGAAAGGGATATTGAGGTGTCTATAGACCCTTTACCATCCTGGGCACTGGCACTGGGCATGCTTCAGATGGCGTTTGGTTCAACCTCCCACCCAATCTGGGAATCCCTTCTATGCCATAAAGTTGAACTCAACAAGCATTTGGCAAGGACTTTCTTGTACAAGACGCTGTTATCCTTTTCTTTGCTTTTCTCTTCTCTTTATGTCAGATGGGTCTCCCTAGCCTGGTTCACCACTCCTTAGGCATCCTAGGGCTCCCCCCCCCATAATGGTCTCATCATATTGGTGTCAGACAGTGCAGGCACTTGATTGGCTTAGTTGACTCTAACTCAGAACTGAGTTCAAGTGATCTGCCAGCTTCAGCACCCCAGTAGCAGGGATTACAGGTGTGTACCACTGTGCCCAGTGGGCTTCTCTCTCTGTCTCTCCCTCTCATCTTCTCTCTCTTTTCTTTCTCTCTCTCTCTCTCTCTTTCTGTCTCTCTCCTCATTTCCATTATTTCTGTCCTTTTTTCTGTCTTTCTTATTACTTTTGGCACTATGTTACTACAGTGGTCATGAGACCTCTACTCAAACACTCTATTACTAGGGAGTTCACCACTTCACAAGGCGGTGCAGTTAACTGTTAGATAAACCATATTGCTGGGCAGCTGGGTGGTGCAGTGGATAGAGTGCCAGACCTAAAGTCAAGGAAGACTCATCTTCATGAGTTCAAATCTAGCCTCAGACTCTTGCTAGCTGTGTGACCTTGGACAAGTCACTTTCTCAGTTTCTTCATCTGTTTACCTCAATTTCTTCATCTGTAAAATGAGTTGGAGAAGGAAATGGCAAACTACTCCAGTATCTTTGCCAAGAAAACCCCAAATGGGGACTCAAAGAGTCAAATACGACTGAAATGACTGCAAAACAAGACCATATTATTAGAAGTTCTTCCATACACTGAGCTGAAATCTGCCTCTGTGGTTTCTGTTTGCTCGCCACAGAATCACAGAATCTCAGCACTGGAAGACATTAATACAATTTATGCCTGATCAAGAGTCTCTTCTACAGCACTACAACACTCCCAAGAAGTGGTCATTGACCTTGGAGGACATTACTGAAGGACTTACTGCTCAATTTACTCCAGTGGTTCCTATTTCTCCCAAATCCAATTGATGATAATGATAATTATAAGAGCTAGAATTTATACAGCTATTTAAAGTTTACAAAGTGTTTTACAAGTATCTCCTTTTATCTCAACAACCCTGTTGAGGAAAGTGATATTATTGTCTCCATTTTACTGGTGAGGAAACTGAGATAGACAGACATGAAATGACTTGCCCAAGGTTACATAGTAATTATCTGGGGCTGGATTTGAACTAAGATCTTCCAGACTCCAGGTCCAGTGCTCTTACCCACTGTGCCTCCTAGCTGACTAGGTGACATGAAGGTGACCCTAGATTCTCAAAGACAGTTACAGTAAACCTCAAACTCTGGAAAGTCCTACCAATCTAGAAAGATTTTAAATGCATCCTAGCTTAATTATACAGAGGCAGATGTGACTTTTAGGATGATGACTTTTTTTGGACACAATAACTCTGGAAAACTTCTGACTAAGTTATGTAGGGACTGATATGCACAGACAAAGAGGCTGCATTATTCAAATCCTTGAAGTATTGATATGAGAACCAACCAAGTTGGAGGCAGCCGGTAATTCAGTGTATAGAGCTGTAGGCCTAGACTTAGGAAGCTGTCATTCTTCGCATTCAGTCTTTTTCAGTCGTATCTGACTCTTCGTGACACCATTTGGGGTTTTCTTGGCAAAGATATTGAAGTGGTTTGCCATTTCCTTCTCCAGTTCATTTTACAGATGAGGAAACTGAGGAAAACAGGGTTAAATAACTGGTCCAGGGTCACACAGCTGGTATGAATATGAGTCTTCCTGACTCCAGGCACAGCATTCTATCCACTAAACCACCTAGCTGCCCCTAGTTGAAAAGACCTACATTCAAATCCAGCTTCAGACATTTACTAGTTGTGTGACCTTGGGCAAGTTACTTAACTGCCATCTGCCTCAGTTTCCTCAACTATAAAATGGAGTTATTGCACCTACCTCCCAGAGTTATTGTGAGGATGAAATGAGTAATGTTTGGGTTTTTTTTAATGTAAAAAATGTATTTTAAAAAATCACTTAGCACAAAGGCACTATACAAATGCTTATTCACTTCTTTCTCCCTTCCAGTTTAGTGGGCAACACTTAGTGGGGACACAGTAGTTGTCTCCAAATACTCGAAGAGCTTTTCTGTGGAATAGGGTTCAAATTTTTTTTTTGTAATTCTCAAAGGAAAAGCTGAGGAATTAATAAGTTATAGCAAAGTGTATTTCATTCAGCAAAATAAAGAATTTTCTATCAATTAGAGCTGTCCAAAATAGAATGTGATACTTTGTGAAGTAGTGAGTTCTCCATCACTAGAAGTCACAGAATAGTAGAGCTAAAAGGGATTTCAGAGAACTAATCTAAACCCCCTCATTTTACTAATTAGGAAACTCAAGTCCATAGAAGCTAAATTACTTTTCCAAGGTCATTCAGACAATTGGTAGCAGAGCCAGGACTAGAACCTGGGCTTCCCTGAAGATAATATTTTAGATGTGGTGTCAATAGGGCAAAACTCTCACTTTCCTTCATCTGGACACACTACTTTATGCTGTCTAAAATTCTATGCCATCTGTTCAAACAAAAGCCCAATGACCACCTAAAAGCCATTGTAGTAAAGGGATTTCTATTTTAGGTAGAAAGTTAGACTAGATATGTCCTCAGGTCCCTTGAGATTTTAGATTCTATTCTGTTTCTGGAATGAATTTGTAATTTATTTTTGATATCTTTTTAAATAAACATACCATCTCATCAATCCCCAACCTATGGATTTAGCCCAATCACTTAAGCAAGCATATTTGGGGATCATCTTTAGAAAAAAGGGGAAGAAGATACAGGATCCATGAACTAAAACCAATTTAAGGAAGGAATGCCTTAGGAGCTTTTTGGTTTATGATAAGCATCTCTGCTTTGGAAAGGAATCTCTGGAGATTAATTTACTTGGTGCAGTCAAGAAAGAACATAAAAGAAAGAAGCAATAAGTGAAAAGGGAATGTAATGAATGTACCTTGGGTTAGGAAGAAAGAGGCAAAATGGATACTTGTATCCTCCGATTCTGCCAGGCCTGCCAGGAAATGACCAGGAAATGGAAAAAAAGAAGACAAATTATCTCAGAGTTGTTCAAAAGCAGAGAGAAGCATTTCATAGAAGTAAATGTTATGATATTTTGCTGAATGTTAGATTTCAGCTACAGAGATAGAACGAGGCTCACTGAAATAGAACACATTCAAACATCACAATACCTGAGTGTTGCTGATAGTAGTTGGCTAAGTCCAAAAAAAGAGGTTATTCTGGTTTCATCCAAGAGGATTCTCTTTCCCGAGGCTCCTGGAGTAGATGGACAGTGTTCTGTCTGACAGAGTTCTCCTATAGAGCAGGTCTGAATGAAATGGCTACTTGTTATGTCAAAATTTTCCTCCTGACAGACATCTCTCTTCCATCTCTCTCTGTCTGTCTCTCTCTCTGTCTCTCTCTGTATCTATCTCTGTCTCTGTCTCTCTCTCTCTCTCTCTCTCTCTGTCTCTCTCTCTCTCCCTGTCTCTGCCTTTTCCCTCTTTCTCTCTCCTCTTTGTCTCTCCCTTTTGGGGGCTCTTACCTTCCTCTCTCTTTCGAATCTTTTGTAATCACAAAGAGAAAGAATATATCTTAATAAAAAAGAAAGGGAAAGAGAACAGAGTTCTGTATATTTCAAGACTGCTTCTCTTGAAGCAGTGAGCTGATTATGAAACCTGACACAATTCAGAAAGAACCTGCATAAGCGACCAGACACACCCAGTGAATAAGCTCAGGTGTTCGACTGGGAAAAAACCTGTTGCCTAACCCTACCCTACTCATTCCCCAAGCTTTTTCTTCTCCCTTCAGTCCAAAAAAAAATAAAAAAAACAAAACTTCAGGCAACAAAGCTAAAGAGGAGAAGTTATGTCTAACCTTTGGGAATCATTCATCCCAAAGTGAAATTCTCTGCTGAAAACTGGGACCAGAGGAGCAAGTGAGGAGGGTTGTAAAGTCAGGTCACTCATTCTCCCACACCCCAACAACCAATGTCACTGTCAGGACTAGGACGATGAGGGCAGGAAATCCTATATTTCAGGTGGGAACTTCACATTACTTCATAATAATTTATTCTAATATCAGAATTGCCACTTCCTGCTCACCCCCTCAGACCTCATTGGCAAACCTACACCCTAAGCCAATCACCCCAGGGAACAATAGATACATTTTTTGCCCACAACCAACACTAGTCAATCAATTAATAACTAAACATTTATTATGCACCTGCTTATATACAAGGCATATGCTAGAAGCTGGGGCTACAAAGATGAAAATTATAAACAGTCTCTGCCTCCAAAGAGATTACATCTTACTGAGGGATAGTATATATAAACAGATAAATACGAAAACATTTGAGGGAGGATCACTAACAATTAAGGAGAATAAATGAAATAAAGGGTGTGAAATTGTGAAAAGTGCTTTGAAAAGTATAAGTCATTCAAATGTTATGTTATCATAATTATAATAATGTAATACCTGGAAACACTTTCCAATTCACTGAATTGATCTTCCAGGTAAGGTCACCCCAGGTTCAAAGGACTCTGGACTACCTCCATTTAAAATTTTAGTTTATGAGCCCCATCCATTCCAAGTCTTCACCTTTCCTGGTTAATCAGAGTAAAAAGAAGAATGGTAAAGAATCCACAATCACATGAAAGAATGGTCTAAATAAAAAATAAGTTAAATGTACAATAAAACAACTCTGAGGTTTCACCTCACACCCTGCAAATTAACAAATATGACTTTGATTTTCTTTTTAAAATTCTTGTTGTCTTCTGAAGTTATCAATTTTTATTTGGTCAATCTTGACTTTTAGGAAACTTGTAAGTAGGGTAAGGTTTTGCTGAATTATTGGTCCTTTTAAAAATTCTCCTCTGTATGAACAGACAGTTTGCAGGGGAAAAAATTTAAAGCTATTTATAGTCATATGAAAAAATGCTCTAAATCACTATTGATAAAAGAAATGCAGATCAAAATGAGGTACCACATCACACCTATCAGACTGGCTAACATGACAAAACAGGAAAGTGATAAATGTTGGAGAAGATGTGGGAAAATTAGAACACTAATGCATTATTGGTGGAGTTGTGAATTGATCTAACCACTCTGGAAAACAATTTGGAACTATGCCCAAAGGGCTATAAAATTGTACATACCCTTTGACCCAGCAATACCACTTCTAGGTCTGTATCCTGAAGAGATCATAAAAATAGGAAAAGGAGCCACATGTACAAAAATATTTATAGCAACTCTTTTTGTGATGGCAAAGTATTAGAAATTGGAGGGATGCTCATCAATTGGGGAATGGCTGAAAAAGTTGTGGTGTATTAATGTAATGGAATACTATTGTGTTATAAGAAATGATGAGCAGCAGATGAAGAAATTAAAGCCAAAATATAGTCATATGAAAAAATGCTCTAAATCACTATTGATTAGAGAAACGCAAATCAAAACAACTCTGAGGTACCACATAACACCTATCAGATTAGCCAACATGACAAAACAGGAAAATGATAAATGTTGGAGAAGGTGTGGGAAAATTGGAACACTAATGCATTATTGGTGGAGTTGTGAAATGATCCAACCACTTTGGAGAGCAATTTGGAACTATGCCCAAAGGGCTATAAAAATGTGTGTACCCTTTGACCCAGCAATAGCATTTCTAGGGCTATATCCCAGAGCAATCATACAAATGGGAAAAGGACCTACATGTACAAAAATATTTATAGCAGTTCTTTTTGTGGTGGCAAAGAATTGGAAATTGAGAGGATGCCTATCAATTGGGGAATGGCTAAACAAGTTGTGGTATATGAATATAATGGAATATTATTGTACTATAAGAAATGATGAATGGGGGCAGCTAGGTGGTGCAGTGGATAGAGCACTGGCCCTGGAATCAGGAGGACCTGAGTTCAAATCCAGCCTCAGACACATAACACTTACTAGTTGTGTGACCTTGGGTAAATCACTTAACCCTATTGCTTAGCCAAAAAAAAAAAGAAGAAGAAAATACTTCAAGCAGCCAGAAAGAAACCATTAAGATACTGTGGAGTCATAGTCAGAATTATCCAAGATTTAGCAGCTGTCACATTGAAGGAGCAAAGAACTTGGAATATGATATTCTGGAAGATAAAGAGCTGGAATTGTAATGAAGAATAACCTAGCCAGCAAAACTGAGTATAATCCTTCAAAGGAAAACAATGGATATTTAATAAAATAGAGGACTTTCAAGCATTTCTGATGAAGGCCAGGGCTGAATAGAAATTTTTACTTTCAAATACAAGATTCAAGAGAAACATAAAAAGGTAAACATGAAAGTGAAATCATAAGGGGCTCAATAAGGTTAAATTGTTTGACTTTCTATATGGGAAAATAATGCATATAACTTCTAAGAACTTTATCATTATCAGGGTAGTTGAAGGATGCTACATAAAAAGATGTGGGAGTGAGTTGACAATGTTGGTATAATGTAAAAGAAATGGATAGATGAGAAAGATATATGCTCTAGGAGAAGGGGGAAGGAGGAAGTAGAATGGGGGAAATTATCTCACATAAAAGAGGCACATGAGGAAAGTCTTTTACAGTGGAGGGGAAAACTGTGAGGATCAGACAATGCTTCAACATCACTCACATCTAAATTAGTTCAACGAGGGAAAAATTTATGTACATACTCAACTGGTAATAGAAATCTATCTTACTCAATAGGAAAGCAGTTGGGGAAGAGATTTAGAAAAAGGGCATGGGTGATAAAAGTGAGAGTGGATAAAAAGAAACAGTAGTCAGAAGCAAAACAGACTTTAGAGATGGGACAGAATAAAAAGAGAGAGACAGATAAATAGGGAAAAAATAGGATAGAGGGAAATGCACAGTTCTGACTGTGAATGTGAATGGGATGAATTTACCCATAAAACAGAAGCAGATGGCACAATGGATTAGAAACCAGAATCCAACAATATGTTGTTTACAAGAAGTACACTTGAAACCAAGAGACACACACAAAGTTAAAATAAGGGGCCAAAGCAAATGTATTTTCAAGCAGACTTGAACTGATATAAAAAAGGCAGGGGTAGCAATCATGATCTCAGAAAAAGTAAAATTAAAAATAGACCTAATTAAAAGGTATAAGCAGAGAAACGGCATCTTACTAAAAGGCAAAGTATTATCACTGAAGTAATATCAATCCTAAACATATATGCACTAAATGGAATAGCATCCAAATTCTTAAAGGAAAAGTTAAATAAATTACAGAAGGAAATAGATAATGAAACTATACTGGTGGGGAAATCTCAACTTTTCTCTCTAAGTACTAGTAAATCTAACCAAAAAATAAATAAGAAAGAAGTTAAGGAGATGACTATAATCTTAGAAAAGTTAGATATGATAGGCCTCTAGAGAAAATTAAATGGGAATAAAAAAAGAGTATACCTTTTTCTCAGCTGTACATGGCACCTTCACAAAAACTGATCATGTATTAGGGCATAAAAACCTCACAACCAAATGTAGAAGAACAGAAATATTTAATGTACCCCCTTTCAGACCATAATACAATCAAATTACATTCATAAAAGGGCTATAGAAGCATAGATTAAAAATTAATTGGAAATTAAATAATCCAATCCTTAAAAAATGAGTTGGTCAAAGAATAAATCATAGAAACAATTGATAATTTCATTAAAGAGAATGACAACAATGAAACAACATTCAAAAATTTGTGGGATGCAGTCAAAGCAATACTTAGGAAAAATTTATGTCTCTAAATGCTCACATCAATAAAAGAGAGAAAGAGCAGATCAAGAACTGGGCATGCAACTAAAAAAAGAGAAGAAGAAAAAGAACAAATTAAAAACCTGCAATTAAACACTAAAATGGAAATCCTGGAAATCAAAAAAGAGATTAACAAAATTGAAAGTAAAAAATCATTGATCTAATAAATAAAACTAGAAGCTTTTTTATGAAAAAAAATAGATAAAGTACTGGTTAATCTGATTTTTTTTTAAAAAAAAGAAAACCAAATTACCAGTATCAAAAGTGAAAAGGGTTAATGCACCATCAATGAAGACAAAATTTGAGCAATTATTAGGAGTTATTTTGCCCAATTATTTGCAAATAAAATGGACAATCTAAATTAAATGGATGAATATTTACAAAATATAATTGCCTGGATTAACAGAAGAGGAAATAGAATGCTTAAATAACCCTACCTTAGAAAAAAATATTGGACAAGCCATCAATGACCTCCCTAACAAAAAATCACCAAGACCGGATGGACTGACAAGTGAATTCTACCAAACATTTAAGGAACAAATAATCCCAACAGTATATAAATTATTGAAAAAAATATGTAAAAGAGACCTACCAAATTTCTTTTATGACACAAATATGATTTTTATACCTAAACCAGAAAGAGCAAAAACAGAGAAAGAAAACTATGGGCTAATTTCCTTAATGAATATTTATGCAAAAAGTTTAAATAAAATACTAGCAAGATTACAACAATATATCACAAAGATGATAAATTATGACCAAGGGGGACTTATACCAAGAATTCTGGGCAGGTTCAATATTTGGGAGACTATCAGCATAACTGGCCATATCAATAACAAAAACAACAAAAATCATATGATTTTATCAATAGATGCAGGAAAAGCCTTTGACAAAATACGCTACCAATTGCTGTTAAAAACACCAGAAACCATAGGAATCAATGGAGCTTTCTTAAAATTATTAAGAAGTATCTACCTAAAAATAAAGGCAAGCATTATCTGTAATAGAGATAAACTTAAAACCTTCTCAAAATGATCAGGAGCAAAGCAAGAATGTCCATTATCACCACTATTATTCAATATTGTACTAGAAATGCTAGCTATAGCAATAAGATAAAAAAAAAAGAAATCAAAAGAATAAAAATAAGCAATGAGGAAACAAAACTATCACTCTTTTCAGATGATGTGATGACATATTTAGAGAATCCTAGAGAATCAACTGAAGATTAGTTGAAGTAATTAACAACTCCAACAAAGTTGTAGGACATAAAAAATATATGAACCCAAAGTTTTAGGACATAAAATAAGCCCACTAAATTATCAGTATTTTGATATACTTCTATCGTATATATTTCTACATACAACAAATCCCAACAGGAAGAGATAGGAAGAGAAATTCCATTTAAAATAACTACAGACAATATAAAATACTTGAGAGTCTACCTGCCAAGACAAAACCAGTGACTATATGAACACAATTACAAAACACCTTTCACACAAATAGAGATCTAAACAATTGGAGAAATATACAATTCTACCTAACTTACTCATTCAGTGCCATATAAATCAAAGTACCAAAGAATTTTTTATAGAGCTAGAAAAAATGATAACAAAATTCATCTGGAGGAACAAAAGGTCAAGAATATCAAAGGAATCAATTTTTGTTGTTGTGTTTGTCCTTCATTCTCAAAGAGAACCATGACATCAGGGAGATGATGACATGACTTGCAATTGACTTTGATTTGAAGGAGGGAGCCTCATTTTCTCCTCCAGAGTCATCTGGGTCCAGTGGCCAAATATTCCTCAGGACAACTAGAGATGGCCTAGGATGCAATGGGAGGCCCTGGCCCTTTTAAGCTATGATCTTTTCAGGTTCTCACTTTGAGTGAGGTAAAGCCAGCCTAGTAGTACCAGGTTTCAAACTATATTGCAAAGTGGTAATCATCAAAACAATCTGGTATTGATAAAGAAAAGATTTCCCTGGGAAGATTAGAATTGGTCTTGGGTCTAGATTTTGTACTAATTAGGGGCTAGAGCTGGGCCTTGCCACATCATGACTCTGACTTTTTTGCTACTCATCAATTCTAAATCTGCCAATAACTCAGCATAGCTGAAGAAGTACTCTATTTTCAGGCAGACTTTAGAAAAACCTGGAAAGACTTGTATGGACTGATGCTGAGTGAAGTGAGCAGAACCAGGAGAACATTGTACACAGTAACAGTCACATTCTGTGATAACTAACACTGATAGACTTAACCCTTCTCAGCAATACAAGGATCTAACTAAGACAGCTCCAAAAGTCTCATGATGGAAAATGCTATCCACATCCAAAGAAAGAACTATGGAGTTTGAATGCAGATTAAAGCATACTATTTGCTCCTTTTTATCTTCTGTTTTGTTTTATTTTCTCTTTCTTGTGGTTCCTTCTATTGGTTTTAATTCTTCCTTGTAACATGACTAATGTGAAAATATGTTTAATAGGAAGGTATATGTAAAACCTATATCAGATTGCATGCCATCTTAGGGATGGAGGTGGAGAGGGAGGGGGAGAAAAATTTAAAACTCAAAAGCTTATGGAAGTAGTTGTTGATAAATCAAAGTAGATTAATAAATAAATATTTTTAAAAAGAACTACTTTATTTTTCTTCAGAAATCTTGGTCCAGGAGTTCTTCCACTGGGTGGATGAATAAAAGTGGTAGAGTGAGAGGTGTGGTAGAGCCCTGTTCTTCTGTCCCCTTCAGTATGAATAGATTAGAATGCACTCAAAATAAAATAAAAGTATTAATGAATGAAGCCAAAAAAAAAAGATGGAGGAGAAAAAAGAAAGACATCCAAAGGGCCTTAAAAGGGAATAACTTTGAAGATATGAAAAAGGAAAGAACAAGAAAATGAACAAACAGCAAGAAAAAAAATCTCCCACGTTAGACCTTAGTTGGTACTAGACCCAGACATATTAAAAGTTTCTGAAGATTATGATCAAAGGAATCATTGATAATGAACCAATATCGATACTAAATGCAAATGTAACAAAGGGTATAACCTCTACATTAATAAAGGAATACAAATCACTAATAATAAAAGAAAATTCTGGGGTTCTATCTTATGCCTGTAAATTCTTCAAAAGATGGGAATAGCTAGTGTTTAAGGGACTTCAAAAAATGATGAGGAATGTTAATACACTGTTGATGGAGCTATAAATTGGGCCAAAATCCAGAAAGCAATTATAAATTGGGCTAAGAAAGGGAATAAAATACCCATACACTTTGTCCCAGAGATCCTATTGCTAAGAATATAACTCAAGGTGATCAAAGGCAGAAGAAAAATATGGTGTCCCATATGCACCAAAATACTCATAACAGCATTTCTCTGGTAAAAGAAACTTAATAATAATTGTAAACAAAGTAGATGCTCATTCATGTGAGAATTTTTAAATAACTTGTGGAATGAGTGTATAATACATTATTATTGCTCCATAAGAAACAATTAATAAGAAAAAATACAGAGAACTACGGAGAAATTTATATGAACTGATTCAGAGTGAAACTAGCAGAAACAGGGAAACAATATGCACAATGATTGCCACAATGCCAATGGAACGAACAACCCCCACAAAAAAAGTAATTGAAAGCTGTGTAAATACAATAATCAAGCTTGTCCTAAATAAGAGGTGAGAAAATGCACCTCCTTTTCCTTTTTGAAGTCCATGAGCATGGAACATATAATATACTGCCAAGCTGGGTTGATGTGTTGACTAGTTTTAGTAAAAAAAATTTTCTTATCTGCTGTTGTTGTTACAAGGACTAACAATTGATAAATAGGGAGAGGTGAAATGAAGATGATATAGAAACAAAAGATCAATAAATTTTTTTAAATTTAAAAGTCCTGAAGATAAGCCATCAGAAGGAAAAAATAACAAATTTACTTCAGTAATGGCCCAAAAAGTGAAAGTGAACCTAACAAAAGAAATCATACACACTTTAGAGGAAATGAAGGAGGCCCTAGTGTCAATAAAGATCTGGCATCTATAATGACAGATTTATCATTGGTAAAAATGAAATAATTAAACAGGTAGTCATTTTGGCCCCTACCTGAACACTGACATTCTGTCATAGTTTCATCTATCCATTTTATAACCTAAACTTCACTGCATTTAGAAAGATGACAAAAGATGGAAAACTCAGTGATAGCACATGGGGAATAGCATGGTGTTTGCAGGATAAAGAGGGGAAAGGGATTCAATGCAACCAAAGACACAATGTTCCCCTTGCTACTGTGTATGCTAGATTGATTATCATGTTGTACCACAGGAGCAAAATATGGTATATTTTACCTATATACCACCACCACCCCCTTTTGGAGCATAATGAATGGGGAATACAAGTTTGGCATATGAAATCATGAGAGAAAACCATTGTACTGGCATGGTTCAGAGTGTCAACCTATTACAAAGACTGATAACAAAGTCAAAAACATGGAGAAAGCTGTGGAAATTTTAAATAGAGAAATAGAAGTAATAGGAAATAAAATACTCTGGTTGAACCAATCAGCAGAGGGAGCAGAAAGTACAACAAAATAAGATTTAAAAAAATCTGTACTGGAAAAAAAGACTTGGAGACATTACAAGTATAGCACAGATGTGGCACCAACCCCAACTCTCTCCAAGGTTTTTCTCTCCCTGGGCTGGAGCTAGATCACTCACTCTACCTGTACTCACACTGGTAGATTGGGGTGGTGTCCCCAGAGGAGTGAGCCAGCCACAGGTGGCTAGCTATACCACTTCAATTCATTCTCTCAGGGTCCTATAGGTGATCTTAGTGTGAGGAAGTTCTACTCCTACTACTCACTATTGCAGTTCCTGAGCCCCCACCACTGTGCTTCACATTTATACAAGTCGCTAATAATACCATTAATTCTTAATCATGAAGTATTTATAAATAGAAGGCAAAGCAATAATAATTATAAGGTAACATTTATTCAATAGAAGGCAAAAGCAGAAATGATCAAAATGTAACATAACATAATAGTACACTCATAAGCATAGGTCACACTCCCCTACCAATGCAAACAATGACCATGGAGAGTACGTGCACACTTAAAGATAATGAAGAGTGTAAGTAGGGAAACCCATGTTCATGGGGCAACTCATGACTCTGGAGTATGACCATCTCTAAATGTAGCTGGGATGGAGTGGAAGAGTAGGTCATTGGAATGGAGGAGATTGATGAGCAAGGAAGGAAGCAGAGGTACTCTGGTAAATATTTGATAACTGTCTCTTTGGGGGGATATGATCACAACACATTTATTAAATTATTAACTCCATAACTTTCTTAAGTCTATCAGCTTTCTCACTTTCTTAAGACAATCAACAAAACAATATATCAAGCCCTGATTTGTAGGGGTTTTTTTGATTTTTGAATTGAAAATGTTCACACTGAAAATTTAACAGTGCTTCTCTTAATGCAGTATAATATAACAAGAGTTAAGGGTATTTGAAAGAATATCATCAATTTGTATGTTGAAGTCTCCTAATATGAAGGTAAGGAGTATTCCACCTTCTCCACCATGACCAGTGAATCAAAGGGTATGAGTGAAAATACAACCATAGCTAGAAAAGGTGGTCAATGATACTGTGTCATTAGCAGGGAGCTATGTCTCAATGAGTGCTATAAGATGGAAGGAGTGGAAGGTTTAAGGTTGAAAGGTTTAAGATGAAACTAAGTTTTTTAATCAAAAAGACTGTAGAACAGATAAAAACTAAGTGCTGTTTTTTTAAACACTAAAAATATAATAAACCATTAATTAAATTGATTGTTTAAAAAATAAACAAAAAAAGAAAATTGAATGACTAAAGTAAAATACTTACAAAGTTAATTCATAACAGAAAGGAAATAAAACAATTATCCAAAATGTTATACAAAACTGAAAATTAAAAGGTAATTGATGAGCATCTACAAAAATAGAAAATATGTAAACAAGAAGAAGAAATCAAACTATAAATGAACTGCTAACATCAGATTTTAAGGGAAAAAATTAACTGAATCACAAAAATCTAAATAGAAAAGCATTAATAGTGGGGGGTTCCAATACCTCATTTTCTGAACATGACAAGTTAAACAAAAACCAATAAGGAAGAAGTTATAGACAAAATACTAAAATTTTCGATTTGCTAGATTTTTGGAGTGAAATAGACTTGACATTTTAATCAAATGTGCTCAGTACACTTACAAAAATTTACCACATCATAGGACATAAAGAAATTATCAAAAATGTAGCAAAGATTCTCAGCAATACAATGATCCAAGACAATTCTAAAGGACTTATGATGAAAAATGCTATTCATCTCCAGAGAAAGAACTGATGGAATCTGAAAGTAGATTGAAGCATACTTTTTCTTTACTTTGTTTTTATTTGTGTTTTTAAACCTGTGTTTTCTTTTCACAACATGACTAGCATGGAAATACGTTTTGTGTGACTGCACATGTATAACCTGTATCAAATTGCTTGCCTTCTCAATGGGAGGAGAGAGGGAGGGAGAGAATTTGGAACTCGAAATTTAAAAAAAAAATTTTTTAATGTGTTTAGATGTAATTGGGGGGAAATGAAATAATAATTTTTTTAAATGTAGCAAAGGACAGAGCTAGTGTCTGAAGTGAGATTTGGACCTAGGTCTTCCCGACTCTTAGCCCACCACAGTATTTATTTACTATGTAACACTGCCTCTGAATTGAAGATACTTCTTAGAAGTTTTTTCAACAAGGCATTTTCTTCTTTTGTTTATGGTAATCTTTCAGAAACGTTCTCTTCACAGATGTTGTCATCACCGACCTAAATCTTGGCAAATCTTCAGATTGACATGCATGTTTTCAAGTGAAGACCACTGAACTCTGCCAGTACTATGTGAGATATAATAGTAGAACTACTGGTGCAAAATCAATTAATGTATCTGTGATGCAGTTTATTGACTGATTGATTGATGGATCCTAACAAGAAAAGCAAATAGAAGTTTATGGTGCAATCAGTGTTTGCTCTGACCAACACCTCAATGATGGAAGCAGCGGAGGAGGCAAAACCAGGAGATCTTACGATTTTGTTAAATATGTGTTTAAATTGCCAGCAGCGAGTGATAAACCATATGATGCACAAATAAGTAAAATTATAGCCACAATGGCATTGATGTTGGAATCATCCGTTACATCTAAATCTGTACATTCTTTTTGGCATAGTATCCAGGCTAAGAAAGTCACAGAAGAATAGAAGAGGCTACAAGTAGCAGTTAAGAGATTACTGAAGGAATTGTACACCCTCTTGGGGAGGGTGGAGGAGATGGAGAAGGAGAAAATTTAAAACTCAAAATCTCATGGAAGTAAATGTTGAAAACTAAAAATTAATAAATAAATTGTTTTTAAAAAATAAAAATAATTTTAAAAAAAAGATTACTGAAGGAAAACAATATAAGGAAGACGGGCTGCAGATGAGGAAGACATCGTAAAGCAGCAGGCTAGTTGCAGCGTTAGCCACCATCATAAAGAAGGAAGAGCTTGATAGCTGACTATACTGGTTGTCCGGTTTTTTATTGATCATGAAATTATAGTATCAAACATTCTATGCAAAGGCTGGTTAATTGGATTGATGGATCTGCCACATCACGGGATTTAAATTTATTCTTGACAATGTTTAAAGTGAAGTTAACATATGATACCTCACAGGCATTGCCTCCATTCCTGCACAAGTAATCTCCAAGGTTTAAAACGTGAACCATCGGGGTGGCAGGGGGGAATTTTAAAAATATCTTTACTAAAGTTAAAGGAAAACACTGGGTCATACTCCAATGACACATCACAAATGTCATTTTAAACATTTTTAAACCTTGGTACATATTGTGGGCAGCTAGGTGACATAGTGGATAGAATGCTAGGCCTGGAGACAGGAAGACCTGCGTTCAAATCCAGCCTCAGACACTTATTAGCTGCGTGACCCTGGGTAAGTCACTAAACCATAATTGCCTCAGGTTTCTTATGTATAAAATGAGCTAGAGAAGAAAATGGCAAACCACTTCGGTTTCTTTGCCAAGGAAACCCCAAATGGGTTTTCTCACAAACAGTCAGACATGACTGAAGGATTACCTCTTTTAAAATGAGAAACTATTCCTCAACTGTTGGAGCTGCCCCCTTAGATAATAGGAGTCAGAGAAAAGCAGAAAGGGGCAATGACCTATGTCAAATATATAAATCCACATGCTTATTGACTTAAGAGTTTATCTCCATGTTTTCAATGCTGAACAAGTTCAATTTTTTTGAACTTAAGTGAATAGAGTCATTAAAAGTGCTAATCACCAAATTGTTGTCCAAAATGGTTGTATCATTTCGCAACTCCACCAACAATGTATTAGTGTTCCAATTTTCCCACATCGTCTCCAACATTTATCATTTTCCTGTTTTGTCATGTTAGCCAATCTGATAGGTGTGATGTGGTACCTCAAAGTCATTTTGATTTGCATTTCTCTAATCAAGAGTGATTTAGAACCTTTTTTCATGTGATTATAGATAGCTTTAGTTTCTTCCTCTGAGAACTGCCTCTTCATATCCTTTGACCATTTGTCAATTACTTGTATTCTTATAAATTTGTTCTCTATATATTTTAGAAATGAGGCCTTTGTCAGAGACATTGTTGTAAAAATTCTTTCCCAGTTTTCTGCTTCTCTGCTAATCTTGGATGCATTGGCTTTATTTGTGCAAAAACATTTCAATTTAATGTAATCAAAGCCATCCTTTTTGTATTTCATAATCATCTCTATCTCTTATTTGGTCATAAATTCTTCCCTTCTCCGTAGATCTGAAAAGTAAACTATTCCTTGAGCTTCTAGTTTGCTTATAGTATCAGTCTTTATATCTAAATCCTGTATCCATTTTGACTTTATCTTGGTATAGGGTGTAAGATGTTGATCTATGCCCAG
Source organism: Vombatus ursinus (assembly GCF_900497805.2). Classification (NCBI taxonomy): domain Eukaryota; kingdom Metazoa; phylum Chordata; class Mammalia; order Diprotodontia; family Vombatidae; genus Vombatus; species Vombatus ursinus. Next base: position 1,991,762 of record NW_020954576.1, on the reverse strand, counting down.
TTTCTGCCATACATTTTTCCAGTTTTCCCAGCAGTTTTTGTTAAATAGTGATTTCTTATCCCAGAAGCTGGAGTCTTTGGATTTATCAAATAGTAGATTAGTATAGTCATTTATTGTTGTGTCTTGCACACCTAACCTATTCCACTGATACACTACTCTGTTTCTTAGCCAGTACCAATAGTTTTGATGATTGCAGTTTTATAATACAATTTAAGATCAGGTACAGTTAGGCCACCTTCACTTGTATTTCTTTTCATTAGTTCCTCTGATATTATGGACTATTTGTTCTTCCAAATGGATTTTGTTATTGTTTTTTCTAGTTCTATAAAATAATTTTTGGTAGTTTGATTGGTATGGAACTGAATAAGTAAATTAATTTAGGATGAATTGTCATTTTTATTATATTAGCTCAGCCTACCTATGAGCAACTGATATTTTTCCAATTATTTAGATCTGACTTTATTTACGTAAAAAGTGTTTTGTAATTGTGTTCATATAGTTCCTGGTTTTGTTTTGGCAGGTAGACTCCCAAATATTTTATAGTGTCCATAGTAATTTTAAATGGAATTTCTCTGTATCTCTTATTTCTGGGCTTTGTTAGTAATATATAGAAATGCTGATGATTTGTGTGGGTATATTTTATGTCCTGCAACTTTGCTAAACTTATCATTTCAAGTAATTTTTCACTTGATTCTCTAGATGTACCATCATGTCATCTGCAAAGGGTGATAGCTTTGTTTCTTCTTTGCCTATTTTAATTCCTTCAATTTCTTTTTCTTCTCTAATTGCTACAGTTAACATTTCTAGCACAATATTGAATAACAGGGGTGATAATGGACATTCTTGTCTCATCCCCAATCTTATTGGAAATACTTCAAGTTTATCCCCATTGCATATAATGCTTGCTGATGATTTTTGATAGATGCTATCTATCATTTTAAGGAAGACTCCATTTATTCCTACGCTCTCTAGTGTTTTTAATAGGAATGGGTGTGTTCTTTTGTCAAATGCTTTTTCTGCATCTATTGAAATAACCATATGATTTCTGTTAGTTTGGTTGTTGATATGGTCAATTATGCTGATAGTTTTCCTAATATTGAAAGAGACCTGCATTCCTGGTATAAATCTTACCTGGTCATAGAATATCATCCTCAAGATAAGTTGCTGTAATCTCTTTGCCAATATTTTATTTAAAATTTTTGCATTTATATTCATTAGGGAAATTGATTTATAATTTTCTTTCTCTGTTTTGGCTCTTCCCAGGTTAGGTATCAGCACCATATTTATATCATAAAAAGAATCCGGTAGGATTCCTTCTTCACCTATTTTCCCAAATAGTTTATATAGTATTGGAATTAGTTGTTCTTTAAATGTTTGATAGAATTCACTTATAAATTCATCTGGCCTTGGAAATTTTTTCTTAGGTAGTTCATTGATGGCTTGTTCAATTTCTTTTTCTGAAATAGGGTTGTTTAAGTATTTTATTTCCTCTTCTGTTAATCTGAGCAATTTATATTTTTGCAAATATTCGTCCATTTCATTAAGATTGTCAAATTTATTGGCATATGGTTGGGCAAATTAGCTCCTAAGTACTGTTTTGATTTCATCTTCATTGGTGGTGAAATCACCCTTTTATTTTTGATACTGGTAATTTGATTTTCTTCCTTCTTTTTTTAAATCAAATTAACCAAAGGTTTATCTATTTTATTGGTTTTTTTTTCATAAAACCAGCTCTTAGTTTTATTTATTAGTTCAATAGTTTTCTTAATTTCAATTTTATTAATCTTTCCTTTGCTTTTCAAAATTTCTAATTTGGTACTTAATTGGGGATTTTTAATTTGTTCTTCTTCTAGATTTTTTAGTTGCATGTCCAATTCATTGATCTCTTCTTTCTCTATGTTATTCATATAAGCATTCAGAGATATAAAACTTCCCCTAAGGACCGCTTTTGCTGTGTCCTATAAGTTTGGGTATGTTGTCTCATTATTGTCATTCTCTTGGATGAAGTTATTGATTGTTTCTATGATTTATTGTTTGACTCATTCTTTAGGATTAGATTATCTAGTTTCCAATTAATTTTTAGTCTATCTTTCCATGGCCCTTTATTACATGCAATTTTTATTGCGTCATGATCTGAAAAGGATGCATTTAATATTTCTGCCTTTCTGCATTGAATTGTGAGGTTTTTATGCCCTAGTACATGGTCAATTTTTGTGTAGGTGCCAAGCACCACCAAGAAAAAGGTACATTCCTTTCTGTCCCATTCAATTTTCTCCAGAGGTCAACCATATTAACTTTCCTAAGATTCTGTTGATCTCCTTAACTTCTTTCTTGTTTATTTTGTTATTAGATTTATCTAGTTCAGATAGGGGGAGGTTGAGGTCCCTCACTAGTATAATTTTGCTATCTATTTCTTCTTGTATCTCCCTTAGCTTCTCCTTTAAGAATTTGGCTGCTATACTATTTGGTACATACATATTTAGTAACGATATTACTTCATTATCTATGATACCTTTTAGCAGGACGTAGTTTCCTTCCTTATCTCTTTTAACCAGGTCTATTTTTGCTTTTGCTTTGTCTGAAATCAGGATTGTTACCCCTGCCTTTTTTACTTCAGCTGAAGCATAATATATTCTGCTCCAGCTTTTTATCTTTACTTTGTGTGTATCCCTCTACATTAAATGTGTTTCCTGTAGATAACATATTGTAGATTTATGGTTCTTAATGCACTCTGCTATCCATTTCCATTTTGTGAGAGAGTTCATCCCATTCACATTCACAGTTATGATTACTATCTGTGTCTTCCTCTTCATTCTATTCCCCCCTTCATTTATGCTTTTTTCTCTCCTTTTTCCTTTCCCTCTTCAGTAGAGTTTTGCTTTTGACCACTGCCTCCCTCAGTCTGCCCTCCCTTCTATTAGCCTCCTCCCTTTTCTTTTCCCTTTACCCTTTCTACTTCCTATAGGGTAAGTTAGTTTTCTATACCTAACTGTTTATGTTATTACCTCTTTGAACCAAATGTGATGAGAGTAAGGTTCAAACAATGCTCATCTCCCTCCCTTCTTTCCCTCTACTGTATTTGGTTTTTGTGCCTTTTCATGTGATATAATTTATCCTTGTCTGCTCCTCCTTTCTTCTTCTCCCAGTACAATTCCTTTTTATCACTTAGATTTTTTATCATCACATCAAAGTCAACTTAAACCCATACACTTTGTCTAAATATATTCCCTTTTAATTGTCATAATGACATTACAGCTCTTAAGAGTTACAAGTATCATCTTCCCTGGTAGGGATATAAACAATTTGCCCTTATTAATAATATGTTGGGGGTTTTTTCCTTTCCTGTTTACCTTTTTATGCTTCTCTTGAGTCTTGCATTTGAAGGTCAAATGTTCTGTTGAGCTCTGGTCTTTTCATCAGGGTTTGGAAGTCCCCTATTTTGTTGAGTATCCATCTCCTCCCCTGAAAGATTATGCTCAGTTTCATAGAGTAGTTGATCCTTGGTCATAATCCAAGCTCCTTTGCCTTATGGAATATTGTATTCCACTCCCTCCGATCTTTTAATATAGAAGTTGTAAGGTCCTGAGTGATCCTGACTGTGATTCCATGATATTTAAATTGTTTCTTTCTGGCTGCTTGCACTATTTTCTTTTTGATCTGGTAGTTTTGGAATTTAGCTACTATATTCCTTGGCATTTTCAATTTGGGATCTCTTTTAGGAGGTGATTGGTGGATTCTTTCAATGACTAACTTATCCTCTGGTCCTAGGACCTCAGGGCAATTTTCTTTGATGATTTCCTAAAGGATGTTGTCCAGGCTCTTTTTTTCTCATCATGGTTTTCAAGTAGACCAATAATTTTTAAATTGTCTCTCCTGGATCTATTTTCCAGGTCAATTGTTTTATCAATGAGGTATTTTATGTTTTCTTGTATTATTTCATTCTTTTGTTTCTGACTGATTCTTGCTCTGTCATAGAGTCATTAGCTTCTACTTGCCCAATTCTAATTTTTAAGGAGTTGTTTTCTTCTTTTAGATTCTGTACCTCCTTTTCCATTTGACCAATTCTACTTTTTAAGGACTTGTATTCTACAGTTAATTTTTGTCTTTCCTTTTCCAAGCTATTGACTCTCTCTTGCATACCTCTTATTTCTTTTCCCAATTTTTCTTCTACCTCTCCTGTTTGACTTTTAAAATCCTTCTTGAGCTCTTCTTTGGGCTTGAGACCAGTTCATATTCACCTTTGAGGTTTCGCATGTGAGTATATTAACAATGTTGTCCTCTTCTGAATTTGTGCCTTGATCTTCCCTTTCCCCAAAATAGAAATCCATGGTCATTTTCCATTTCTGCTTTTTGTTCATGGTGTTTGCCTATTATCTGACTTTTTACAAAAAAAAAAAACTGTTGAGTTCTCCTCGATTGAAAGGGGCTCTTACCCAAGCTTCTTTTCCTGCTCACCAGGGCCTTTCACCTGAATGTTTGGCTCCTGGTTGCCAGAGCCTTGCACAGGGATGTTTTGCTGCTGGTGGATTTCTGTTAGCCTGGAGTTTTCCTTCTGGAGTTGTGCTTCCCAGAGTTGTGTTGAGATACCAGGTGATTTCGTTGCTGGAGTACACTATTGCCCATGATCATTTTCTGAGCTGGTGTCTACCAGTTCCCCTTCCTGTATTGAGGCTCTCAGGGATTCTGGCGTTGGCACTTGCCTGTTCCACCAACCTGGGTCTCAGGTTCTCCCCCTGGTATGCTGAGGTGGGGCTTGCCACTGGCTTGCTGTGACACCTCCAATCTTGCGCTGCCCCTCTCCCCCAGAGCAATAAAGGCCTTTCCTGTTCATCCCGCAAGCTTCCTGGGGTACAAGAGTGCTAGCTCTGCTTTTTTGCTGGCTCAACGTTTTTCCTGGGTCGATATTTTCTGAGCTTTCACAAGTCACTGAGGGAAGGTGAGAGCAACTTACTTCTTACTCTCCCATCTTGGCTCCAAGAAGCAGAACCACAAGCAGACATTTTAAACACTAATCTTCTAGACCACACAATTAGAATGGTAACTGAGGTAAATAATAATTAAAAGATGCAGTCTTAAATGGAAACAAGAATGATTTGCTTAAGAATGATTAAGGCAAGGGAGCAGCTGGGTGGTACAGTGGATAGAGCACTGACCCTGAAGTCAGGAGGACCTGAGTTCAAATCTGGTCTCAGACCAAATACTTACTAGCTTACTAGCTGTGTGACCCTGGGCAAGTCACTTAATTCCATTTGCCTATAAAAAAATTTTTTTAATTTTTAAAAAATAAAATAAAAAGAATGATTAAGTCAAAAGCCAAAGTTATACAGAGAAGAATAAATTCTATCAAGGATAATTGCAATAACAATACAACATGCAAAAATATACAAGACGAAGCTACAACAGTTGTTAGTGACAAATTTATTTTCCTGAAGGCTTAAAAGAAAAGATGAGCTTACAAGATTTGACCACTAGATGGTAGCAAAGACTGATTATTCATGATGTGATGGACCCACAGGTGTACCTGGAAGCCACTACCTTGAGGTTGATTGCAGGTTCCAGGATTTATGATCACACACAAATTACTTAACTTCCTGGAGCTTCAATTTCCTCATCTGCTAAACTGGAGTAATAAGACTTACACTATTTCATAGAGTTATGGTGAGCAAAGTTATGGTAAACTTGTTATTGTTGTGTCGTTTTCAGTCATGGCCAACTCTCCATGACCCCATTTGGTGTTTTCTTGGCAAAGATACGGGAGTGGTTTGCTGTTTCCTTCTCTTGCTCATTTTACATGAGGAAAGTGAAGCAAAAAGGGTTAATTGACTTGCCCAGGGTCACATAGCTAGGAAGTATCTGAGGTCACATTTGAACTCAGGTCTTCCTGACTCTATATCCAGCAGTCTCTCCATTGCACCACCTACCTGGTAAACGCAATTGGATCTGTAATCTTGTAGATGCTGGTATTCCCTTCGGGGGGCTTGAATAACAATGCATGCAGACCTTTCTATCCTACCAAATTCTTATCTATGTGCTCCCCTAAATGCTCTATAGAGCATGTACATGTCGTGATGAGTTATAGTACTAATGTATATGGCTGGTTTTGCCTAAGTATTCTTACATCTGGAATATGTTCTATCCTCAGTTCCACCTGACAGAATTTCCAGATTTCTTCAAAGCACAGCTCTGATACCATCTTAGTTAACATCAATAAACATTTATCCAGCACCAACTATGTGTCAGGCACTGTACCAAGCACTGGGGATACAAAGAAAGCCAAAAGACAAATGCAACAACATAAACAACAATGTACAAGTAAGACATATACAGGATAAATCGGATAATCAACCAAGGGAAGGCATTAGCATTAAGGGAGATCAGGAAAGGCCTCACATAGAAGGTAGGATTTTAGCTAGGACTTAAAGGAAGTCAGGAAATCTGGGAGGTGAAGATGAAGAAAAACAGTGTTCTATACATGAGGGAGAGCCAGTGAAAATGCCCAAAGTCAAGAGACAGAATGTCTCGTTCAAGGAAAAGCAAGCAGGCCTGTGTCAAGGGGAGGGAAGAAGGAGAGATATGTAAGGTGTAAGGAAACTGGAAAAGTGGGAGGATTGGGAAGGGGCATAACATTCTCAGGCTTTGAACACCAGAGGATTTAATACTTGATCTTAGAAGTAACAGGTAGCCGCTAAAGTTTACTGAATTGAGAAGGGGAGGTGGGGGAGGTAGAGTTGATATGGTCAGACATACACTTTAGGAAGATCACTTTGGCAACTGAATGAAGTATGGACTAGTGTAGGAAGGTCTTACCTGTTCCCTCTCTTCCTCCTGAATGTCCTTCGTACATACTTTGTCCTTACTTTCTTATGTGTGTGTGTTGTTTCCCTCCATCTACTCCCCTCTTAAATATAGGTTACTTGAGGGTAAGAACTATTTTTCTCATGGGTGTCCCTAGGACTGAGAATATTGTCTTATATGCAGTAGGCACTTAATAAATGTATGTTGAATTTAATTAAATTGGGAGATGGAATGATAAGACAGAAAGAGCTCTGGCCTGGGAATCAGAAGCAATTTGAATGGGAATTTGTATTATTCACATTGGTCTTGAGGACAGAACTATAGCCCACCAGGAATTTCCTGGTTTAGGAATTTAGAAATCTCACTGTTTTACCACTGCCTCCTCCTCATCTTTCTCTTCCTCCTCCACAGTTGTGCAGCTTCTCCAAAACAGAGATCAGTGTTTTTCCAAAGGACAGATTTTTGGTCAAATGTTGTGGAAAGACCTCCTTCTAAAACCCAGATCCAATCTCATCTCTTCCATGAAGCCTTCTTACTACCACCATTCCATCACATCAGCCAGTATGCTGAATTAGTCTTCGAGTGGCATAGATTTAGATCTTAAAGGAATTTTAGAGACCACAAATCCATTTTACAAGTGATGAAACCAAGCCCCAGAAACATTGCGTGATTTTCTTAGAGTCACACAGGCTAGTAAGTTGAATTGGAGGCAAGATTTGAAGACTTTCTGGCTCCAAGTCCAGCAGTTTATCCACTGGTCCTAACCAAATCAACATACATTTATTGAGCACCTACTAAAACACTGTGCTAAGGGGATTCTGGGAATACAAAGAAAGGCAAAAAAAATTCCCTCCTTTCAAGTAACTGCTTAGTCTTTATTAATTTAATGTTCTAAGATTATTTTCCCCTCTAATTCTTTCATTTGCATGCAAGTCACTCATTCCACAAAAGGGTGTGGTTTGATGTAATGGAATCATGGCATTATGGAAACTTCAGCAAGTCACTTCCTCTCTTGGGACCTCAGTTTCTTAACCTGTAAAATAATGGGATCAAACTAAACTGTATGTAACCTTCCAGCTCTAATATTACATGATTCTAAGGATTTGTTAAACTACCAAGCTGAGTCTTAAAGCACCAGCCTGTTCCCTCCCCAGAGACTAAATTTTCTCAAACAAAATAAGCAAATGGAGGGAAAAGAAGAGAAGTCGCATTTGTAGGTTTTCTTCACAATTGCCCTGTATAGAAAGTATTCATTTACTAATACCTACATATTAGAAGTGAGGAAGCAGGAATGCAGAAAGGTTAAATGACCTCCCTGCAGTCACACAGCTGCTAAGTATCAGGCTCAGATCTCCTAACTCTGAGTGTACTGTTTTGTTTTTTGTTTGTTTGTTTCAGTTTTTGGTTTTTCCCCCATAAAACTGTTCTGCTAGTTAGAGCACAGCAAAGGGCTGAGGATGTGGGGGACTGTTACTGTCACTAAGAACAGAAAACTAATACCAAGGACAGGAAATTAGTCTCCTATTTTTCAGTGCTTATTTGTTCAAGACATATTTTCTGACTGACTGATGCCCAATTAGAGACCAGATCGTATTTCCAAGAGACTTTTCAGAAAGGACCCCCAAATGGGCATTTCCCTAAACAACTCACACAAGAGAGGTACTGCTTTCATTCTCCTAGTTGATCCTCCAAAAACAAGGAGACAGTCAAATTTTGTGAAATCATAAATATAGCTGAAAAGAAAAATTCTGATTGCTCACTGAAATCTAGAAGGAGGTTTAAAAAAAAAAAAAAAGTCCAGGGAAGTAAAAACAAGTAAAAGCCATAGTCAAGGAAATTAAATAATAGCTATCTGAAAGCAAGTTCCCTGAAGTGTCAAGAATATTCTGCCAATTACAACATCACTAATGTGAAAATATGTTTATTAGGAATGTATATGTATAGTCTATATCAGATTGTGCACCGTCTTGGGGGAGGGTGGTGGGAAGGAAGAGGGGAGGAATTTTAAACTCAAAAGCATATGGAAGTAATTGTTGATAAATCAAAATAAATTAATAAAAAAAGTAAATTAAAAATATCTTAGAACATTAGAAGTCTACAATTCCTAACCTTGGTCATTTTGAAGTCTCAGCTCTCACTTCCCACAGCAAATGTAAAATCTGAGGAAGGCCGCATGAGGGCACCAGAGGTCTTCCCTGTTGGAACACTTGTAGGTTAGGCACGAACAGTCAAATCTGATTTAATCATGAGGGGTTATTTGTCTTGGGATCCTAGAATCTATGCTAAATCCCTAGCTAGCTGCCCCCTTACCTAGTCTTGGGACTCCTACTGTCAAGCACCAGGGCCAGTTCAGGAAATTCAAACCCACAGAAGCCAAACATGGCTGGGGCAATTCATCCGCTCACTAGAAAATAAATAAATAAATAAATAAAATTCATCACACCAAGCGTACTAAGTGCCAACAATATCACTTTATATAATCTTTGCTCCCCACCCATGCCCCACTCCCATCAGCCTAAAAAGCAGAGGGCACATTGACTGTAGAGAAAGTTTACGCAAGGTTTCACTGAAAGATTCATGGGCTGTACAGTATTTGCACAATCCATTCATTCATTCTACACATATTTACTGAGCAGCTATGGTATGTGCAATAGATCCTGCTTAGATCCTATGGAAACATATAGAGAAAATACAGCCCCTGCACACTGGGCACTTACAATATAGACAAGTCCTATATTCACAGAGTTAAGTAATACGAGGCAGTACATAAGAAGTGGGCAAAACAATTAAATGCTAGTGCTTGAGCACCGCAGGGATTCCTGTTCATGGATGTTCGAGGTTTAAGTTGTGTACAGATTATATTAGATGGTCTCTGTGGTCCCTTTCAACTCCAAGATTCTCTGATTCTGGGAAGAGTTATTAGAGCGTGAAGATCACTGTCAGCTGCAGTCGTCAGGGAAAGTTTTCCTGAAGGAATTAGGACTTGCACCTGGCCTTGAGGACATCAAGGATTCTAAGAATCGAAGGTGAGGAGGGAGCGTATTCCAGGCCCAGCAGACACACTTGTCTTGGTTAAGGTTCCACATCTGGTTCCATGAACTCCAGAGTCTGAGAATTCAAATAAACAATTTCTTTAATAAAAAAAAACCATATCTGACAACCCCCAGCTCATCACAGTCTAAAAAACAAGTAAAAGCCATAGTCAAGGAGATTAAATAATAGCTATCTGAAAGGAAGTTCCTCGAAGTGTCGAGAATATTCTGCCAATTACAAAATCACTAATGTGAAAATATGTTTAATAAGAATGTATATGTATAGCCTATATCAGATTGTGCACCATCTTGGGGAGGGTGGTGGGGAGGAAGAGGGGGGCAGGAATTTTAAATTCAAAAGCATATGGAAGTGATTGTTGATAAATCAAAATAAATTAATTAAAAAAAATTTAAAAAAGAATGTTCTGCCAAAATCTTGAAACTGTTTTTATATCCTTCTTGCCCAAAAGGCCCACATCTGGGTCCCAGATCAACCTACCTGGGGGTAAATTGACTCAAACTGCCCCAACTCTACTCCATTGCTTATTGGTTTTCACACACACACACACACACACACACACACACACACACACACACTGATATTGTGGTAGTGTAGGTATTAACTCAAGCTTCCCCAGTTCTACTAGCATCCTGGCCCACAACACTGTACAAAAATCCCAGAGGTGAGAAATGGAATGCCAAGTCTGAGGAATGGTAAGCAGGCCATTATGTAAAGGGAATAATGTGAAATAAACGTAGAAGAATCATCTGGAGTTAGGTTGGGAAGGACTTTATATACCAATATGAAGAGTTTGAATTTTATCCTGAGGTGATAGGGACCCACTAAAGCTAATGATACAATCAGACTGGTACTTTAGAAATTTTATTTTGGCAACCGTGTGGAATGTGGATTGGAAAAGAGATAGATTGAAAGGTGAGTGTCCAATTAGGAAGGAGACCTGATAGTTCAGGTGAGAAGTGATGAGGGCCTCCAATGGGATGGCAGCCATGAGAGTAGATAAAAGATGAAAGAAACGTTGAGGAGGCAGAAGCCACAAAACTTGACAACCAATGGATATGGGTGGTAAGAGACGGGAGGGTCAAGGATAATGTCAAGATTTTGAACCTCAGGGATTAGAGAGATGTTATTGCCCTCAACAGAAATAGGGAAGTTTGGAAGGGGGGGATTCCCCAGGTCCACCCCAATACCATGAATAAAAATCCAATACCAAGAAACGGCAAATATCCCTCAGGGCACCGCACAGAAACTTGTGCAGCCTGCGAGGCAGGCTTTCTCTCTGCAGGTTCCTGGCAAAGGCAGGTACACTCATACAGACTCACATGAAATGATGGGATGGTAGCGAATAGGAGTGCTAAGCCAGTGTAGAAAGAGGAAGTATTTACAAAACTGTGCATACCTTCACAACACCTCTTGCATCTGGCCCCTCATTTCCATTCTCGTGCCTAGTAACTCCTTTTCACCACCTCATTGCAAATGCAATTGTCTCCTAACCGGCCTCTCTGCCTACACAGGTTGATAGAATAATTCAGTGCATACCTCCTATAAAATTAACCTCAACCCCATCTCGTCCACTGACCAGAAACTCCCAGTGGTCCTCTACAGTCTTCAGGGTCAATTTCAAGCACTCCTAGCCAGACATTCAAAGCCTTCTCTTCTGGCCCCTTCCTCCTTTCCCAGTTTTTACTGTTCGCCGCCCTTCTCCATGAATCTCAGCTAACTATCACAGCTCACTTACTGATATATTCATGGACATTCCTTTCATGCATACATTGAACTAGATGGCTACTATCCAGCTCTGAAATTCTGTGATTTCTGAACTGTGATTCAGTCAGACAATTAGCATTTTTTTTTTTTAAGGCCCAGGGTCACACAGCTAGTAAGTGTCAAGTGTTTGGTCAAAGATCGTATTTGAACTCAGGTCCTCCTGACTTCAGGGATGGTGCTCTATCCACTGCACCACCTAGCTGCCCCTCAAAATAATGTTTTTAAATGAATAAAATAAAATACATAGGATTACAAAGGAACCCAATTGTGCTGAAATAGAATTACCAAAGTATTTTTAAAACAAATTTATGGATTTCCCCCCCAGGTGAAGAGCCCCTAATCTAGTCCAAACCAAACTTGAAAGAGAACCCCCTTATAACACACATAACAATTGGTTATTTAACCAAAAAAAGACCTCCATGGAAGGGATCCATTATTTCCCTGGGCAGTCCATTCCACTTTGGGACAGTTCCAATTATTTTAAAACTCTTCTAAACATCAGGGTGAATCTGTCTTTCTAAGATTTACAGAACAAATATCTCATTTTCTTCCACTTGACAACCCTTCAGATGTTCAATGCCAACTCTCATGCCCTCCTCAACCCACCACCAAGTCTTCTGTCCTCCAGGCTAAACATCCCTAGCTGCTTCCATCCGACCTCATAGGGCATGGTCTCCATTCCCACAGAATCACACAATTTCAGAGTTGGAAGTGATCTCAGAGGACCACCCAGTCTAACCAATACATGAAAGAGAACCACTCCTCTTTTGATTTTGCCTTATCACTTCCTTTCTAGGCACTATGCCTCTATTAATACAATCTTCATAGACTTTTGGGCTGCCCTGCCATATTGTTGGCTCATTTTGAGTCCATAGTACACTAAAATCCCAAGCTCTTGTTTACATAGGCTACTTTCTAATCAGGTCTCCCCAATCCCATCTTTGTGAACTTGACTTTTTGAACCCAGTTGTAGAACTTCACATTTATTCCTATGAAATTATATCTTCTAAGAGTCAACCTATGTTTCTAGCTTGCAGAGATCTTCTGAGATTCTAAATATGCACTATGCTAACTATCCCTCCCAAGTTCTTGTCATCTGCAAGTATGAAAAGCATGTTGTCTGTGCCTTCATCCAAGATGCTACTGGGGAAAGAAAATAAACAGCAAACAAGGCCAGTTCCATATACATCTAGCTTGGCATTCAAAGCATTGTACAGTACGAACCCTACCATCCTCTCCAGCCAGAACAATCTGCCGGCTCTCTTCACCGCACTGGCTTAGCCCTTTTTCAAATGGGAGTCTTTGCTCACATAAATCCCCTAGCCCAAAATGCCCCCCTGAGATAAAGAAACTGGGAAGCCTTTCTGGGCAGAGAAACCAACCTTTTTAAAGAGAAACAAAGGTGGGGTCTACAATCCGCCCAGTATTCAGGGTTTGAAACCCCGAATAACAGAATTCACAGTTATTTATAGTTCTCTTGATTCACGTTTGGTGCAAGTAGGCTGGCTATGGTGTAAATGGTCAGCACCCTTTTACTCAAGCAGGCTTTTGGCTCAAGTAGTCCATGATGTGTCAATACACAGCTCATTACATATGATGTTACAGTAAGTACAGTAGGTTTATTTTTATGGTGTTACAAAAAGCAAGCCTTTTTACATTATAGGCTAGGTCCACCTTTTACGCACTATATTTTAATATAAAGATGATTATAATTATATTCCTAAAATTAACAGCACAGGTACTTCTCTGGGACTATATCTTAGTTTCTGTTACACACAGACTTTCACCCGGGACTATATTCTTACCATAAATCACAGTTACCTCTTATCTGATTAAAATGATTGTAGTTGATAAAAGTTTAGCAAAGCAATACAGAGCAAAGCCCTCGAGGCATTGATTATTAATTTTACACATTACACTCCGCATCTCATCTTTCTGCATGAATTCTACCTATCTTTTAATACCAGTTCCTCCATTAAGTCTTCCCCTGAATATTCCTCACAAAACCCCTTCTCCCAGCCAAAAGAAATCTCTCCTTTCTCTGAATTCCTATAGCACATTGTAATTCTCAGTGTAGTGTAATGGAGAAATCATTGGTCTTGGTGTTTTTTAGAAAACCTGATGACGTGTAAAGAAAGTGAGATGTGAAGTCAAAAGACTTGAATTCAAATTCAGTCTCAGCCAGTTACTCCCTATGTGACCTCGTACAAGTCGCTCTGAGATTCAGCCTCCTCATTTATAAGAGGAGGGGGTTGAAGCTCAATCCCCAACTTCATCACCATCTCTAAATCTCTGATTCTGTGGTGAGTCTGAGTCCTGGCCCTCATGTATGCTAGCTACAGATCTTGGCTAAATCCCTTAATCTCTCTGGGACTTTCTTTCCTCATCTGTAAAATGAGAAAATCATACTAGGTAACCACTGAAATTTCTAGATCTCAAGGTATATCACTCTTTTTCTTATTCCCTTATACTCTGGCTTATATGTTAAGTCTTGGGGATATCTATCTATAAGACGGGCTTCTCAAGAAAAAGTTTCTTAGTTATCACATATACCCTAGCTGACAGGGGTGGGGAACTTGGGGCCTCAAGGCCACCTGTGGTCCTTTAGGTCCTCAAGTGGGGCCTTTGAGGACCTAGAAGGCCACAGGGTCCTCACCCTTCCCCTAACCCCTAAACACCAGGTCTAGCACATAGGAGACAGTCAATATTTTTTTCTTATCGAATTAATGAATTCAAATTACTGTGTGTAGAACATTATACTAGGAATTAGAGAAAACGCAAAGTTTAAGAAAGACACGATCTCTGTCCTTACGGAATTTAGTCCCTAAATGAATAAGGAACATATACAGATAACTCTAATACACTTAATTACAAGATAAATGCCCTTTGAGGCCAGTTGTGGTGGTGAAAGCCTGCAATCCCCGCGGCTGCTGAGAAGGCAGAGGCTAATTTATTTCCTCCCAAACCAGCTTGGAGAGGGGGGAGGGTAAAAGGGGGGGGAAGGAGAACTGGGAATTTCACAAAAAGACACAGGAGAAACGTAAACAGTTCCCCTTCCCCTTCCTCCAACTTCTGCCCTGCCCCCCACACCCTTCCGGACTGTGACAACCCTGCTCAAAATTAGCAAACCACACACCTGTGAAGCAATCACTGAAGAAAAAGACGCATCATCTACCACTGGCAACCGTCCGGAGCCTAAGCAGGGCACTCCTATAAATGCCAGGCCTGCCCCACTCACTCCATGCCTCTCTGTGAAGCAGCCAGCTCTCCTCCAGTCTGCTCTGTGGTAAGGCAAGGAGCGCATTGATTTTCCTGGGTCAGGGAGGCCAGGGTTTCCACCACCCCACAGTCCTCAGCTTGTGCACAGGCCACTTCCCATCTCCCACCCCAAGCCCAGGGGGACTCCCCCTCCTTCTTTTGCTACTTGGCATCCCCTTAACTTTCTCCAAACTCTTCTTAAAAGGCACCTCTTTCAGAGATCCCTCCCTGACAAACTCTCATTCCATCTTTTCCTATTTAATTCGGACAACATTCCCCTGAATCCTTTGTTAGCCAGCGTGAGTGACCTTAAGACTGGAGTCCTGCGTGTGTGTCTCTTCCTAATCCATCCCATCCCATCCCCCCTCAAGTTAGGCTGCAAGGGCAGAAGCTCATGGGCCTCCCTTTATGTAGTAACCCACCCTACCTCTTCAACCCTCCTTGACCAGTGCACAGGGAGACAGATTCCAGCATCCCAACTCACTCTTTTCCTTTTCCATGCAGACTGACCAAGGTCAACTAACACAATGGAAGCCTGTTCGTTGAAAAATTCCCTGAAAATCTTCGTTGATACCTTCCACAAATATTCTAACATTTCTGGAAACAAAGATGCCCTGAACAGGAGGGAAATGAAGACGCTGTTGAACAAGGAGATGCCACATTTCATCAAGGTGAGATCTGGGGGCAAAAGTGTTGAGGTAGGGAGAAGCGGAGTAAGGAAAATGGCACGGTTTGGAAGTCCCAGGGGCTTCAGGGGAGACCTTGGTTTGGGCCTGGACAACAACAGGGCCTGAGTTCCTAAAGGATTGCCTCCTGAGGGTCTTTATGACTCGTGAAGGCTATTGCTCACTGAGTCCACGATGGGAAGATCCAGGGATACAGGAGACCAACTTCTCTGGACCCATTTTTTTAAGTTATCCCAAGCATCTTAAGATCATAGATTTAGAGCCAGAAGAGACCTTAGAGATCGTCCATCTCAACCTTTCATACCTCACACCCCCACTTTACAGATGAGGCAACTGAGGCTAAAGAATAAAAATTACTGAAGATTTCACAGTCTTCTGGTAATAGAGCTTAGACGCAAAGCCAACTCCTCTGACTCCAAATCCAGAGATCTTTCTACTACCCACAGCTGCCACTCTACACCAGTATTTTCCAGACCTTCCTTCTATGCCTCTATAACAGGGAAAACCCCATTTCTGTTTCCCTCTCCTTCACATTCATCTTTCCCTCCCCTGCCCATATCCCCACTCCCAACAAGGAAGTGTTTTGACTCCATAGAGCCTAAAGAAGGAGGGTAAAAAATAAAAAAGAGTGGCTGTTGTGCCAGGGCAAAGTGAATTGGTCCTAGTTAGGAAGATGAGACTGTGGCTCAAGGTTTGGGTGAGGACCTTAGGTTCATTTTTTTCACTAGACAGCAACAACAATAATAATATATAGCATTTTAAAGTTTGGAGTGAGCTTTACGTTTATTATCTCATCTGAGCCCTACAACCACCCTGGGAGGTAGGTGCTGTTACCATTATTATCCCCATTTTACAAATGAGGAAACCAAGGCTCTAAGAGATTAGATGACCTGCCCATGGTTATATACTTAGCATGGGTCTGAGACAGGATTTGAACCCAGACTGACAGCTGGGTTGCCTGCTGTATGGAGTGCCTGAAAACAGATTAAAATGCAATTGGGAAAAGTTTAACAAAATAAGTAAAAATAGAATACAACATAGATAATGTTAATTTGTGGTTTTCTAAGTTAATACATCAGAGATCCACTTCTACGTGAATGTGACACCACTAATGTACCAGATAGAGTACCACATATGGCATTGGGAAGGATCTGAGTTCAAATCCTGCCTCAGTCACTTCTCCTTAACCTGGGCATGTTACTCAACCTTTCTTAGCCTCAGTTTCCTCTTCTGTAAAATGAGACTAGTAATAGCACCTATGTCACAGGACTGTTGTGACGATCAAGTGAGATAACACAAGTGCTTAAACTGCTATATAAATGGTAGCTATCATTATTTAGTATTATCATGCTTCCTTGGAAGCAAGTGTAGACCCCAAATCTGCTGTACCACTAGCTAAGAAGCCCCTTTACATGGCTGAAGTTGCTACACAATTTCAAGGACTTATTTAGTCATAAGCCTTATCTCTAATGCTGGTATTATCATTACTGTTACTATTATTTATAGAAGATGGGGAAGGGGGGAGCACATCTATACTGCCCACGAGTGATATAATGTTGTCATAGCCCTGGATTCTTAAGGGTGCATCCTCACTAGTGAGGACAATCAGTATGGGGTTTTCCCAATGCCCTCTGACAAAATCAGGATCATTGCCAGGAGTCCCAGGCTATGAATTTACCTTGCTCCTTACCACATGTTTTCTAGTAACCAACGTTATCTCTTTCTTCCCTCTGTCCCAGAACTCCAAGGATCTGAAGAATGTCTCACATCTCTTTGAAGAACTGGACACAAACCAAGATGCTGATGTTGACTTCAAGGAGTTCGCTGTGATGATAGCACGTGTGGTCATGGAAACCCATGAAAAGATGCATGAGAATGCACCTCCCGGCCAGGGCCACAGCCACGGGCCTGGCCTTGAGGGGCCTGTAAAGGGGAAATGTGGGCAATAACACTGATGAGAGGCAAAATCTCCCTCTCCTTCACACTCATCTTTCCCTCCCCTGCACATAGCCCTCCCCCAACAACGAAGTGTTTCGACTCCATAGAGCCAAAAAAAGAAGGGCAAAAAATAATAGGGAAGGTAGTGCTGGGGTCCTGATGACCTCAGCAATATGATTGGGGACAATAAAGTTTTTCTTTGAGCCATTGTTTCTTCTGGTTATTCATCTTTCCTCTTCCCCACCCCAACATCCCCAAGGCTCCGTCCATTAGGCAAACCTCACACTACTTATGCCTCACCGTCTCCCTGAAACAGTGACTTGCCCTCTAAATCTATCCATCAGTTGATCCATTTATTGAGCTAGGTGCTATTGGGAAGACAAAGATAGAAAAAGGTATCAGAATTAGTACCTACCCCCAGGGAGTTTACAATCTAATTAGGGAGACTAGGTAACCATACAAGCCATGAGAGCTATGGGAGTTCTGGGGAGGGAAAAATCATCTGGCCTGGGGAGACCAGGGAGAGCTTCACAGAGGAGAGGGCCTGTAAGCTGAGCCTTCAAGGATGGGCAGGATTCTGACAGTAGGTTACTAGGGAGAGGGCATTCTACATTGTCAGGAGTAAATAGTATGAGCAAGGAACAGATTGGGGAAAGTCCGAAGAATAGTTAGCAAATGAAGAATAGCAAAAATAGAATATTTAGAAATTAAAGTGGTTGGAGCAGAGGTGGCCTGTAGGAAAGTAGAGGGAGATAAAACTAGAAAGGTAGGCTGTGGCCAGATCATAGGATCTTAAATCATATATTTAGAGCTGAAAAAGACCTTGAAAGTTATCTAGTCCAGTTTGTTCATTTTACAGATGAGGAAACTGAAGCTCAGAAAGGTGAAGATATTTGCCCAAGATTACTCAGACAGCAAATTGCAGAGCCAATGATTTAAACTCAGGTTCCTTGAACCTGAGTCCAGAACTCTTTTCACTGTGCAAAATTGGGCACCCCTAAAAAAATACATTTGCAGAGAGAACTAAAGGAGCTCATTCCCTCATACTTCTGCCCTTAAACCACCAATATGGGCTGATCTTGCCTATGGTCTGTAGACATAGGACTGAGAGCTTATGCCAGAACTGACCTTTCTCTTGGGCCATCGGGAACTATCCTCCACTCCTAGGAGAAGTTGACTGACTGAGACTGTGTGGTGTCAAGGCAAGAGCACTGAGCTAGGACTCAGGAGAATGGGTTCTAGTTCTTATTCTACCATTATCTTGCCATGTGACCTAGGACAAATCACTTATCCTCTCAAGGCATCAGTGTCCATGCCTATAAAATGAGGAAGTCTGGACTATTTTATTTCTAAGGTCTTTTCTAGATCTAATCATCTATGAGGAAGCATATACAAGTTCACTCCTCCACAGGCAAGGAGACAACATGATACAGCGAAAAGAATACTAATTCCAGGCTCAGAGAGCCCAGGTTCAAATCTTACTCCCCAAACTTCCTTCCTGTATGACCTTGGGCAAGTCATTCAAATTCCCTGGGCCTCAGTTTCCACATCTGTAAAATGAGAGGGTTGAATTTGAGGACCTCTAAAATCCCTTCCATATTATGTGTGTGTGTGTGTGTGTGTGTGTGTGTGTGTATCCATAAGTCTTATGTGTTAGAACACAGAAGGGACAAGATCTCCAGAAGGAACTGTCCAGAAGGACATAATTAAAAAGGCAATTGCCTGTGAGAACAGATAGCTGCCCTCACTTCTAATGTGGGGAAACGGGTGGAAGGAGATCCTTAGAGATCATCTATCCCAATACCTTCATTTTACAGATGAGGAAACTGAGGCCTAAAAAAGAAAGGGCAACTTCTTTTCCCGACCTCATAGCTAATAAGTGGCAGCACTACCAGAGGGCAGGTCTTCTGAATTCTGATCCAGTACTCTTTTCACCAAACCACACTTCATCTCTTAAATTAATCAGGTTGACTACTTGTCACCATGGAGGACACAGAGATCCCAGTCCTAAGGAGATAGAAGAAGTGAAGAGAACAAAGAGGGAGAAGAGTGAACATGAGGACAACAACAGCCCAAGACTATGGGCTTCCCCAGAGGTACTAACTGAGGAAGGCAAGCAACTTGTAGAGAATCAAAACAGGAGTCCCTTGGCAAACAGAGAGCATTATAAAGTTCTGGGTTATCAAGGGCAGGCTCAAGGTGGAAAGATGGGTCAGTTGATAGATTTCATCAGAAGACAAACCAATGTCTTGTTTTTATTGTTTTATTGGGTGTGGCAAAAAAAAAAAAGATGAAACCAGAGCTGGTGCAGAGAGAAGCTGCATTTAGAGAGACATTATATCCACAAAGAAGCAAGTGATGGTCACAGAAGCACAGAATCTCAGAGTTAGAAGAAATCTCAGGGGTCATCTAGTCTAACCTAGACCTGAGCAAGAAACCCCTCTGCAACATACCTGACAAGTGGTCATCCAGCCTTTGTTCAAAAACCTCCAGTGAAAAGAAGCCCATTTACTTCCCAAAGCAGTTCATTTCACCTTTGAATAACTTTAATTGTTAGGTATTTTTTGTATTTTTTCCCCAACATTAAACCGAATCTGTCTCTCTGTCCATTGCTCTTTTGTTTGCCCTCTTGGGCCAAGTAGAACAAGTACAGTTCCTCTTCTACCATGTACTTGAAGATAAAAATCATGTCTTCCTTAAGTTCTCACTGTTCCAGGGTAAACATTCCCCTTTCCTTCAACTTGCCCTTATCTGGTGTGATCTTGAGGGCCTTTACTGTCCTGGTTTCCTTCCTCTGGACACTCTCCAGCTTATCATACCTAGACCAAAGACCATGCTCCAGATGTGTTCTGACCAGAGCAGAGTATATCAAGATTATCACCTCCCTTCTCCAAGACACTCTACTTCTCTTAATTCATATTGCATTAGCTTTTTGGCTGCCATATAGCATTTTTTACGGATATTGAGTTTACAATTTACAAAAGACTCATTGTTTTTCAGACAAACTCCTATCCAACCATGCCACTCCATCTTGTACTTGTAAAGTTGATTTTTTTTCTAACTCAAGCACAAGGCATTTCATGTACTCCTATTAAATTTCATCTAATTAGATTTGGCCTAACATTCTAATTTGTTGAGATCTTTTTGGATCCTGTACTCTGCACTAGGCAGAATACATGTGGAATATTTCCATTTAGTTCTGGGTGCCTTATTTTTTAAATGCTATTGCTGTTCTGGATGTAATCCAAAAGAAGATGAGCAGGATGGTGAGAGTAGTGGAAACCATGCCACATGACTTATTCTGCTTAGTATCACAGGGCAGAAGTGATGGGAGATACAGAAAGGCAGACTGAAGCTTGATATAGGAAAGGCTTCTTGATAGTTAGAGCTATCCAAGAATAGAAAGGGCTGTCTCTGGAGACAGTGAGTTTCCCAGCTCCAGAGATTATTTGGGAGAAGGCAAGATGGCCACTTGTTGACGATGTTTATGGAAGATATTCCTGCACAGGTATGGCTTGAACCAGATGATTCATGAGATTCCTTCCAGCTCTCAGATTCTAAAGCACTGACCACAGAAAGAGGCCCAACTGGGCTGGAACTCAGCAGTCAGGCAGCACCTAATTTTATGAGTTCCCTTGCCATTTCCATTTCTAGTCCTTCTCCTTTTTCTCCACCCTCCTTATTCACTTCTTGCATTATTGCAAACTAGAGAAAGGGAGCATTTTCCCACTGTCTTCCCCTGAATGGGATCTCATTAGTTCCCTCTCACTGTTACCCCCCGAGAACAAAATTTGGGAAGGTTTCTCCAATCAAAGACTGGGTCCCTGATCCCCCACCTTCCTTTCCTTTCTCAATTTTCTCTAGTGGTGCCTCTTTGCCCCACCCTCTCCCTCCAGTCTGTGGAACACAATGGGCACACAGACAGTTTCCTCTTGTTCAGGGTCCAGTTTAAAGCACCACTGTCAAAGGCAGTGCTAGGACAGGTTCAAAGCCCTAAATAGCTGTCTTCAGGCCCTTCCTTTCCTCTGTTCCCTTTCATTTATAGATCTGACTGACTGGATTCAGAGTGTATTTCTTCTCTCCCACCTCAGGTAGAGCCATTAACTTTATTTTCCCTTCTGGAGTTAGCATGGCATGACGGGAAGAACAGGGGAAAAGAGAGCAATTTCATTACTACTTTAATAAACTTAATCTACACTTTAAAAAAAATGCTCACAGTATATAACAGAAGTTCATGTTTTCATATAAAATCCTTTTAATCTTCTTTGCACATTGAAATGAGTGTGATGGCTGTTACTAATAAAAATGTTTTTAGAAAAAGATATGTAAATTAAGAGACCTAGATTCTGATGCCAGCCTTGTCACCTACTAGTATGGCTTTAGACCAGTCCCTCACTTCCTCTAGGCCTAAAACACCTCTAAAGTCTCCTCCTCTAAATTTCTATGGAATCAAATGGACCAAAACTGGTTTTCTCAGAGTTTTTTTTTTAACTTTGCAATTTAGCTGTTTCTCCTCCTTCACTGCCCCCCCCAATATTTTCCTATATACTATATAGTCTGGTCTGCTAGATGAAGTTGGCAGAGGTGTGGATGGGGTTAGGGGAAGGGGAGGTTGAGGGAGGAGAGCATGGAGAGATGCCACAGGAGATGAGTAAAAACTAGAACCCGAGAGATTTGAGAGTGCTTTAAGGTTTATAAGGTAAGCAAGAGACGGCACCTGCTAGGTGGTACAGTGGATAGAGCACTGGACCTGGAATCAGGAAGATCTGAGTTCAAATCCAACTTCAGGCACTTATAAGCTGTATGACTCTGGGCAAGTCACTTAATCCTATTTGCCTCAGTTTCTTTATCTGTAAAAGGGGGCACCTACTCCCAGGGTTAACTATGTAGTTATATAGAAAGGATCAAATAAGATAATGTTTAAGCATTTTGCAAACCTTAAAGCATTATCTATGTAAATGCTAGCTGCTATTTTTTAAAGTTCATTCATTTGACCAGAAATTGCTGAGCACCATTCTAGACACTGAGAGAAACATAGAGGTGAATGTGAGACATCTTTATGAAGCTGACAAACTAGTTAGTGATAGAAGACTAACACATTAAAAAGATAGTTCATGACACAAGATTGTGATAAATGTCCCATGAGTAGTACCAGGCAATAAGTTCTATGGGAGTTGAGAAGGGAAGGTGCTTTGAGGTGAAGTGGTGACAAGGGGCTCTATGGAGGAGATTGTGTGAGCCAGGCCTTGAAGGATAGGTACAATCTATACCAGCAGAAAGGAGGAAAGGGAAGGGGATTTCAAGGGGGAGGAAAGAAAATTTCAATTAAGCAAAGGAAACCAAAATGTATGGGTCTCTTTTGGGCTAGTTTTATGCAACAAGGCAATGATCTTCAGCCTGGGGAAATCCAAAGATGAAAAGAGCTTGGTCCATTCCCATTGATGCCTTCTGACATCCTATCTGGCACAATATCCACAGGGTTTCTCAAAGCTGGATGGGTGATACTTAAAGGGAAGCACAGGGCAGTAATTAAAGAGTAAGAATTGAAAAGGGTCCACTTAAGAAACTCTTGCCTTTGTCAACGTTATTTTTTGCTTCAGTAACTAAAATGTCAAAATCCAAGATGGGAGACTTCTGTTTTTCCTTTCAAAAAAATTTAGCAATCCTAAGGGGTCAGAGTAGGATTGTATTCTAGAGTTTACTTCAAAACAGGGCTTGTGATATTCTTGTGTAAGATTACCCCACCAGAAGCTGTTGAAAGACAGGACCATTGCTTCCTGGTAAAGTCTTAGGAAACCAACATTATTTCATAGACTCCTGAGGTTGGAAAAGAACTCAGAAGTCACTTGGTCCAACCCCATGCCCAAAACATGACTCCCCTCTATGATATTCTTGATAAGTGATCACCCAACCTCTGCTGGAAATAACTATCTGCTTCCCTCCCCACTAGGCGGGCCATCATATTATTTATGCTAATAAGGGCAGGGGAGAGATCTCAAAGAGCACATTTGAAGTCCAAGAACTGGACTGTGTTGATAGCAAATGCTTAATAAGTGGCTATGGTTACTTTAACTGAATTCAATTGAGTTGAACTTAACCGAACAAGAATTGAATTGACTAATCCAATGTCTAAGAGTATTGCCATTTTTTCCAAAACTTAAGTCCCAAACTCACTCAGGATTCTGAGTAAATAATCTGCATTCTGAATCAGACCTCTGCTTAGCAAATGTTAGTAGAAGTATGTTTGCTACTTAGAGACCAGGGTAAGAGACAAGTAACAAAGAGATTGGGGCTATTCAATAGATTGTTAATTATTTCATTTCACTTTGATTTTCATGTTTGCAGAACCTCTGTGGAGGGGAACAGGACCCTGTAGCTAATTCCTCTTCCTCTACCCAGGGGGGAAAAATAGACCAAGCTTTCCCTTAGTACCCCCAGGAATGAATCACCATTGACCTCTGATTTAGTCTTTCAGGCCTCACTCATCCAAGAAATAGAAAGAGAAATAGTAAATGATAATCCCTCTCTATTAGTCACTGAAATGGGGAAAACTCATTTTTCCCCAAAGAATTACCCCATTGCAGAATGACAGCCCTTGCCCCAAGGAAGGCTGACCACGTGAACAAACCAGGAATTATCTGGAATGTAGAAAGAAGCTCCATTAACTCACAGAAAGACTGTTCTGGGGCATGAGTAGGATTAAATAATTTCTACGTATTTTTTAGATGAGACATTTAAAAAAAAAAAGCATTTCCACAGGGGCTCTGGTAAATGTCCAACTGACATATCTCATTTTCCAGGAACCTGGAGAGGTACACACACGCACACACACACACACAATCTCAGAGTCAGGAGACATATCCAGGGTTATCTAGTTCAATCCTATCTGAGCAGATATTCCTCCCACAACATTCTCTCAAATTGACTTTCTGCCTTATGCTGATATAATAGCTTTTATATTTATTATATATTTAATAATATACATTTAATATATACATGCTACACTTAATAGCATTTATATAGCATTTTAAGGTTTGCAACATGCTTTACAAATATTATCTTATTTGATCCTCACAACAACTCTGGGAAGTAAATGTTATTTATTATCCCCATTGCCCAAGGTCACACAACTTGTAAGTGTCTGAGGTGGGATCTGAACTCAAATCTTCCTGTTTTCAGGTCCAGCCTATCCATCCACTGTGCCATCAAGCTGCCTAGTAATATAGACCCCCAATAATGGAGGACTTACAACCTTCTGAGGCAATTCACTCCATTTTTGGCCCCTCTTCATAAAGACTCTCCAAACAAGAAAATAAAAAAGAACAATGGTCAACAATTTCCTGAGCAACTCTCATGTCTTAGTAACTCTTCCCTTTTTCCTTGTCTCTGTCCAACAAGCATGTTTCTGCTGACTCAGCAGAATACCCTGACTCAGCCACTACACAAATGCACCTCACCACATCTTAGCATGTAAATCCACCACCCATGACACCCTAATTCCTAGCGCCTAACAGCATTCCTACCTCCAGGGGAAAAAATTACACTCAAACATCATCTAGTCAAACTATTTAGTTTTTCAGATTTGTGATACTTAAAAGACAGATAGTTAGATATGGTGGATATTTCCATTCTAGAACTAGTTTTCTCCTGATATTAACAAACATTTTATTAGTAATCATTGCTTACATTTGTAAAGCACTTTAAATTTTGCAAAGCACTTTGCCTACATGATCTCAGTTTAGCCTCATAAAACCCTGTAAGGTAGCTGCTACAGGTATAATAATTCTCATTTTATAAGTGAAGAAACTGAGGCTCAATGAGGTTAAGGAACCTGCATTTAAGTCATGAAGCTAATAAGCACCAGAGACAGGATTTGAATATTTCTAAAAATCCCAGAGCCAGAAGAAAACTCAGAGGTTTTGTAGTTCATTCCATATCTGTGCTAGGGATTCCTTCTACAATGTCCCAACAAGTGTCCATTCAGTGTCAAATGAAGTCTTCAGTCAATCACCACATGGCATGAGCTAGGTGGCACACTGGAGGGATAGACTGTCCCTGAAGACAGAAAGACTTGAGTTCATATCCCACCTCTAGCTTTTCACCATCCTGGGTGCCCTTATCTGGACACTTTCCAGTTTGTCAATGTCCTTCCTATAATATGACTCCCAGAATTGAACACAATACTCTGGATGTGATCTGATCAGGACAAAGTACAGAAGGACCATCATTTCTCTCCTTCTAGAATCTCTAGACACAACTATTGATGTAGCCTAAATATTGCATTAGAATGAGTTTTCAATCTTCTAAAGTCTCCAGATCTTTTTCACAGAAGCAATTATCTATCTATATTTCCCCACTTCTGTATTTGTACAGATAGTTCCTTGAACCTAAGTGAAGGACTTCATATTTATTTTTATTAAACTTCATCTGAGTAGATTTGGTCCAATTTCTTAACTCGTTCAGATCTTTTTGGATCGTGATTCTGTCATCCAACGCACTTGCTCTCCTTCCTAACTTAGTGTCGTCTGAAGATTGGATAAGCATGTCATCTATGACTGCATCTAAGTCACAGATAAAACTGTCAAACAGCCCAGGACCAAGGATAGATTCCAGGGGCATTCCACTAGTCAGCTCTCTCCAAAGTAATGCTCCTTAATGAATAATCTTTGGGTCTAGTGTTCAGCTGGTGTTGAATCCCCATAGTTGTACTATCACATAGTCCCTATCTCAAAAGGATAGCATGAAAGAATCTATCAAAGGACTTACTGAAATTCAGCAAAACATAATACCTTGTGTACAGTAGGTTAAGCTAATATGGAGCATTCTTGTTGAAGCCAAGCTAACTCCTAACCAACACCAATTCTTTTCTCTTTTTTTGCATGTTATTTTTTTAATTTATTTATTTTGAATTATCAACAATCACTTCCATAAACTTTTGAGTTTTAAATTTTTCTCCCCCTCCCTCCCTACCTCCCTCTCCAAGATGGCATGCAATCTGATATAGGCTATGCATATACATTCCTATTAAACATATTTTCACATTAGTGATGTTGTAAGGAAGAATTAGAACCAATAGGAGGAACCACCAGAAAGAGGAAACAAAACACAACAGAAGAAAAAAATAGCAAATAGTATGCTTTGATCTGCATTCAAACTCTGTAGTTCTTTCTTTGGATGTGGATAGCATTTTCCCTCGTGAGACTTTGGAGATGTCTTAGACCCTTGCATTGCTGAGAAGGGCTAAGTCTATCAAAGTTAGTCATCACACAACGTGGCTGTTGCTGTGTATAATGTTCTCCTAGTTTTGCTCACTTCAATTCTTTTCTAGAGATCAAAAGCATCGCTCTAATACTACATTCTAGAATTTTTTTGAGGAAGCAAACTCACTAGCCTATAGCTTGAAATTTTTGTCCTCTTTTATTTTTGGAAAATTAGGACAATATTTCCCTACCTCCAGTTCTTCAACACTTTCCCTCTATTCTTTATTTTCAATGATCACTGGCAGATAGTTCTTTCAGAACATTGATGTGTGGTTAACTAATCTGAGCCTGATTACTTCAAATTGTTCAGACTGCCTACATACTCTCTTACTCTCTTCCCAATTGTCCTTGGTTTAAACTCACTATTAATCATTTTAAACCTATACTTCCCAGTCCAAAAATCATCCTTCTTGGCAGAGCAAATGCAAAAATTAAAACTTGAGTAGTTCTTCCTTATTTTCCGCATCATTTTAATTACCTCACATACTCCAAATACTGATCCTATCCCTTCTTTTCTCTTTCTCTTTTTCATTTTATAGTTCAAATAAAGCCCTTTTGGTTGTCCTGTGTGTTGTAATAGATAGCTGGCAACCAGGGAGACCAGGTTCAAGTCATGTCTCTGACACATAATGGTTTTTTTGACTCTTTGCAAATCACATCCCAGTGTCCCGGACAACTTTAAGTTGCAAATAAGATGCAAAACTGCATTGACAGAAGGAATTTCTTCATCTGGGAGTGCCCTATACCAATGAATTCAAAGATTCAGTTTAACACTTCTCACCAGCTCAAGCTCTTTCCAAACTAAAACACTGATGAAACAGTTCCTACAGAGCTATGCCCTACTTTTATATTCACACTTAGTCATTTGGAATCAGAAAGCCCTGGTTTAAATCTCAGTTCTGTTCCTACCTGTGCGATCTTTGATGTGAACATGTGATATCTGTCTTACATTATTTAACTTCTCTTGGCCCCAGTTTTCTCATCTACAAAATGAGAGGTTTGGTCAATGGGGTCAAAACTCATTTAGAAATGGGGGCCACAAGGAATTAGAAATTGAGGGGAAATTGAGGGAAATTGGGGGATGGCTGAACAAGTTGTGGTATATGGTTGTAATGGAATATTACTGTGCTATAAGGACTGATGAGCAGGCAGATTTCAGAAAAACCTGGACTTACATGAACTGATGCAAAGTGAGGTGAGCAGAATCAGGTATACAGTAACAACAGTACTGTATGATGATCAACTGAATGACAGCTCTTCTCAGCAATACAATGATTCAAGACAATTCCAAAGGATTCATGATGAAAAATGCTATACACCTCCGGAGAAAGAACTGATAGAGTCAGAATGCAAATTGAAACATACTATTTAGGGAGGCAGCTAGGTGGCTCAGTGGATAGAGCTCTGGCCTTGGAGTCAGGAGGACCTGAGTCCAAATCCGGCCTCAAACACTTGATACTTATTAGTTGTGTGACCTTGGGCAAGTCACTTAACCCCTGATTACCTAAAGAGAAAAAAAAAGCTAAAAAACATATTATTTTTCACTTGTTATATTTTTTGTGGGTTTTTTTTTCTTTTTCCTTTGAGTCTGTGTCTTCTTTCACAACATGACTAATATGGTAATATATTTTGCGTGATTGAACACATATAACCTATAAAAAATTGCTTACTATCTCAGGAAGGGGAGACATGAGGCAGGGAAAGAGAAAATTTAGAACTCAAATTTTTTTAAATGAATGTTAAAAATTGTCTTTACATATAACTGGGGAAAAACAAAATATTATTTAATGAATTAATTAAATAAATAAAAGCTAAAATAAATAAGTAAGTCAGAAAAGCCAAGAAACAGGGGACCACTAAACCATATAGGAGGATCTCTGCCAGTAAATGTTAACTTAGAAAACCACATATTAACATTATCTATGTTCTATTGTCTTTTTATTTGTTAAATATTTCCTAATTCTATTTGAATCTGGTTTCCAACACACTCAAAAGTATTACAGCTGCCTCGCAACCTAGGTAATCTGTGAAGTCTCTTCCAGCTGTCAATCCTGTGGGTCTCGCTTCCTTGATTAGCCCAACACTTAGCAATCTCTCCCCTGTCTTGTATTTGCTGGGAGAATTGTAACACTGTGTCGTATGTTTGTTTGTATATTGACTTATGAGTGCTGTCCTGGTGATTCTATAAATGTGTGTGTGTCACATCTCTCCAAATAAATTAGGCAGGAAGCATGTATGAAACTTTCTTGTCTCTGGTTCCCCACACACACACCCTACCCTGCCCCTTCCCATACTAAGGCCTTAATAGCCAATTCAGTTAATACTCAACAAATTCTCATTGAATCAAAACGAATTGAATTTATTTCCTGAAGATTAAGAATCCTCCTCTCCTGCCCTTTCTGGTTTCTTCAAAGGAGCCCTTCAGTCAAAGGCTGACATGCTATATGTAGTTGATGGGGACAAGGGTCTTTCTTAGTTATGGTGGAATTGAACCATCCAATTGCTTCTGAAATCCCTTCCAAGTCTGAGAAGCTGTGATTTTGGATCCATTACTACACTCCTATCCACTGTTTTCCCTAACTATCTACAGTTAATCAACAATATGTGAGAACACAAACCACCAACCAACATACTTACCGTTTTACCCCAGCTACCCAAAAGCATCCAGTTCCATGGAATAGAAGGAAGAGTACTGGGTTTAGAATCAGAGGGTTTGGGTTCAAGTTTTGGCTCAGCCACTTACTATCTGGGTGACCTTGGGAAGGTCATTTCCTTCCTCTGGGCCTCAGTCTCCTTAATGAGTGTATTACATTAAGTCAGAGGTTCCCAAACTTACTTGGCCTACTGCCTCCCCCCAAAAAATCTACTCTCTTTAACTCTTTAATGATTTCTTTTTTGAAATTTATGCCATTTCAAAAAATAAAAAATATTTTAATCATGCATCTTAAATTTAATAACTTACTGTAAATTTGTGGGTTTTTCCTGCACTGAAATTTTGATACACAATTTTGAATCATGTAACCATATGGTATCAACTTGTAAATAAGTCATTACATGTATATATTCCTGCCAATGCATGCTGGACTTCCTGATAATGCACAACATGCTTGCCTGCCCACACTTGCTTGTTAAGACCTGTCAGTGGACTTGACCACTGATCGGTTATAACTTGTATTTTGTGTGTTATTTGGAAAATAATGTAATCACTATAACTTTAACTCTGTCACACAACAGATGAAACATGTATGTATGGTTTTTCAAAATGTTCTTATCTTATCTTCTTTCCTTATGCTTCCATCAGCCCCTTATTTTTATTCAACACTCCCCAGTTGCACCTGAGGCCATTACCACCCTCCCCTGGATCATTCCAGCACCTCACAGTGGGCAATATCACCCAGTTTGGGAACCCATGCTTAAGTGATCCTTAAGATCCCTTATAATTCATGCTTATCTCTGTTAACTAACTCTGTGGCCCAGGCCACTTGTGGCTTCCTGGTCCAACAGTGCTGTTAGCTCACAATTTTGATGATCCAGAGACCCCATGCTCACCTCTGCACTCTAGTCTGTAGTAGCCAGTACCCCAACCCCATTGCCATTATTTGGATGGCTATCACAATACCATGAACCTCAACAAGCATTTATTAAACACCTATTGCATATTGAGAATTGTTCCAAGCACTGTAAAAAGATACAAAGACTAAGAAAGACATATTCATTGTTCTTATAGAATTCAGTTTAGTGAGAGGGTAGAGGTGGAGGATAGGAAAGAAATCAGGAATGGGGAAGAGTATGATAAATACCATCATAATAATAATAATAATAAATAATAGCAACTGTAGGGCTTTAAGGTTTGCAAAGATCTTTACATATATTATCTTGTCTGATCTTCACAACAATCCTAGGAGGTATTTCCTTACCATTTTATAGATGAGGAAACTGAGGCAGATAAAAGTCACTTGCCCAGGGTCACACAACTAGTGAATTTTTGAGGCAAGATTCAAACTCAGATCTTACTGACTTCAAATTCAATACTCTATTATTATGATGATTAGCAGTTGAGTAACTGTATACAGAAAATAATAATTCTCAAATAACTCTAATATACAATGATATCTGATAAGAGCACAAAAAGTACCTCCTTTGTAGTCATTTTCACCAAGTGCTTTGAGAGATGGGGTGAATGATTAAGAAAGAAAGGAAGGAAGGAAGGGAGGGAGGGAGGAGGAAGGAAAGAAGGAAGGAGGAAGAAAGGAAGGGAGGAGGAAGAAGGAAGGAAGGAAAGAAGCACTTGTTTGACAAATCTAGGAAACATAACTGCACATATACATGTACACCTACACACACACAGGGTCATTGTACTTGTTAACCAAATGTGGGGGACACATGTCATTAGTAGTTTACCAGATTTGGGGAACATGGATTTCCAGGAGCCAAGATGGCAGAGAAAGCAGGAAATCACCTGAACTCTCCAAATTCACCTCCAAACAACTATAAAGTAGCA
This sequence comes from Vombatus ursinus, assembly GCF_900497805.2. Taxonomy (NCBI): domain Eukaryota; kingdom Metazoa; phylum Chordata; class Mammalia; order Diprotodontia; family Vombatidae; genus Vombatus; species Vombatus ursinus. The sequence goes on along the minus strand of NW_020954576.1, from coordinate 1,960,506 downwards.
CCTAAAATGAATTCTGGAATGGCAGAACCAAAAAAAAGGCAGGGTGAAACAATTTTCCTTCCCAAAACAACTCAGTAAGTCAGCAGGAAAGGTCTGTGTCACTCAGGTAAAAGGGAAGTGCAGTCCAGGGCAGGCAGTGTCCTGACAAGTCAGCAGTAGGACCTGCCTCAGCAAGCCAACAGAAGGCCCTGAGCCCTAGAACAGGTAAGTGATCAAGACCCTGACATGCAGAGCATGTGAGCCCCACCCCCATTCCCATTCCTGAGGCCCCAGTGCAGAACCGGCTCCCCATGGGTGCAACATAGCACCAGACAAGCAACTAGGCCCCCTGTAAACCCAACACAGCACAAGGCCCACCCCAGGCCCCAGCACAGCACCAGGTGAGTGGCCAGGTCCCCACGGTCCTCTTGTAGCATCAGGCCCACCAAGGGCCTCCCCCGTGGGCTCTGGAGAAATAGCAGGCCAATGACAAGGCCTCCTGTGGCCCCAGTATAGCACCAGGCTATCAGCCAGGCTCCCCACAGCACCTGTGCAATACCAGGCAAGCAGCCAGGGCCTGCAGCCTCTAACTCAAGAAGCTTGGGACAGTACCCTTCCACCCCAAGAGCAGAGCTCAACTTAAAAAGTAATAAAATATGCTAGAAAAGACAAGAAAAAAGAAAGAAAGGAAAGAAAAGAAAAAGAGCCTGACCATAAAAAGTTATTACGGAGACAGGGAAGATTAAGACACAAACTCAGAAAAGGATAACAATGTCAAAACACCTACAGGTAAAGCCTCAAAGAAAAATGTGAATTGGTTTCAGGCCCAAAAAGAACTCCTGGAAGAGTTCAAAAAATATTTTTGAAATAAAAGAACTGGAAGAAAAATTGGGGAAAGAAATGAGAATATTACAAGAGAATCATGAAAAAAGAGTCAACAGCTTAAAAAAGGAAGCACAAAAAATAGGAAAAGATGTACAAAAATTTACTAAACAAAACAACTACTTAGAAAGCAAAATTGGCCAAATGGAAAAGGAGGTAAAAAAGCTAACTGACCAAGAATTAGAAATTGAGGGGATGCCCATCAGTTGAGGAACAGCTGAATAAGTTGTGGTATATGAATGTAATGGAATATTATTTTGCTATAAGAAATGACAAGCAGGAGGACTTCAGAAAAACCTGGAAGGACTTATATGAACTGATGCTGAGTGAAATGAGTAGAACCAGGACAACATTGTACACAGTAACAGCCCACATTGTGTGATGACTGACTTTGACAGACTTAGCTCTTCTCAGCAATACAAGGATCTAAGACAACTCCAAAAGACTCATAATGGAAAATACTATCCACATCCAGAGAAAGAACTATAGAGTCTGAATGCATATTGAAGCATACTATTTACTCTTTCTTTTTTTTTTGTTTTGCTTCTTCTTTCTCGTGGTTCCTCTCATTCATTCTAATTCTTCTTTACAACATGACTAATGTGAAAATATGTTTGATAAGAATGTATACGTAGACCCTGTATCAGATTGCACACCATCTTGGTGAGTGGGGAGGTGAGGGAGGTGGAGAGAATTTAGAACTCAAAAGCTTATGGAAGTGAATGTTGAAAACTAAAAATTAATTAATTAATTTAAATTTTTTTTTAAAGGTAACTGAAGAAAATAACTCCTTAAAATTTAGAATTGGACAAGTGGAAGCTAATGACTCCATGAGACATCAAGAATCAATCAAATAAAATCAAAAGAATGAAAAAATGGAAGAAAATGAGAACTACCTCATTGGAAAAAACAACTGACCTAGAATTCAGGTCCAGGAGAGATACTTTAAGAATTATTAGATTACTTGAAAGCCATTGTCAAACAAATTAATCTGGACATCATATTTCAAGAAATTATCAAAGAAAATTGCCCTGATATCCCAGAATCAGAAGGTAAAATAGACACTGAAAGGATCCACCAATAACCTCCTGAAAGAGAGCCCAAAATGAAAACTCCCAGGAACATTATGGTCAAATTCCAGAACTCCCAGATCAAGGAAAAAATATTACAAGCAGCCAGAAAGAAACAATTCAAGTATCATGGAACCACAGTGAGGATTACACAGGATTTAGCAGCTTCAAAATTAAAGGACAGGAAGAAATGGAATATGATATTCTGGAAGGCAAAAGAGCTAGGATTACAACCAAGAATCATCTATCCAGCAACGCTGAGCATAATCCTTCAGAGGAAAAAATGGTCATTCAATGAAATAGAAGGATTTCAAGCTTTTCTGATGAAAAGATGAGAGTTAAACAAAAAATTTGACTTTCAAATGCAAGGCTCAAGAGAAGCATGAAAAGGCAAAAATGAAAAAGAAAACATAAGTAATTCAATAAGGCTAACCTGTTTGCATCCCTACTTGGGAAGATGATTCTTGTAATTCTTAAGAATTGTAGCACTATTAGTGCAGATAGGAAAAGTATACATAGAAAGAGAATGCAGGTATAAGATGACTCTGAAGAGATGATATCCAAAAAAAATCAAGGGGTGAGAAAAAGGATTACACTGGGAACAGAAGGAAAGGAGAGGTAGAATGGGGTAAATTATCTAGCATGAAGAAGTGAAAAAGACCTATTGCAGTGGAGGGGAAGATGGGAGGGGCGGTGGAGGCAGTGGACTTTGCTTGAACCTTACTCTCATTTGGAATTGGCTCAAAGAGGGAATAGCATACACAATCAGTTGAGTATAGAAATCTATCTTACTTTATAGGAGGAGAGGGGATTAAAAATGGGGGGAGGGACTGATAGAAGGGAGAGCAGATTTGAGGAGACAGTGGTCAGAAGCAAAACACTGGTGAGGAGGGAAAGGGTGAAAGGTGAGAGCAAAGGATAAACAGGAAGAAAAATAAGATGGAAGGAAATAAACAGGAATTACAACTGTGAATATGAATGGTATGAGCTCACCCATAAAACAGAAGTGGATAGCAAAGTGGATTAAAAACTGGAATCTTACAATATGTTGTTTACAAGAAACATACTTGAAGCAGAGAGACACACACAGAGTAAAAGTAAGGAGCTGGAGCAGTTGAAGTTAAAAAAAAAAAGCAGGGGTAGCAGTCATGACCTTAGACAAAATAAAAGAAAAAATAGATCTAATTAAAAGTAATAAAGAAGGAAACTACATCTTGCTAAAAGAAACCATAGACAATGAAATAGTATCAATACTAAATATATATGCACCAGATGGTATAGCACCCAAATTCTTAAAGAAGTTAAGTGAGATACAGGAAAAAATAGAGTAAAACTATACTAGTGAGGGACCTCTACTTTCTGCTCTCAGAATCAGATAAATCAAATCACAAAGTAAACAAAAAAGAAGTTAAGGAGGTGAATGGAATTTTAGAAAAGTTAGATATGACAGATCTCTGGAGAAAACTGAAAGGGAATAGAAAACAATATACCTTTTTCTCAACAGTATATGGCATTTACACAAAAACTGACAAAAAATATTAAGGCATAAAACCTCACAATCAAATACAGAGAGGCAGAAATATTAAATGCATCCTTTTCAGATCATGATGCAATAAAAATTACATTTAATAAAGGGCAGTGGAAAAATAAATTAAAAATTAATTGGAAACTAATCTAATCCTAAAGAATAAGGGGATTCAGGGTAGCTAAATGGTGCCGTAGATAGAGCAACCAGCCCTGGAGTCAGGAGGACCCGAGTTCAAATCCAGCCTCAGAGACATAACATTTACTAGCTGGGTGACTCTGGGCAAGTCACTTAGCCCCAATTGCCTTGCCAAGAAAAAAAGAAGAATGAGTGGATCAAAGAACAAATCATAGAAACAATAAATAATTTCATTAAAGAGACTGACAACCATGAGACAACATACCCAAATTTATGGGATGCAGCACTAATGGGAAATTTTTTATCTCTAATACATCGGTAAAATAGAGAAAGAACAAGTCAATGAATTGGACATGCAACGAAAAAAAACAGAAAAAGAACAAATTTAAAATCCCCAATTAAACTTCAAACTGGAAATCCTGAAAATCAAAAGAGAGATTAATAAAATTGAAAGTAAGAAAACCATTAAACTAATAAGTAAAACTTAGAGGTGATTTTATGGGGGGGAAAACGACCAATCAAATAGATAAACCATTGCTAATTTGATTTAAAAAGGGAAAGAAGAAAACCAATATACCAGTATCAAAAATGAAATTCGTAAATTCACCACCAATAAAGAAGAGATTAAAGTAACTATTAGGAAACATTTTGCTCAATTATATGCCAATAAACCTGACAACCTAAGTGAAATCAATGAATATTTACAAAAATATATATTGTCCAGATTAACAGAAGAGGAAATACAATACTTAAATAACCCTATCTAAAAAAAGAAAATGAACAAGCCATCAATGAACTCCCTAAAAAAAAATCCCTAGGGCTAGATGGGTTCACAAGTGAATTCCACAAAACACGTCAAGAACAATTCATTCCAATAGTATATACACTATTTGGGAAAATAGGCAAAGAAGGAGTCCTACCAAATTCCTTTTATGACACAAATATGGTGCTGATAACTAAACCAGGAAGAGCTAAAACAGGGAAAAAAACTGTGGGACCAATTTCCCTGATGAATATTGATGCAAAAAATTTTAAATAAAATACTAGCAAGGAGATTACAGCAATATGTCACAAGGATCACATACTATAACTAGGTAGGATTTATACCAAGAATACAGAGCTGGTTCAATGTTAGGAAAACTATCAGCATAATTGACCATGTCAATAACAAAACTAGCAGAAATCATATGATTATCTCAATAGATGCAGAAAAGGCTTTTGACAAAATATAGCACCAATTCTCCAATTAAAAACACTAGAGAACATAGGAATAAATGGAGCTTTCCTTAAAATGATAAGTAGTATTTATCTAAAACCATCAGCAAGCATTATCTGTAATGGGGATAAGCTAGAAGCCTTCCCAAATAAGATCAGGAATGAAGCAAGGATGTCCATTATCCCCACTATTATTCAATATTATACTAAAAATGCTAGCTATAGCAATAAGAGGGGGAAAAGAGATTGAAGAAATTATAATAGTCAATGAGGAAACAAAACTATCACTCTTTGCAGATGATATGATAGTATACTTGGAGAATCCTACAAAATCAACTAAAAAACTAGTTGAAATAATTTACAACTCTAGCAAAGTTGCAGGATATAAAATAAAACCACATAAATCATCAGCATTTCTATGTATTACCAACAAAGCCCAGCAACAAGAGATAGAAAGAGAAATTCCATTGAAAATAACTGTAGACTATATAAAATATTTGGGAGTCTACCTACCAGGACAAACCCAGGAACTATATGAACACAATTACAAAACACTTTTCATAAAATAAAGTCACATCTAAACAATTAGAAAATACATGTTGGGGGAGGGGGGAAGCATGATTGGATTGGAGAGGTAACACTGATAAGTGGAGAAAGATCTCTTAGAGAAAGTGATATTTGAGCTGAGCTTTGAAGGGAAATAGAAGTTCCAAGAGTCAGAGTTAATAGGAAGAGCTTTCCAAGCATGAGGGACAGCAGGTAAGAATATACTGAAGCAAGGAATGGAATGTTGTATACTAGGAATAACAAACAGGTCAGCTTGGCTAGAGCATAGAGTATTGGAGGAAAAGTAATGTGTAAATAGTCCGGATAGATAGAGTAGAGTCAGATTAGGAAGAGGGATTTTCCGTTTGTTTATTTTATTTTTTTCCAATCACATTTTTAAATTCCAATTTTTCCAATTCCAATTTTTTCCAATTAAAGATAGTTTTCAACATTCACTTTTATAAGATTCTGAGTTCCAGGTTCTTTTCTCCCTCCCTGCTCTCCTCCTTCTCCAAGATAGCAAGCAATCTGATAGAGGCTATGCAGGTACAATCGTATTCAGCATATTTCCATATTAGTCATGTTGTGAAGGAAGAATCAGAAAAAAAGGGGAAAACCATGAGAAGGAAAAAAAGAGAGAGGGGCAGCCAGGTGGCACAGTGGATAGAGCACCAGCCTAGAAGTCAAGAGGACCTGAGTTCAAATCTGGTCTCAGACACATAGCGCTAGCTGTGTGACTCTGGGCAAATCACTTAACCTCAATTGCCTCACAAAAAATAAAATAAAAAGAGAGAAAATAGTACGTGTCAATCTGCATTCAGACTCCATAGTTCTTTCTCTGGATGTGGATAACATTTTTAGGAAGAGTTTTAAATGACATAGAGGAGAGTTGGTATTTATTATCATCATTATTATTAATTAAGCACTATAGGGAACCACTGGTTTCTTGAGAAGAGTGATTTGGTAAAACTTGAACTTTAGAAATATAAATTTGGTATTTTGTATGATGGATAGTTTGGAGAAGAGAGAGATTAGAGACAGGGAGGGTAATTAAGAGGTTAGTGCAATAGTCCCAGCAAGAGATGATGAGGGTGTAGTCTAAAGGTGATTGTGGCGTGACAAGGAGATAGACACAAGCAGTGATGAGGATACTGTAATCTACCTGACAACTGATTAGATATGAGGAGGTGAGAGCTAGAGTGAGAGCCAAGGATGATTCACAGGTTACCATCCTGGATTACTAGAAGAATGGTGGTGCTTTTGACAGAAAGGAGGAAGTTAGGAAGAAGATTGGGTTTAGGGGGACAACAATGAGTTCTATTTTGACTATGTTGACTTTGAGACAGCCAGGTGAATACATACGGTGGGCAGTTGGAGATTCTAGTAGGATGGGGAGGTAAGCAAGGGACATCCCCAGTTGAAACTCAATTTTAAAAAAATGGGGAGAGGGGGAGACAAAACCAGCCCCATAATTCCCTGGCTTAAATTCACACAATAACTCAGATTATGACAAACTTAACTCAAATTCATATCCTTTTGCTTGATCCATTTGTTATGTGCCTTATGATGGTCTCAGACCAATAACTCTGGGTACTTCCTGAGAGCTAGCTGACTCCTTTCTGATCACAACTTCAGTATAAACAGACTCATCCCTGGCCTCTGGCCCTTTCCTTGGGATAATGCATTTAAGTTTACTCATGTGCCCCACCTTCCTGGAAACAGCCTGGACATTTACTGAAAGTCTCACCCATCTTCCACTAAATCCAATTAAACCTCCACCTCTACCATCAAAAATGTCAGGCTCATACCTTACCACCATTGTACCTTACCTTGCTTAGTGAAACAGGAACTAGAAAGTGCATGGAGCTTCTCTTACCTAATATCCCCATTTAATAGATGAGTGTTCACATTAAGGAAACCAAGACAGTGAGGACATCAAACAGCTGCAGACACAATCCTGAAGAATGTACTATGCACTCTCCCATTCTGAAGATGCTTACAAGCAATAGGTAAAAGCAAAGAGAGCCAGAACCTCTGGACTGGTGTTGTAGGATATTATGGTTATAGGCGGGAGTATGCTGCAGTCAGCTCTAACCAGCTCGTTGAGTATAATTGTTGAATTTTTTTCAATGTGAACATTTATACCTCAAAAATCAGCAGTCCCTACAAATCAAGGTTTGATTTATTGTTTTGTTGATTGTGTAGACTTAAGGAAGTGTTAATTATGAAGATTAAACCTAAGAGTATGTACATACTTTTGGGGGGGGGGGGGGGGAGAGCTTGGTTGTTAAACATTTCCCAGCACATTCTCATATTGTTCTATAAACATTGCTTGAGCTCAGCAGGGGTACAGTAGAAGGCTCAGGAGATGAAATCACCACCAGACTGGAGACCCGGTGACTGAAATAATAATAGTAATAGTAATAATAATAATAATTAATAATAACTGGCATTATGTAGCGCTTTAAGATTTGCAAAGTACTTTACATCCATTATCTCATCTGAGTTTCACAACATCCCTGGTTATAGGACTGGTTTTCTTTTAAAACCTCTTATAGCAGAAGATTGTGCTGGGCACTGGGAGACATACAAAGTTTAGATGTAATATGATCCTTACCCTCACAAAGCTTATAGTTTATTAAGGAAATATGGCACCCACGAAGGTAATTGTAATATACAATGGTAAATAAAGAAACACAAAACAAGATGCTAAGGAAGGTTGGATGGAAGGCCAAGGTGGTTACTGGCAGAAGGATCAACTAAAGCTTCATGGAGAAGGTGGTATTTCATTTGGTCTTTAAAATATGACTAGGATTTCAAGAGGTAAAGAGGGAAAAGGGGGACATTTAGGCAGAGGAAATTACATTAGCTACTGACTCTCCAGAGGGCTACTCCCACAAAAAAAGATCCCTAGTTTGGGACTCCTATAAACCAGGCTCAGTTCTAGGGGAACGTGAACCCAAAGAGAAAGGGGTTGGCTTTTTTCTAGAACTCTCTGGTTCATTAACACCCACCCTCCTCTCTACACTACTCCTCCAACAAAGTGCCAGTGACTAGAATATCTTAAGACCGACCAGGAGCTACTGGTCATGCATGTCTTTTAGCAAGGGGTCAAAGTATGTGGATCATTGAAAGTGGCTAGGGCACATGCTCAGCACCATTACCCCTGTTATACTAGTAAAGATACGGGAGCAGGAAAACCCAAGTTGGCTGGAGTTAGGATGTGTGGAGGGGAATCCTATAAGGTAGGATGAGTAGTAGAGACAGAATAATGTAATGGTAATGTAAAGTGATGGTGAGGTGGAAAGAGGTCTGCACTTAGTGTCAAGGGCCTTGGATTCATATCTGACTTTGACACTTACAACCTATGTTAGGGCAAGACACTTTCTCTTTTTTCTACTTTCAATTTAAAAATTTCATTTAAACAGTAAAAAAATAAAATAAACAAACATGCATGCCACAAAGTATGCTTCACAAAATTATTAAGCAAAAATGAAACAAATAACAAAAATGAAAAATTGAAAGAGCTAATATATTAAACAGTGTATATTCATCATTTATTCAAAGAGAGGCTAAATGTTAACTTTAACAAGTATACCAATATAATTTATTAGATGTAACCTGTTTTTAACCCTTTAATGTTATCTTCATTTACAGTCAGTATATATGTCATAGTTACTTCACCCTGTTTGCCTCAGTTTCCTCATCTGTAAAATGAGCTGGAAAAGGAAATGGCAAACCAGTCCAGTACTATTGCCAAGAAAATTTCAAATGGGGTCATGGAGAGTCAGACATGACTGAAATGACTGAACAACAGCAAAATATATCATAGACTTGTGTTCTCATTTCTGCATATAAGTCTTCCCATATTTGTAGTTTTCATATTAATTCTTCCTAATGAAAGGCAGCCTGGAATAATGGATAGAAGGGCAGCCTGAGTCGGGAAGATCTGAGTTCACATTTTGCCTCTGACACATACTGGCTTTGTGACACTAGACAAGTCCCTACATCTGTCAGGGCCCCCAGGAAACTGTCTAAGACTGTAAGTTATAGAACGATAGTTAATCTATATTGGTAAAAGGAAATTACTGACCAGGAGCTCCCTATACAGATGATATTACAGGTATAGACCAAAAAAAAAAAAAAAACCACACAAACAAACCCAACCCTTCCACACAGCACAATAATATTTAGTCATATTCATATGTTATCATCTGCTCAACTGTTTGAAAATCACCTACTTTGTTTCCAACTTTTTGCAATTACGAATAATTTATCTGACCCTCAGTTTCCTCATGTGTAAAATGGGGATTAATACTTGTTCAACAGGGCTGTTGTGAGGAAAGTTCTTTGTAAATCTTTAATTGCTAAGAACTAGAATATAGAATGAATGGAGAGTAGCAACGTGAGCTAATGCTAGAAAGACAGAATGGTGCCATATTGGGAGCCCTAGAAGCTATTGTTTATCAAATAGACAATTAGAGAATCAACAAAAACTTATAAGCAAAAAAGCAGTGTGACCAGATCTGTGTTTAATAATGACTAGACAGACAGTAGCGTGAAGAATGGATTAGAGAGGGAAAAGAGAAAACCAATCAATCAACACGTATTCAGACAGGTACCGGTCATACAATGACAAAAACAAAAAGGGGGAAAGGCCGGTTTGGATGTCTTTTCAATGGCACGTGCAGGTGGTAATGACAATCTCTGCTATTATAATAAGAGTGAGAATAAAGAGGAGGGACCCGATGTGAGACATATTAAGGGGGTAGAATCAACAGTGTTTGATTATTGATTTGAGAACTGAGGGAGAAAAAAGTCAAAGATAACATTAAAATTTCAGTTCAATCAGCTGGATGATTCCAATGGTGCCACTGACAAAAATAAAGAAGCGAATGAGATGGAAGAGCAAGTCTTGAAGAAAAAATAATCTTAGTTTAGAGCATGATGAATCCGAGGTCTCCTGCTGTGGAACATTTAGGTGATGACCTTTAAGGTCTCTTCCAGCTCTAAATTATTAAGTTTATGAACTTGTAAGCCTCATGTAGATGGGCATAAAAACACATAAAACCTAAAGGAAACCAAATGCAGTAAATAGTATGAACTTAGGAACTCTGCATCCATGGAACAAGCCTCTGTGCTCCCTTCCTGAATTCTCCTCTGATCCTTGTACAAGCGCCTGCTCTTCAATCAGTTCTCAACTCTACTTCTAACCCCTCAGCTCAACCTCTTGCATCCCACGCAACCAACTCTAGCTCCCCTTGCCCAAATCAATGTTTCTGGATTCTCGTTACCAGGAACCTCCCAAGAACACCTTTGCAGCTCAGTCCATTGGGCAAGGCTATTACTACAGGCTGAGCCATTGCACGGCATTACCTGATGAAATAATTATTTCCCAATCTCTTGCTATCTTCTTCTTTTTGCAGCCTGGGGAAACAGGAAACCAGAATTGTCTTCTCCCTCTGCTAGGAGAGTATCTATCTAGGCATCTGTATTCCATTCAATGATATGTTCTAGAATTTTGCCTAGAAGTAAAGTAAAGCACACTGGACTATTTTTTGAAAACTCTACTACCTTCTTACTCTGGGGGAAAATGGCAAAAAACATTTGTATAACTTTAGTCCAGTCATGTTTTCCATCAATTCTCAAAGATCCCTGAGAGTGACTGATAACTCAGCGATTGTATCTGGTAGTACTTTCAGAATTCTGGAAAGCAATTTATCTCATCCTGGCTGTTGGAACTTTTTTTTTTTTTTTTAGGCAATTGGGGTTAAGTGACTTGCCCAGGGTCACACAGCTAGTAAGTGTCAAGTGTTTGGTCTGAGGACGGATTTGAACTCAGGTGCTCCTGACTTCAGGGACGGTGTTCTATCTACTGTGCCACCTAACTGCCCTTGTTGGAACTTTTTGAGAGCAGCTAAGAATTGTCTTTTCATCTCTTCACTTACCATGGCTTTCAACACTCTAAGAGCTGTTTTTTTTTTCTATTCTTTCCAGTCTAAATAGTATTGTTCTTGGTAGAGAAAAGATAAACAAATTAAGAAATGAATGGTTCTGCCTCCTCTCCATCAGCCATTATTATCAACACATCGGTGCCAAGAAGACAGCCTGTTCAACAGGATCTTGCCTTAGGAATAGATAGGTGGAACAGTGAATAGAGTGATGGGCCAGGAGTCAAGAAGACCTGAGTTCAAATCCATTCTCAGACACTTCCTAGCTGTGTGACACTGGGTGAATCACTTAACCTCTGACTGCCTCAGTTTCCTCAACTGTAAAATGGGGACAATAATAGCCCCTGCCTCCTAGGGTTGTTGTGAGTATCAAATGAGGTAATATCTGCAAAGCGCTTAGCATAGGGCCTGGCACATAGTAAGTACTTAATAAATGCTTATTTCATTCATCCATTGCAAGCATAGCTAATAGAAAAAGATCTTTGTTGTCCTTTGCCTCCATTGCCAGTCTTGGCTCATTCATATCCTTAGCACCTTACTGATCATTGCCTCAGTCACCCCTACAAATCAGCCCAACACCAGACAACTCACCAGTTGCCTTGCTGACCAGACCATAAACCATGCCCTTACCCCTTTCAGCTCCAGAAACTCCTACCCTGGGGACCAGAGTTTGTTACTGATCTTTGCCTCAATTGATCACTACAGTATATTTAGACCTGGCCCCATCCATGCTTTACTTAACTTTCCAGCCATTTTTTTTTTCACCAGCTGCCCTGCCAAGATGCATCTCCTCAGCATCCTGGTAACCTCCCCAGGCTTTACAGGGTTTGAACCATAATCAAATCAACTCTGTCGCTTCTCCTGGAAAGACTATGTCAATATCCTCCCCAGTAGCTCCACTCCTTTTTCTATGGTTTTCGCAAACAGAATATCCCTCCCTCGCCACTTGTCACCCCCCCATTAGGATGCAAGCTCCTTGAGTTCAGGCACTATCTTTGCTTTTTTTTTTTTTTTTTTTTTTTAGTTTTTAGGCAATTGGGGTTAAGTGACTTGCCCAGGGTCACACAACTAGTAAGTGTCAAGTGTTTGGTCTGAGGCCAAATTTGAACTCAGGTCCTCCTGACTTCAGGGCCGGTGTTCTATCCACTGTGCCACCTAGCTGCCTCCTATCTTTGCTGTTGTATTTATATCCCCAGAACTAAGCACAGCACTTCATACATAATATATGCTTAAATGATTTTCATTCATTCAGGTGAAGGAAAAGGGGAAATCAAAGATAACCTCAAAGGCGCAAAACACAATTGACTTAGTGAGTAGTGGTGCAACAAATAGAAATAGTAACAACAGAAGGAGTGTCAGATTTAAAGCAGTAAACTAAACTAAGTAATAAAGTAATAAATAAAGTAAAAAGTAATAGAAACTAAATATAGAGACAAGGAAAGCTAACTCTATAGCTAGGATGATATATGCCCTAGGATGGCAGCACTGGTCCTGTTTCCAAACCATTCTTTACAGAGCTTATCTGGAGGAGCAATTCATGTAAAGAAATGGCCAGCCATCCTCACCAACTGCCACACACAGAGTAAGAAGGCCAGCCTGGGTGAAGCAGGCAGGAACCCTGAGGGAAAGAGGAAACAGCATGTGCCAGGCAAGTCAAACCACCATCTTGTCTACCAGCTCCCGTCAGAACCTGGTGGAGACCCTGAACCCAAGAACCTTGGGAACAGCAATACTTCTAAGCCAGGGTCCACAGCCATCATTTGAAACAGCACCTCCTACAGAGATCCAGCCTGGCAACTGTTCCTACTGCTACTATAACCACAACTGCTGGATACCAAAAAGGGAAGTTCTTGCGACTACGATCATTGGCACTATCAAATGGTCCAATATCAGAAACTAATATGACTTCATCAGTGGAAATGATAATAATACTAAACATTACCATTTGCTTTGCCAACACACCCCAAGAATCATTGTATATTTCCAGATGGCTTACAGCTGAAACTTTCCATGTGTGTTGTCTCCCTCATTAGAATATGAGCTTCTTGAGATCAAGGACTTCTAATTTTTTTAATGTATATCCCCAGCACTTAGCAGAGTGCTTATAAATAGTAAGCCCTTAACAAATGTTTCATTTATTCATTCACTCAGAGAGGAGACATGTACTGGGAAAATGGGAATGGGTCAAGGGATCAAAGAGTGAAGAGTCAATGTAGTGTGAATGAGAGAATGGGAAAGGGAGGATAGAAGCCTGAGGTTGAAAAACAGAATTTCAGAGTTCCCATACCCATCGAGGCAGAGGGGGGAGCCAAGAAAGATGAGTTTCTAAGAGATGGTGATGTCTGAAGTGAGATCATGACTGTTCATGAATGAAATGGGGCAGAGGTCTTTGGAGTTGAAGAAGTTGAGGAGTTGTGAATACTGAAATTCCTGAGGATGATAAGGGTTTAGATAGAAAGGAAGACCATGATCCAGACATTGAAGTTATATTCATAGCTAGTCACTGAGAAAGTTGAGAGATGATCTAGGGGTCAGAAGATGACAGCAACAAATATGGGGAGAGTGTAGCATAAGAAGATCATATAGACCTCAAAAGAGAAAAGATGATTGAGGGATGGTGGCAAAAGAATAGTTTGGAAGTCATAGTAGAAGCAAGGAGTATTACCATACATCCTCATGGCACTGTGGAGGGCAGAGTGGAATGAGTAATCATCACTTGTAAGGGAATTGGAAGGAATTTAGTGTGAGGAGGAAGAGGAGGAGGAGGAGGAAGAAGAGGATAAGAAGGAGGAAGAGGAGGAGGAGGATAAGGGGAAGGAGGAGGAGGAGGAAGAGGAAGAGAAGAAGAAGAGGAAGAAGCATCTATATAGTGCAAACAAAAGAGTACATGGTGGCAGACAGAGTATAAGATGTAACATGACTGGAAACTTAGGAATGTGCCAAGTTATTGAGGACATTAAGATCCAGAAGATTTTATATTTGATCCTAGAAGCAATAGTGAGTCCCTAGAGCTGATTGAATAGGGGGATGACATTGTCAGATCACTTTGACAGTTAAGTAGACGATGAACTAGAGTGAGGAGAAACTTGAGGCAGGGAGACCAACCAAAAAATTACTGCAGTAGTCCAGACATGAGATGATGAGTGTCTGCACCATAGTGGTGACAGTGTCAGAGGAGAGAAGGAGCTGTATATGAAAGGTAATAAAAGGTAGAAACAACAGGACTTGGAAACTGATTAGATGACCAAGGTAAGAGTGAGGAGTTGAGGATGATACCTAGGTTGTAAGCTGGGGTACCTGAGAGGATTGTGGCACCTTTGACAATAATAGTTAGGAAGTTAGAGAAGTTAGGAAGAGAGGAGTGTTGGGAGGGGAGGGAAGATAAAGAATTAAGTTTTGGACATGTTGAGTTTAAGATGCGAGATATGCAGTTTGGGATGTCGCATAGACAGGAATATGAGACTAAAAGTCCAGAGAGAAGTTAGAGCTGGATAAACAAATCTGAGAATCATCTGTGCAGAGATGATAACCAAATTCATGAGAGATGATCAGATCACCAAGTGAAATAGTATAGCGAGAGAAGACAGAAGGGCTCAGGGCAGAGGTTTGGGCACAACCATGTTTAATGGAAATGATCTGGTTGAAGGTCCATCAAAGGAGAGTAAGAAGAAGCAGTTAGAAAGGTAGGAGAAGAACCAGGAGAAAGCAAAATCATAAAAAAACTAGAGAGAAAAAAATATCATGAAGAGAGTGATCAACAGTCTCAAAAACTGCAAATTAGTCAAGAAGAATGAAGATTGAAAAAAGGCAATTAGATTCGGCGTTTGAGAAATCACTGGTAACTTTGGAGATCTTTTATTGTATTTTTACTTCAAGTTGCAAACCCCGTGGGAAGGTTGCCGGAGAAACCAAAGATTTGTGGAAGTCTTAGATACCAGGAGTCTACTTGGTGCCTCCCTGTTGCCTGAAGGAATGTCTTCTGATATTAGTAGGCAAGTCTATGATGATACAGCCTTTCTGAGATAGTTGGGAGTTCCCTCTCTAATATGAAATCTGAATCTCTTCCTCATCAGCCTCAGGAGTGGGTTGAAAACATACAGATAGAATGTCTCAGACTCCTCAACAACAACTCACCATAACTTACTGCTTCAAGATTTACAAAATGCTTTCCTCACAACAAATCTATGAAGTTAGTGATGAAAAATGATCATATCTATTTTGCAGGATAGAAAACAGGCACAGATAGATTCTGTCGCTTGCCCAAGATAAGTGTCAGAGTTGGGAATCACAGTGAGATCTCTTGACTCTGAACCCAATTCTCACTGTACTATGCTATGCAGGCTTTAATTTCCATGACCTATATCTCCATTTGGCTTAATCCACCCACCAGTATGGCCACACAATAGACCCCACCTCATCACTCAGAACTATGCAACTCCTAAGATCCTGAAATCTGAAATTCCCCTCTCTGACCACAACTTCCTGTCCTTCCACATGTACCAATCTCTCACTCCCATGGAACCCAAACATCATCTTCAATATGACTTCTGGTTCTTCTCTTTCTACCTAGACTCCCAGTCCCTAATTCAAAATTCAGGTTCCATTTGCCTCCCTATCCTGTCCTAATCACATACGTAATCCCTTTAATGATTCACTAGTAAATTGTAACCCAAGGAGTAGTTCTAATGTTACAGAACTGTGAACTTCCTTTTTCCTTGAAATCACACCTGCCTACTCTGCTTAAAAGCATGTTTCCTCAATCTCCACCTCTCAACCCCCACCTAAAATCACAGAATCTCAGGCCTAAAGGACATCTCAGATGTTATCTGGTCTAACCACCTGATAGTACAAAGGAGGAAATTAGGGCCTAGAAAGGGGAAGTGACTTAACCAAAATCACAAAGTGGTTTAGGGGCAGAGGTTTCCTGGCTCACAGCTAGCTCAGGGCTCTTTGACCTATGACCTGTTTGTTTTGAATAAACGATAAAGGAAAAGGGGATAGGGACAGCATTTGTAATTTCATTGCATAGTAACTAGATACCTGGCCTCAGAATCCAGAAGACCTGTGTATGAGGTCTTGACCTACTGGTTGTGTAACCTTGAGGTCAGACTATGTTATCTCTCAGTGCTCTGGGCAACTCTCTAAGATCAGAAGTTATAAAGACAGCAATATAATATCACATACTTTGGTCAGCCTTCTTCCAAATAACAATAACTACTAAATCCTGTACCCGATGTAAGAATATTTTTTTTAAAAAAAAAAAAATTTATGAGCTACTTTTCTACTCCTTAGCCAGCACCAGATAATTTTGATAATTACTGCCTTACAATATAGTTTAAGACCTGATACCGCTAAACCTCCTTCCTTTACATTTATTTAGTTTCTTTGATACTCTTGACTTTTTGTTCTTCAATTTTATTACATTGGCCTTGTCTACCTATGAATAATTTATATTTCTCCAATTATTTAAATTTTCTATAGTTGCTGGGTTTGTTTTGGCAGATGAATTTCCAGATATTTTATTCTGTCTAGAGTTATTTTAAATGGGGTATCTCTTACTATCTCTTCTTGCAGGGTTTTGTTTGTGATATATCTAAAATTATTGTTTCAACTAACTTTTTAGTTGTCTTTGGGATTTTCCAAGTATATCATCATACTGTCTGCAAAAAGAGATGGTTTTATTACCTCATTCACTATTTTGATTCCTTCTATTTCTTTTTCTTCTCTTATTGCTATTCTAGGATTTCCAATACAATATTGAATAATATTGGTGACAACGGGCATCCTTGTTTCATACTTTTGTACTAGGAAGGCTTCTAGCTTACCCTCATTACAAATAATGCTTGCTGATGGTTTTAGATAAACATGCTTTTTTTATCAACTTAAGGAAAAACCCATTTATACCTGTATTTTCAAATTTTTTAATAAAAATGAATGCTATATTTTATGAAAAACTTTTTCTGCATCTATTGATATAATCATATGATTTTTTCTTTTATTATTGTTATAATCAATTATGTTAATAGTTTTCCTTATGTTAAACCCTCCCTGCATTCCTGGTACAAATCCCATTTGGTCATTATGTATAATCTTTGCAATTTATTGTTAATCTTTTAGCTAGTATTTTATTTAGGATTTTTGCATCCATATTCATTAAAGAAATTAGTCTACAATTTTCTTTCTCTGTTTTTGCTTTTCCTCATTTTATGTATCAGTACTATATCTGTTTCATAAGAGGCATTTGGTAAGATCCTTTCTTTGCTTATTATTCCAAATAACTTATTTAATATTGGAATTAGTTGATCTTTAAATGTTTAATAGAATTCACTTGCAAATCCATCTTTTTTCCTGGGAAGCTCATGTATGGTCTGTCCTGCTGCCTTTTAAAATTATCAGACAGATAACACAAAAATGAGAAAATAATTTTGATTTCTTTAACATTATCAATACAGTTTATGTGTAAAATCCTTAATTCAATTTTGAGACCTTATTACATACTCAAAGCTTGAATTTCCATTATAAATAAAATTGAAAGTCAGTCATATACATTTGTATATAGTTCTTAGGGAAAACAGTCTAATCCTATTGCTTTCTCAAAATTTTCTATTCCATTTATTTAGAAAACTTTTTACATTACATCTTGGTCCTATAATTTTGTCTAATCATTTTCCCTTTATCTCATCCTTACATTATAATTTCACCACAAATATAAGTTAAAGTTATAAGATATTCATACTTGTATACTATTACAGTAACTCAGAGATGTTCTAATATCAATCTATTATTTAATAGATTTAGTATTGCATTTACAAAACTAATGGATTATAGAAATTTGCTATAAAAAGAAAAAGAGGGACATAGTTATAACAATATCATGTATCATAACAGAGGGAAAAATTCCCTTAGTTCTGTTTGGTTCCAAGCATGAGTCATATCTGACAGCCAATCATGTAGTCACAGGGTATCAAAAACAAAGCTCAGGATTAACCAGGTGCGAATTTTCCTTTCCAGAAAGGAAATAGCACAATGAGAAAATAGAGTCAAGAGAATCCTACCTAGGCTGTGCCCAGGTCACCCCCCAATAATAAGCAACAACATCCAGATTAAAAAGTTGTTTTGTCTAACAGCATTTTTGTTATGATGGTCTCTCAAATTTCACAGCAGTAGATTTTTTTTTTTGATGTGGTCAGATCTAAAATTGGCATTTGTAGGGTCCCAGCGCCAACTTCACAAAATACCACCAAGTGGATGAAGCTGCATGAAAAGCTTCCTCAAATCAACATTTTAAGCCAAACACAATTGAGAAAGGAGACAAAGGCCACAGGACATTGGGTCCATATTCAGAGACCCTGAAATATTTTAAAGATACAGGGATATAGCAAGAGATGTAGTGAGGCTGCTGTGGATTAACAGGAGAGAAGGAAATGAGGAAATGGGATTCAAGTATGAGTTCAAAAGCCAAGGAAGAAATTAAGGGCTATCTGGTAGCTTGTTTTTTTAACAAATTATTCTGCTAAGCTCGGTTGTTTCTATCCTATTAAAGCATCCTATAAATTTTATTGCCCTAGTACAAAGCCTTAGTCACCTTTCTGTAGTTATCACTTTGCACTCAAAGGCAGTGTGACGTAGTAGAGAGAACAGTAGGCTAGAAGTCAGAAAGATCTTAGTTCTGATTCTGGTTTTTCCATTGATTTGCTTTGCAATTTTGAGTAAGGAATTTCCCTTCTCTGGGACTTAGTTTTCTACTCCATAAGATGAGAGCATGCGGGGGTCAAACTAGATGATATCAAAGGCATCTTCAATTCTAATTTCTAAGACTAAGTCAAGCATCTGCCACTGCAAAGGACGGAGTTGAGCCATGTCCATACAGAAATGACATTAAATATTCTGAGACAGACGGGCCAAAATTTCTTTTGGCGAGACTGTCCTGGCACAGAATATTTGGGGGATTCCTCTCTGGAAATTACCTTAAGATCCTGCGACATGTTCTTGCTATTATTCATGGTAAATCCTCATCTTCTGAGTGAATTTTATTTTTTAAAAATCATCAGAAGTCATTCAGAGTCAATTTTCATGAACAAGATGGGTGAAGTCAAAAAGGCCATTTTTTATCCCAAATGAGGCACGACAATAAAACAATGAGTCCAACTTTCTTTAATGGACCAACCATTTCAGCTCTTTGAGCCTCGGTTTACTCATCCATACAATTTGGAGTTTGGACAAGAGTTCATTCCAGTTCTAAATCTTATACTACTAGGGCCTTGACTCTGAAGAAATGTGTGAGACCTACCAAAAGTCATTTGGATTTATTAACAGGGTTGTGCTAGAGCCAACTTGGACCAACTCATGAGAGCCGATTGTTAAATTTTCAGTGTGAGCATTTGTATCTCAAAAATCAGCAAACCCGACAAATCAGGGCTTGATCTATTGTATTGCTGATTTCTTAGACTTGATAAGATGATGGAGAAAATATTAATAATGCAGATTAAACATTTTAAAAGTATGTTATATAAGCATTTTTGAGAGCCAGTTATCAAACATTCACCAGCACACACTCTAGGTGGATAAGATCTGTTGATTAAAGAAATAAAATCAGGTTAATATTTATTTTCTGGTCAGAATGAGCACAAATTTGTCCAGCTTTAAAAGTGATTCTTACTGGTTTGCATACTTTTGCTATAATACACACCTCATCTTACCACAGTTTAATCTCTTCCTCATCTGGGATTCTTTTGCAGGGTTCCCCAAGATTTACCTCTTCTCCCTCTCAGTCCAAGCTGATCTTGCCCTCTATCAGTTACCAACAAATTCTGTTCTCATTCTAAACCAAATTATTTCTGTCTCAGGATCTGAACTGTTGCTGGTTCAAGCTGAGTTCCTGGTTCAAACCCAAATACCTGAGAAATCTGTCTTCTCACTAAAATAACCTACTTCCTAAATTTATAATAAATGTAAATAAAAATTATAAATGAATTATAATAAATATAAATAAAAACTATTTTTTTCTAATTGTTTCCCTCCCTCTGGCCCAAACAGATGCCTGAGCCAAACAATCAATCAGTATTTTCAATGCAGTAATCCTTGTAATAGTGATTCTGTCAACCAGTCATCTAATCCCATTTATCCGAGACAAGCAAGCCTCCCCAGATAGGCAACAAAGACCATGACATGTTACAAAAAAATAGCATATGCATGCAGAAACCATATATAATAGCTGACAACTACGAGGAAGGTTAAATCCTGATTCCTAACTTACTCAACAACTTTTAAAAGTTTTAAATGTACCTCTTTGAGACAACTAATCCCCTGAGACAACTCTCCTTTTCTCTGTTGGCTCTTCCCTTTCCCCTGACCTCTCTATTCCTTACCCCTTGTAAGGCAAGTAAAACATTAAAGAAACTGGAAATTGAGCCTCAAGCAGAGGGAGCCAGGGAAACAACCTTGGAGTGAGGGAGGTAGAGATGGGGTGTTTTTCCTTTCATTTTCAGGAGGGTCTTGAAACCATTCTGCTGCATTCTTGTGGTCTTACCATTGAATGTATGTGCTTAGAAAAAAACCACTTCTCTCACTTGACTCCCCTGTCTGCCCCCAAGATCTGGTAGAGTAGCACAACCTAACCAAGGGTCTTGTGCTATAGGATCCACTTAGCAATTTCTTTGTTGCTGCTGCAGTCTCAGCTAACACACATGCCCTCACCCTCGCCTCATCATTCCATGTCAACAAGCAATAGAACATAATTCTGCCTTCACCCCTCCAGGCCAATAGCCCTGTGCAGAGAAGGTAGAGGTATAGGAAAACAGACACACTCTGCCTAGGACTTTAGTGCACTGCTATTATAGCAGCACTCAGCCAGAGAAATAAAAAATAGAAGAAACTAGGAGAAAGCCCCAGCATGTGTGTGGGTCTCCACCAGACCTCAAGGAAAAGGGGACTGAAATTCAGCTGGAGTCAGTTCTCTACCCTTAGAAGTCACTTAGAGCAAGGACTGAGGCTGATGAAAAGTGAACTCCCCAGCATGGGAGGAAGCTTTAACATCTTTAAGGTCCAGCTCTTGGGGGACCTGCTATTAAAGTGGAAGGAGTCAGAAAGTAAATAATAAGGGAATATAGGAGATAAGAATATGGAAATTACCAAATATCTCAGGAGGAAGAGAACTCATTTGAAAACACTGAACACAAATGGATAAACTGAAAGAGAAAATATTAAAAATAAAAGAGAAAATGGTCACCAGAAAATGGCCATCTAAACAATTCCAAGTATCTCAAATAAATATTGTAAAACAAAGGAAATTGGACCAACATCTGAAGAGGCAATGGATTCCAAAAGAGCATAGAACTACAACAGAATGTTCCTGAATGGTTGGAGGGAGAAATACAGGTCATGAGAACAGATTTTATGACCTGCACAGCAGAAATCACTGGCAGGATAAAAAAGCTTGACTACATGATGTTAAGTCCTTCCACAGAAGCAAAAGAGAACAGCTGATTGGGAATACAAATATACTGAAAAGTGAAGTACAATCTGGAAGAAGAGAAGCAAAAACCAATCATATTAAAAAAAAAACATATGACCTTTATACAAAAGAAACACAATAATCTCGAAGACAAAATGTATAGAGACAACTAAAGACAGAATGTATAGGTCTCCCAGAAGAGCATGACAAGTCAAAAACAAAAACAAAAAAAAGCCCAAATGCTGCAATGTAAATAATAATAATTCAAGAAAATAGCCCAGAATTTCTGAATACAGAAAAAGTGCTAATCAAAAGAATCCACAGATTGCCTCCACAAAAAAAACCTATAATGCAAACTCCAAGAAACATAAGAGTTAAATTGAACAATTCTTATGATAAATAATAAATTCTTCAAGTAACCAGGAGATCTTCAAATATAAAAAAAGGAAATTTGAATAATACAAGATTATTCTGCACCAGAAACCACAGAAGGAAATGGAAAAATATGTTCCAAAGAAAAAGAGCTCAGGATGTAATCCAAGATGATATACCCTGAAAAGCTAAGTCTAATCATCAATGAAAAGAAAACGTGAACGGCCAGTGAAAAAGAGGCATTTGAGGCATTCCTAGCCCCACTTTAAAAAAAGAACATGAGCAGATTATGCACTCTGCAAGCACCCCAGACAACAGAACACAAGAAAAATTAATAAATCCAGCTACCAAAGAAAACTAAAATAACAAAATAAATTACTCCAGAGGGAGGGTGAATATCAAAAGAAAGAGAACTACAGTATTAAAAATAATATCAACAACAAAATAACAACAGAGGGACCATTAGGGGACTTCTCTATAAATGTACATGAGGAGATAAAAATGAAATTGGAATTCAGACAGTAGAAGTGGTAGTGGAAGAATAAGCCTGAAGCACCATGGACTAAACCTCACAACATCCCACCTACAGATGAATCAATACCTTCCATGGGAATGTCAGAATAGGAGGGAGTATAAAAAAGAAGGGAGAAAGAAAATAGAGGAGAACATATGATGTACTCTAATCAAATCAATGGTAAACAATAAAGGGAAAATAACTCCTATAGCCTCTCAGAAAGAGCATAGGCTACAAGAGAATGGGTGAAGTGGCAAAGGGAGAGATTGAAATAGGGGGAAAGAAAGAAGGAAATCTCAATTCACTGGTAATAGGGGGTACCACTAAAGAGCACTTTATGGGAGGAGACAGATTTTCTGTAACATGAGATGGGAACCTTTCAGTGGGTATAATCTTCAAGGACTCAGTTCTCAATTAGTGCTCAAAAAGACTACTCGGAGATGGTGTTATATTTCCATAGACAGTATTCTGCCTCAGAAGCAGGGGAATCAGAGCTCCTGAGTCAGCTAGCATCCAGAAAGGTGGAAGGGTACAGACTTAGAGAAAAGATTGCATGGCAAATGATCTTGGAAGAAAATGAAGGAGATGAAAATGGACCACACAATAGGGGACACAGGAAAATTTCCACCATGGGAAAATATTGTTATTCTCTCTGCCTCCTTCAGGAATTGCTCCTTCTAAGAGAAAAGCAAATGGGAGAAAAGGGAGTGAAGATGTTATAGAAATTGTTTAGAAGATCTAATTCTATGAGGAATACAGTCAAAAGAAGGAATAAATTAGTGTAAGGATCAAGAATCAAAGAACCAAAGTTTAAAATAGAAAGGCAACCAAATTAATGAAGAAAATAAGAGAAAGAAATGTTTTTTTTCTGAAAAAAGTTTCAGAAAATAAAATAAACTTAACAAACAAAAGAATTTGAAAGGGAAGAAGAGGGGAATTTAGTTTACTTAATGAGAAAAGAAAGGAGAAAGCCCTTGACCCTTGGAATCCAAGCAGGATCAGAGCTCCTAAGGTCTCCGTCCCGTGGTTCAACTTTAAAGATAATCTATAAACCCAGTGCCATGTGAGAGGGCTGTAGAGTAACACAAACTTCTTTAATCTTTTCCATAAGCATTCTTTCTCTGTTTAAGGCCATGCACTACCATCTTCAGTCTCCTCGTTGATCCCCACATAAGCTCCTGAAATATTTACTGGGGTCCTAACATGAGAGAACTACCATCTGGCTTTTTTTAATGTATATGATCAAACATTTTTAAATTTTTATTATTTATTTATTTTTAACACTCCTTTTTTGTTGTTCCAAATTTTCTCCCTCCCTCCAAACCCTTCCCAAACCATTTGGAAGGCAACCCATATATCAATTATAAATGCAAAATCATACAAAACATATTTCCAGATCAGCCATGTTGGGAAAAAAGAGAGAAAAATAAAATAGAAAAATCATATTTCAATTTGTATTCAGAGTTCATCAGTTCTCTCCTGAGGTGGATAAAATTTTTTTATCATGAGTCCTTTGGAATTGTCATGTCATTGTATTGATCAGAGTAGCTAAATCTTTCACAGATGATCACTATTACAATATTTCTGTCACTGTGTACATTGTTCTCCTGGTTCTTCACTCTGCATCAATTCATATAGGTCTTGCCATATTGCTTCCAAAACCACTCCCCTCATCATTTCTTTGTTTTTTAAATTTTTTATTAATTTTAAACTTAAATACAAAATGAGAAAAGAAAAAAAAGAGAACATTTACATGTACTCAGCAAAACATAAAGAGAAGATTCAATATAAAGCAATAAATTTCCATTTCAAACTGTTTACCTTTTTTTAACCTATGTAATAAATACTACACATTGTTTTCAGAGCTACCCAGCTTTTCTATGCTTCCTTCTAAGTTTTCTTTTGTTCTCTGCTGTGCCCTTTTTGTTCTTCTTTTTCTCCTCCCTCCCCACCGAGCCCTAGAGAAGGCTACAATTAAACACACACATACACACACAAACATACATATATATCTATGTACAAACATATACACATATACATATACATATACATACACATGTACATATACATATATGTAAGACCATACTATACATATTTCTATTCATCAATTATTTCTCTGGAGGTGGATAGCATCTTCCTTTATCGGTCCCAGTCTTTCCATGTTTTTCTAAAATAAAGCAGCTCACCATTTTTTCAGCAGAGTAGTATTGCATCACAATCACATACCACAACTTGCTCAGCCATTCCCCAGCTGATGGGCATCCCCTCAATTTCCAATCTTTGCCGCCACAAAAAGAGCTGCTATAAATATGTTTGTACGTATAGGTCTTTTTTTCTTTTTCTTCGATCTCTTTGGGGTACAGACCTAGTAGTGGTATTGCTGGGTAAAAGGGTATGCACAGTTGTATAGCCCTTTGGGTGTAGTTCCAAATTGCAGCAGCAACAGTAGCAGCAGCAGCGGCGGCGGCGGTGGTGGCGGCGGTGGTGGTGGTGGTGGTGGTAGCAGCAACAACAGCAGCAGCAGCTAACATTTATACAATACTTATCATGTGCCAGGTACTGTGCTAAGAGCTTTATGATTCTTACTTCATTTGAGCCTCATAACAACCCTGGTTGTTATGTGATATTATTATCCTCATTTTACAGATGAGGAAACTGAGGCAAATAGCGGTTAAGTGAATTGCTAAGTCACAGAGCTACTGTCTGAGGCCGGATTTGAACTCAATTCCTCCTGGCTTCAGGCCCTGCTCTATTCTCTGTACCAGCTAGCTGCCTACAAGAGTAGATGCTTAATAAATGCTTGCTTCCTTCCCTTCCCTCCCAAGGAGCTCCTGAAATGACATGTATGAAGTTTGGACTCAGAGGGTTTGGGGAATGACTTCAACTATTTGAGAGTCTGTTAGCCATGGTAAAATCGGCTCCTTTTCTAGGACTGAATTTGCCCGGGGGCAGAGTAGAAGATCAGTTTAGCTGCTGGCTGAACTACAAGGACTATTCTTGACATTCTACCAATCAATCATTCATTCATTTAGATTATAAAAAGTTTTTCATCTGTCAGTGGCCCATATTAAAATGCAAGGCAGTGGCTGAGGTAATAGGGAACACTGGTTTCCTGTTTTCTTGTTCCATCAAAAGAGGAAGAAGGAGGGGAATGTTGGGAAATAAGTATTTCATTAGAAAACCTCATGCAATGGCTGAGACCAGAGTGAAGGCCACTGCCCGTAGACTAGGCCCTGGTTCATTTACTTTTCTGGGCTTTACGGGCAGCTTGCCTGGAATGGCAAGACAATTGCTCAGTCAATTTTTGGCTTCCAATTTCAACTAGGATCTTTATGACCTTAGGGATATAGAGAATGGCCCAAGAATCAGGAAGCTGATCACATGGTGATGGTCTAAATGGCTCATTTGGGATAGAAAAGCCTACTTTGGAATGACCAGGCTGGATCATCTGTTGTTACCTCTAAAATATAAAGCTATTGTACTAGACAATTGTATAGTGGAAAGTACACAGGATATGGTAGCAGAGGGCTTGGCTTTGAAATATGGCTCTGCCATTTGTTACCTGTACGACCTTGGGAAAGTTACCTCCCTGGGTCTCAGTGAATTATAGAATGGGGTATTTGGGTTAGGTGGCCTTTGGGCTCTCTTACAGCTATCTTTCTGTGATTTGAACCTACATGAATTAAATTCTTCAGATCCTAGTAAACTGAGGCATTGGACTTACTAGAAAAATCCTTGGACCATAGGAGGTGCTTAATTAAAACTTATTTTTCATTTCTATTGATAAAAATCATATTGGCTTCTGATGTTGAACCATCTAGTCAGCTAGGAGGTACAGTAGAGAGAGCACCAGGCCTGGAGTCAGGAAGAACTGAGTTCAAATGTGACCCCAGACACTTACTGATTGTATGACTCTGAGCAAGTCACTTAACTTCTGTTTGCCTCAGTTTGCCCATCTATAAAATGGGGATAATAATAGCCCATATCCTCCCCTGTTATGAGATAATATTTGTAAAGCAATTAACATAGTGGTAGGTGCTATGTAAAAGTTATTGTTATTGTTGTTATTATTATTACCTGACAGTGCCAAGGACTTTGATAGCAAAAACTCTTTTTTTCTGGGTCTTCAATAGATGTGGCTGTAGTATCTTCAGGAGTAGTTGCCAGTTTGCCTCTCTACAAGGGTTTCTTCCTAAGATAATGATGTGGACCCTAGGCTGAAAGTATTACTATTCTTCCTCTGGATTAGAGCATTCTTTCTCTCCTCATTTGAATTGAGATCTTATCTTGTTCCCAGAAAAAAGAGCTCATCCCCTCTTGTGTATTCTTCAGTATATTCTAATCTATATAACTTCTCTGATTTCCATTTTCTCTTTTGATAAATGGATTTACTAAATAGCTGTTATGTGTAATGGTCTTTTGTGTAACCCTGGTTTGGTGGGAAGCAAGGAGAGAATGCATTCTAGGCATGGAGGATTCCTAGTACAAAGGCATGGAGAGGAGAAATGGAATGCCATGTATGAGAAATTGTAAGAAGGCCAAGTTTACCTGGACCCTAGTGTGTGTGAAATACAGTAACATGTAATAAGGCTGGAAAGGTAGTCAAGTAGAAGAAGGGCTTTAAATGTCAAGAAGAGGGGACTCTATTTGATCCTAGAGGTGAGCAGGGAAGAGAAAGCATTTTACAAATTTAAAAATGCAATTACCTGAGATTTGATAGAGCAAAAGTCAAACAATGATTTCTTTTTAAAAGATGAATAAACATGTTTTTATTTAATCATACATATAAATTGATAATATCACAACAATAACTTCCCAGATTTAAAAAAAAATCTTCAGAGGCATTCTTACTGGTTTATAGCAAGTCTTATGTAGTAGCTTTTTAATTTTTTTTTAACATCACAGTCATTCCCCAACACACACTTCCCTCCCTTGTAACAGAAAAAATATTTGAGCAAAACCAACTAATGCAGGGACTAAGACTGGCAACATTGCATGAAAAGTGCAGTCAGATTTAGTCTTAATATAAGGAACAACTTTATAAAAATGTGGAAGTGTAAAGGGGTGCTTTGGTATCATCTATTTCCCACCACCAGAGGTCTTCAAGAGGAGATTGGACGATCTTTTGTCAAGGATGTTGCAGAAAGAAATCTTATTCAAGTAGAGGTTTCACTCAGTGACATCTCTACTGAGAGGAGGGAGATGTGTTTCAGCATCTCTTCCTGGGAGCCTGGAATGGCCAGTACAGTAATCAGAGTTCAAATGCTTTTCAGTATTCTTTCCATTTACATTGTTGCAGTCACTGTTTATATATTATTCAGAGGCAACTAGGTAGTATAGTGGATAGAGTGGTGGACCTGACCTCAGGAAGACCTGAGTTCAAATCCAGCCTCAGGCTAGCTGTGTGACCCTGGACAAGTCACTTAACCTGTTTCAGTTTCCTTATCTGAAGGTTGGGGATAATCATAGCACCAGCCTCCCAGAGTTGTTGTGAGGATCAAACGAGATAATATTTGTAAAGTGTTTTACAAACCTTAAGGTGTTATGTAAATGCTATTATTATTATTACTATTATTATTATTATTATTATCATCATTATTATTATCATCCTGGTTCTATTTACTTCCCTGTATATCAGTTCATACAGATTTTCCCATACTTCTCAGGACAATCTCATTTTCATCATTTCCTATGGTCCTATGATTTCTTTTTGAAATGAGATTTTAATTATTGGTTTCTTTCCTTCTTCGTTCACTTATTATTCACTCTCGGGGCAGCTCAGTGGCACAGTGGATAGAGCACAGGAGCTGGATTCAGGAGGACCTGAGTTCAAATCCAGCCTCAGACACATAACACTAGCTGTGTGATCCTGGGCAAGTCACTTAACCCCATTGCCTAGCAAAAACAAACAAACAAACAAAAAATACTTATTATTCACTCTCCTCATATTTTCCTAGAGCACTCTCTCTGTGGCTCTCCTTTGTCCACTACCACTTTACACAATCAGAAATTGAGAGTTGCAAGAAGCTTCTGTCGCCATCCTATCTAACACATATACAAAAGAATCCCCACTAGAACATACCTAATCAGTGATTTCCAACATCTCAAGACTTCCAAGGAGCAGGAATCTTTCTTTATTCATTTCTGTGTATGGAACACATTCTTTTTTTCCCAAGACTCTCCTTTCTTCCTAACTTACATATTTATATTGCAAGCACCATCATCTTTCCAGGCACTCAGTAGAGATCTTCATTTTTTTTTTCTCTTTCCCTCATCCCTCATAGCAATCAACCAATCAACAAGCATTGATGTATTTGTTTGTTTGTTTAGTGATTACTACATTCCATCATTATTTTAAGTACTGAAACTACAAAGAAAAAGCAAAAACAGTCCCTACCCTCAAGGACCTGACATTCTAACGTGAAAGACAACGTCTAGATAAATAAGCACACGTAAGATGTCTACAGAGTAGATTGAAGTTTTAAAGGTGAAGGCACAAGCATCCAATCAGTAAGAGTCTACCTTTTTCATCCATCCTCTTGTCTCCACTCAGATAGTTCAGATCTTCATTATCCCTCACTTTCCGTCACAATAGCCTGCTAACTGGTCTCCCTTCTCACCAGCCTCTCCTCCTCACGCCCCCTCAATAGAGCTGTCAAATGAACATACCTAATGTACAAGCCTGGCTATATCACTCCCCTGCCCAAGAGGCTCCAATGGCTTACAGGATAATATACAAGTACCCCTTTGAGGCTTTTAGAGCCCCTCACAACCTGGCTCTATCCAACTTTCCCAGGATTGTTGCACATTACTCTCACGTACCCTGTGTCCCAGTCAAACTTGCCTGCTCCCTACTCCCCATATGTGCCCTTCTATCTCCAGTCTTTGTACCTTTGCTCAGGCCATTCCTCACCTCTGCTTCACAGAATCCTTTACTGCATTCATAGCTCAGCCCTAGAGTCACCTCCTACAGGAAGCCCGTCTCATGCTCCTCATCTCCCACACACCCACTTTCCCACCCCATTCCATCCCATTGTCCTGATTTCCCAACCAAAATCACTTTGTATATATTTGGCACTTAATTTTCTATGTTTCTCCTATACAGAATTTAAGATTCTTGAGGGCAGGGACTATTTCATTTTGTCTTTGTAACCCCAGCACCTAACTGGGCACATACTATGCCCTTAATAAATGCTTATGGAATCAAACTAAATCTAGAGACCTCCATAATGCTATGGCATGGAGAGGGAGGAAAAGAGACCCTACCTCCAGAAAATGACAAACACAGCCAGTGGTTGTCCAAAAGAGGCATCTGGACCTTCTTCTCTAGTCCCAGTGCCACTACCTTAGGACAGATACTCAGTAAAAGTCAAATGGAGTATTGCAATATGCAAGCTCATAGGTTATCCCACCTCCCCTTAAACCATTCTTCATGCTATAGCCAAACTTCATAGGACCACCACAGAATCATAGACCTCAAGGTAGAAAGAACTTTAGAAGTCATTCAATTGAATCATCCTGGTTTTATAGATGGGAATACTGAGGCTCTGAAAAGTTAGATGACTTCTCCAGGGTCACAAAGCTAGTAGGTGCCTGAGATGAGTTGGTTCTATTTCTAAGTCTAGTGTCTAACCATGCTTCCATCCTGCCTCATCTTCCTTGAACATAACTCCTCATTTTATACATGAGGAAACTGAGGTCCAGAGAAGTGAAATGACTCCAAGCTGCCTGCAGTAGGTGATTTGGTCATGTCATTCATTACCTGCTACCTCCTGAATAAAGTTTTTTTTGTCTGACATTCAAGGCCTCATTTGATAGTCTAACTTTATCCTAATTTCCCAGCTTTATTGCCTAGTACTCTTTCCCACATGCTCCATATTTCAATCAAACTGGATTGTTCCTCATATATAGCCAATACTTTCCCGCACATGTCTTCTCCCTCCACTCTCTGCCAGCTAATGTCCAAGCCAGGGGTGGGGAACCTGAGGCCTCAAGGCCACATGTGGCCTTCTAGGTCCTTGGGTGCAGCCTTTTGATGGAGTCCAAGTTTTACAGAACAACTCCTTTTATTGAGGGGATTTGTTCTGTGAAGTTTAGATTCAGTCAAAGGGCTGCACTTGAGGACCTAGAGGGCCACATGTGGCCTTGAGGCCACAGGTTCCCCATCCCTAGTAAGGCTTCCTTTAAAACTCTCCTGAACTATCACCTCATCCAAGAAGCCTTTCCTGATCCCACCCATCAGTATTGCCTTCCCTCCTCACAAAGACCTCACAAAGCACTTTTTTTTTCTTTATCAGATCTCTTAGATGCACTCATCCTGTATGGTTTTCATTATAATTATAGACCCATGTATTTTTGTCATATCCAGCTATCAGTACTGCAAATTCCATGGAGGCTTATGTCTTATCTAAACTTTGTGTTTCCCGTGTACAAAGTATGTATTTAATGAAGGGTCGTTCAATTGAATTTCTAACTTGTTGAAAGTTATATCTAAATCATTTAGTCAGGATCCCCAAACTCAGCTTAAAGAGTGTCTCAGAGACTCTGCCTTTCCTGCCATCACCAAGGGAAGCATCAGTAGCCACCTACTGAGGACCACTTAGCAAAGTCACCTGATGCATAGAATCATGGTTTCAGTGGCCTGGAAAGCTAAAAGGGACCTTGAGAATTCATTTCACACATGAAAGTGATGAGAACATTAAGGAAAATCCAGATAAGGGAAAACAAATAAAGGACTTGGGTTGGGAGCTGGGGAGGCTTTGTAATTGTCATTCTTTTAATTTCTCTAATGCCTTATTCTCCCTACCCCACCTTGCTCTCCCCTCTCCTTCAAAAACTATCAGCCAGTCTCCAATACCTAAAGAAAGAGGCCAAGACTGAATTGAGGTATCAGTCACTTTATTGCCCTATAGATACCCAACACTAGGGCCCTCCCAATCCCCACTGGAACAAAGATGCAGCTACTTGTGGGAAGCTTCATGGGCATCCACCATCAGTCTGGTTATCATGAAGAGGTATTCCTCAAAGTTCATCAAGTCATCTTTGTTGCTATCCACCTCTTTCAACAAGGTCTCCACGGTTTTGGGATCCTTTGGATTCTGTCCAAAATCAAGGGTCAAAGTTTGGGGTGGGGTTGGGGGAGGGGAGAGAGGAGATTTAGATTAAACTCCAGAACCAGCAGGAGCCAGGGCTACATACAGGGACACGGGTCAAGTGAACCATATCTTGTTTAGAGACATTAATCTCTCTTCCCTTTCCTTTATCCTGAGAGGAAATGTGGTACAGTGGAAAGGTAGCTAGATTGGAGTCAGAGGACCAGGGTTTGAATATCAACTCTGCCATTTATTAACTGAGAAAGTCACTCAGCCTTTCTTGACCTCAGTTTCCTCATCTATAAAAATGAGAGAGTTGGACTTCTAAGGTAACTTCTAGCTCTACATCTATAAATCTATAGTTCCACCTTGCCCTCCCAAACCCCCCTTCCAATATCTCTCCAAAATCCAGAGCATGGAGTGGGCC
The DNA here is from genome assembly GCF_900497805.2 of Vombatus ursinus. NCBI lineage: Eukaryota > Metazoa > Chordata > Mammalia > Diprotodontia > Vombatidae > Vombatus > Vombatus ursinus. The sequence continues at coordinate 1,928,342 of NW_020954576.1, read as the reverse complement.
TGAATACTCCCACTTATTTTAAGTGTACAAAAGCCCAGCTGCTGTTCTATGTAGCACAAAATAACAGGGAGATCAACCCTCATAGATGGTCAGACTGAATAGTTCAGTCCCCTAACTTCCCCTTTGTGACAAAAACTCTCTGTCGGTATTCTTCCTATACCCACCTAGTTAAATTGGTGGCTCCCAACACTCCCCCTTGCTTTAGGCAACAGGGACCTAATCTAAGACACTGTGCTCCTTCCAGCTCTTCCTCCAGCCCCAAGCCAGGGAGCTCTGCACCCTGTCCTCCCATACATACACCCTCCTCACCGTCAGAAGCTCTGGACACTCCGTCTCTATTAGTTTCCGAAATGCCTTCCTGTTCATTGCATGGGGATGGCCATGCTCCAAGGAATACTTGTGGAAGACGTCCACCATACAATTGATAGCACCTTCAAATTTTGTCACCATCTTTGCAAAGATTTAGGTCTATCTGCAAGAAGGAGAATAGTCCGTTGACAGCTGAACCCTTTCAGGGGCTCAGGGAACTCTGGGATCTATGTCCTCAAGGAGGAAGATAAAGGGAACTAAGGCTAAAATCTACATTGTTGAAACCGCAACAGGACTTTTTAGCCTTCACTAGTCAGTAACTAAGTGGGAAGCCTGGTCAACACAGGATGGGATGAGATGAGCCCTGGACTGAGATTCAGAAGATCTGGGCTCAAGCCCCAATTCTAGTAGCTGAATGACCTCGGACAAGTCCCTTCTCTCATCTGATCCTCAGTTTCTTTATACATAACTTGATGAAGTATGAACTAGATGATCTCTAAGGTCCTTTCCAAATCTATGGCTAATGATATGGGCCAGACAGGAGGCAGGGCCACTGGGTAGAGTTTCCCAGGGCTCAGATAACAACTGTCTCCATCTACTGAAAAAAGGAGACCCCCCCCAAAAAAAGCCCTAAATCTCAGGACACAGATCTCATTGCTTTTTCAAGGAAACTTCAACCCTGCTGAATTATTCATATAAAATCTCAATTATTCAGCTCCCTTAGTAATGTGTAGAAAGCCTCAGACCAAGCCTAGGTGAGCTAGGTCAACTGGACTAAAAAGGAACCTAGTAGGGGCTACCTTCAGGGCTACAGCCTAAAGAAATCCGAGGAGGTTATCAAGGCTTCCCTGTCAGCCTCTTGGTTCCCAGGGTAAATCTCCAAGAAAGCCATTAGAAGGAAGTGATTTTATTAAAAAAAAAAATTTTAAAGGAAGTGATTTTAAATCTCAGCTCTTGCACCTGTAGGATCTCAAACAAGTCCACTTCTCTGGGCCTCAGTTTCTTACATATAAAATGAAGAGCATGGACCAGATGGCCGCTAACATCTTTCTCTGCTCTAAAACTGTAATCATCTGTGTTCCTTCCTTATCCTACCCCTCATTCCCAACCCTGTGTTCTCACTACGCTCCACTACCGGCCCCACCTGGATAGAAGAGGGACAGCCACACTTACCTAGCTCTCCTTTAGAATGAAGAAGCAAACAGAAGGTATGGGGAGAAGAGAGATCTCTCCCCTTTTATAGTCCCAGGACTTCCCGGTGCCACCCGCACTGCTGCCTGAAAGTTGCTACAACCTCGCCCTGTTTCCCAATCTGATGAATGTGTCAATATCTGGTTAGAGTAAGGTTTTTCTTAGGGTGTAGGGTTGGGGGTGGGGAGAAAGGAGGAAAAAGGGAACCTTGATCCACAGCGTGCTGGCTGGAGCCAAGTTCAAGTTCAAGTTAACTCATTCAGCTCCTAAGTCTACTTGATAAATGATACCATTCCAAGGTTAGATGTGTGATATGCTAAGTTACAGGAAAAAGCTAGCCCACCACCACCACCACCACCATCACCACCATGCCCCCTTCAATTTGTACTAGAACCCCGACAAAACCCCTCCAGGGCTGACAAATTAAAATGCAGTAAATATCTGTTGGGAGATTGGGAAGAGCTGTAAAGCTTTGGTGCTATAAAGCCAAGGGGAGTTTTGCTGCTGATAAATGTTCATGATAAAGGTAGGAATAAATAAGGCATTCCTATCATAACAAAGACAGGAATAAAAGAGGATGTCAGAAGGGTGGAGGCAACAATCTCTCCACCTTCCCTTAGTTTTTGACCTGGCTCAAATTTATTTGAATGAAAACACCAAAGAGATTTGATTTCAACCTTTTCAAATAATTGTCTGGGGTCAATGAACTATGTTTCCTCTCTGAGACACAGGGAGGTAAAAAGGAAATACTTAACCTTAGCTTCCTAGCCATCTGTCTGACTTTTGTTCTACAACCTTTTGGGCTGAGTGTGTTGACTGTATGCTTTAAAGCCGGAGAGGTAGGCTGATGCCAGGTTAGAAGTCTTCAAAGGCCAAGCATTGGAGTTCAAACTTTGCTTTTGGGGAAGGGTGAACTCTCTTTGTACAAGGAAATCAAATGCTGTCACTGAGATTCAGACTTCATGCAAATAAATTGTTTTATTTTGCAAAATAGAACATATTGTCTGTCTTCCACTTAATGTATCAATACTTTCTGGCTGAGTGACCCTGAAAAAAATCAATTAACCTCCCTCCAGCTCCGTTTCCTCACCTGTAAAATGGGTGTAACAATGCCGATTGTAGCTACCTCACAAGCTAAAATGAGATGATGAACTCAAAGCACTTTGCAAGCCATGAAGGGTTTATGTCAACGATTTTCATTATTATATTTGGGAAAGGTACAGACAGAACAGAACAAAAAATGGGAAGGGAAGGAAACAAGCATTTATCTCACACCTACTATGTGCCAGGCACAGTATTAAATGCTTTACAAATATTACCTCCTTTGATTCTAACAAAAATTGTGTGAGATGGATACTATTATTACTCCCATTTTACCCTTGAGGAAACTGAGGCAGTCAGAGGTTAAATGATTTGCCCTAAGTCACACAGATAATAAGGGTTTGATACCAGATTTGAACTTAGGTCTTCCTGACACCAGGACCTTGGCTCTATCCAAGCCATCTAGCGGCTGCATTTGGACAAAAAAAAAAATGTCCAAAGAATGCTATCTTAGTAAAAAGAACACCAAGGGCTTGGAATTGGGAGGGTCCGTGGTTACCGTTTGGTGGGTGGACCTCCATCAAAGCTAGCTGAATGAAGTGCGACAGCCGCAAAATATTCAATGTGGAATTTCCTGACCCCCGGTTATTAACAGCAAAGGCATCCTGGCTTTATTTGTTCAGAAACTGCTTGTTAGAGGGAATGTCATTCATATTCAAGTCAGAAATGAGCTCTAAAAGAAGCACAGCTGATTCTTTACCCTTCACCATCTGCCCCCACATTATCCTGCCAATGGAAGACTTTCCATCTCTTCTTCCCAGACATCTCTTGATGAAGTTTTATGTTTCAGGATTGCCATGCCTTGTCTGAGTCCCTACCCTACCACCAGCTCCCTCTTACTTAATTCAGGATAAAACGAGGCACTTTTAAATCATCAAACCTTCAACAGAAGAAGGTTGACTTTGCCGTAACACAGCAAGGATGTGTAACGAGGATATAGTGACTTCTCTGGACTCGGAAACCCCTTCATCTCTTCCAGGTCCCAAGGGGAGGCTTTGTCTTCTTTTAGGTAAAGCTGCTTCCATATTGTGGTCATATGGCTAGAGGGAAAGAAGCTGTCAGAGATACACCACTCCTATCACATGCCTCTTAGGAGTTTGTTGGTGACCTTCAATTTTTTCAGTAATTCAATTTATAACTAACTCTTTGCTTTTAGCTTGCAGTTAATGACCTGTCCTTTGGCTCTGGACAAGCAGTAGGGAGCCGCTGAAAGTTTTTGAAAGGAGGAATGATGGGACTATTTTAAAAATACTCTGAAAATGGTAGGAATGATGATTTGGAGAAGGGAGAAAGAAGAGGAAGGAAGCCTGATGAGAGTTTATTGCAAGTAGGAGAGTGGTGAGAATTGAGAACAGAAGTTTGAAATCTGAGATATTGGGGAAGTAGAATTGAAAAGACTTGACAACTAATTTGATACAAGAGATGAGAGAGAGGAAAAAGTCAAAGAGAATCCCATGGGCTTTCACTCTTGGGTGAACAGTGGTGCCCTTTAACTATCACCACCGATAGAAATCATGAACTAAAAAACGTCTGTACTCTTTCTACCAAAGATCCCACAGCTAGGCACATTATAGGGCAAAGGTCAGACCTATCAAAGAAGGTCAGAGACAGAAAGATCCTATATACACTAAAATATTCATAACAGCATTTGTGATAGCAGAGAACTGGAAACCAAGGAGGTACCTATAGATTCAAGAATGCCTAAATAAAGTATGGAATAGGAATGTTATAGATTATTACTATAAAGGAGTATGACAGATATGAACAATTCAGGGAAGCCTTGGAAAACGGATATGAAATGATGCAGAATGAAATAAATGGAACAAGGCAGACAATATACATAAAGATTACATCAATATAAATGGAAAGAAAAACATAATGAAACTAAACACCATGTAATTATGAGAAAGTCAGGTCATACAGAAAAGTTGGATAAATGCACCTTCTTCCCATCTCTGTAGAGGTGGGTCATTATGAGTATGAAATATTGCTTGTACTAGTAAAGACAATAAATGTGTTGGCTAATATTACCAAGCTGCTTTTTTTTTCCTCTTTAGTGATCTTTGTTACAGAGGTTGGCTCACCAGCTAAGGAGGAAGGATATATTTGAAAATAAATGTGGTATAAAAATGAAAATTAACAATTAAAATAAGATAATAATAGCTGCTGCTTACACAGCACTTATGTGCCGGGAACTGTGCTAAGTGCTTTACAATTATTATCTCATCTGATCCTCACAACAACCATAGGAGGTAGGTGTTATTATTATTCCTATTTTATAGATGAGGAAATTGAGACAAATAGGTTAAGTGACTTGCTCAATGACACACAACTAGGAAATGTCTGAGACTGGATTCGAACTTGGGACTTCCTGACTTCAAGCCCAGCACTCTGTCCACTGTATCACCTAGCTGCCTTAGGTGATTAGAAATGTTTTAAGATACAGTGAAGTCAAAAGGAGGATTAGGTTTTGAGATAATGGTTCTGGAGCTCTTAAGTTTGGGGATACCAATGGGACATCCAGGTAGAGATACTGGAACCTCCAGAAATACTGTGGAATAAGAGAAGAGGTTACCCAAAACCTGGGGAAGACCCACCTCAAAAGATGAGGGAAAGGCAAGGAACCAGCAGACAGAGAAGTAGCAACCAAAGGAAGAGAACAGAGAGAGTATGATATCTCAGATGCCAAGAAAGGAAAGAGTACCTTGAGGGGTTTAGGGAGGGTAATCAAGAGCAGAAAATGCTGCCAGAGGGAAGAACGCATAGAACAGAAATTATCCCAAGCCTGTGAGTAAAAACCAGAGCAGATGTTCTTCTCATGGCCCCACTTACTACCCTGGGCATAAAAGAATAGGGTTGGTTGAAATAAAATGTCAGGTTATCAATCAACTATTGTTCTATTGCAAGGCAGCCATGTAGTATCATAAGAAAAGCATTGACCTAGGACTCAGGAGATGCAGGTTCTGATCCTCATTCTGCCCTTCACTAACCCAATACCCATGACTAAGTCACTTCACTTCTAATAGGTAAAATGAATTTCTAATTGGTAAAATGAGCTCTCTGGACCAGAGAACTTTAAGAAGCTTTCAACCTCAAGAGTTGCATGGGCCTAATATGAGAAAAATAGTATATCTGACACTTATATGCTGTTATAAAGTTAATAAAGTGCTTTATAAATATACCTCACGAAATTCTTACTGTGACCCTATGAAGTAGTCAATGAAGATTCCATCCTCTTTTCCAGGTTGGAAAATGGAAGCTTAGAAAGGTTAGGTGATTTGTTCAAGGTCACATAGCTAATAGTCACTTGGAATTTGAACCCAGATCTTCCTGGCTCCAAGTCTGGCACTTTATTTACTATACCACTGTCATGTGTCAAAACACTAATAATACATTGCTCTCCTATAGAACTTCTATACTTTTCAAGACACTTTCACAACTAAAAACTCAAAAGGGCCACCCAATACCTATGAGAGGTAGGCAAGGTATTGTTACCCCATTTGACAGATGTGGAGATTGAGGCACATGGAAGTGAAATTACTTTCCCAAGATGATAAATTATATGATCTATAGCATCATGTCTTTTCAGAACTGAAAGGGACCTTAGAGATTATCTCAATTAACTCTTTCACTTTAAAGATGAGATCAAGTGACTTGTCAAAGGTGACACAGATAGATAACATACGATGATGTTTAATGTGTTGGATTGGGTAGTGATTTTTTTTTCATCTGACCCAAATACATAAGTCATATATTTTAGGAAATACAGAGAGAATCTATATTTTTTGTCTTCCAAGGGGAAATGCCATGTCCTGAGCTTCTTATTATTCTGCTCAACATTCCTAACATTTGGGAAACATGCCCAGCGTGTTATGGATTGTGGGGGTGGGGAAGAGAGGAGATGGAAGGGTTAGCCCTCCACTGGATGTTTAGTCCCTTTTCTTGCCATTCTATTTTGTCTGAGTCTTTAATTCAGAACAAGACACTTTTTTCAAGCCCTTACAAGCACAATGTTTTCTGCAAAGAAATGGATACGCAAGGAATCTGCTCACATAGTATGCTCTGTGGGAACATGAGATGTGGCTTTTCAGTGATTCTCTTTGAAAATCTGTTAATTTGGGTGCAAAACCAGGCTCATGGAAGGCATTCAGTAAAAGGAGAGGAAGGAGGAAGTGGATGGAGAAAAAGATAAGAAGGAAGAACAGGAGGGCGGTAGTGATGATGAAAATGATGAGGAAGACAAGGAAGGACTCATCCATTACAATTATGATGTTACCTCTTCAGACCAAACCTTCCCCTCCCTCACCCCACATCATTCTCCTGGAGATAATTCAAATGTTTTCCTTAGGCTATTCACTGACCCTAAATTCTGATAATAAAAGTGTTTTCTCCATCCAAAAATAAAAAGAAATGGATTTAAAGTACAAGAAGAGAGAGATTTAAAGAGGATACAAGGTAGGGCTTTAGTTGACGTATATTTCGGAAGAATTCTAATTCCATGGAATTCCAATAAAGAGAGACATTCCATGGGATAGACATCCTTGTCATTTTGTGACCTTAGGAAAGTTGCTTAACTTCCTTGGGTCTCAGTTTCCTCATCTGTAAAATAAAGGGTTTGAACCAGATAGTCTCCAAAGTCTTATCTAGCTTTAGATCTGTATGATTCAATGATAAACTTTTGGTACAACAAAGATGTCCTGTCTGAGATGATGACTTGAGATGACCTGTCAGGCACCAAGTTTCTTGTGTTAGGTAAGCAAGTTGGAGAATGCTTTGGGTGTGTGATCAGAAATGGAGTAACCTAGAAGGAACAAGATGCCATTTGTGTTGCCACATACAACTCAGCTGCAGGGCTTACATCCAATCTTTGCTTAGACGGTCTTCCCAACCTTGCCCCAGGGCCAAAAGAAACCAAAACTGGGCAGTGTTTGCCTGGAGATCCCCACCGAGGAAAAGGAAGAAGAATGAGCCTAAAGCTTGTCCTTCTTCCTTTGATCCACACCCTGGAGCCCTGAAGGTATGTAAATAGACTCACTAATTTCTAGGACTCTACCAAATCCAAGACGCCCCCCTTGAGTCTCTGCACATTGAAATGAAGGTACTTTGTTAGCCTGAGTTACTCAGCTAAGTACCACCCAGAGGACCAAGGCAAAGACCAAGGTTTCAATCCATTGATATCTCAAAGTTTATCACCTTAGGGTCTGACTTGCAGCAAACAAGGATCTAAACAGTACAGTTCCTGGTAATATTAGTGGTACAATGGAAAGAGTATTGACTTTGGAGTCAGAGGACCTGAGTTAATTTCCTGATTCTGTCACTGAATATATGTATGACCTTGAGCAAATCACTTTACCTTTTGGGCCTCAGTCTCCTCATATGTAAAATAAGAGGAGTAGGTGGCTTTTAAGATCTCAAATAGCTCTGAATCTGTAATCTTATACTCTCATCTAGCCAGTATAGACAGCAAAAGAGGCACAACTAAATCAGAGCCTTGAAATATGTTAGGATTGCTTCCCTTTTTATAGAATCATAGAAGGTAACATTTGGAAAGACCTCACTCAGAGGTCATCTAATCCCATCCCTACCTGAGCAGAAATCCCCTGTAACCCCACTAGCAAGGACTGAATCAGTCTACCTTCAGTGATAAGGAACTCTACCATCTTAGAAAGCCATTCTACCTTGGAGCAGCTTTCTTTGTTAACAAGATTTTTCCTTATGTTAAGCCAAAATTTGCCTCTTTGAAATTTTCACCAGTTTAGTTTACGTCTACTTCTGCCCTCTAGGGCCAAGCAGAATAAATGGAAGCCTTCTTCCATATGCCATACCTTCAAATACTTTAAGGCAACCAAGTTTTCTTTTTTCTAAGATTAACATCCATGGGCTCTTTAATGGAGCCTTTGATGACATGATTTAAAGTCTTCTCAAAATATGACTTTCAGAACTGAACACCCAGATGTGGTCTGACCAAGACAGAAGACAGTCATTCATTTCTAATACATTCAATACATGTGTGTAAGGTATGTGTGGACAGTCATCAAAGATAGAGTTTTGGCTGGCTTAGATAAGGCAGGGATAAAGATCTGACCTGGGATCTGGCCCACCCATCTCCAAGGGAGACCACAATTTCCATTTTTGTGGGGAGTAAGAAAATGATCATATTGGCACTATGGGGAGGATAGCGGGGGAGAAACAAGCAGAATTCAGGACCATTGCGGCTGGGCAACTTCTGTTTTTCTTACCTATCTCCAAGAGGGGTACCAGGCTGGAATTACATTTATCTACCACACAACAAACATCTGTAGTCTAACAGAATGACAAAAGGTTGTGGGGGGGGTGGTATTTTTCATGATTGCTCTAGAGGGAAGGATAACCCTTAGCTTACTATTGCCAAATTAGCCCCCTCCAACCAAGTGGCAATTACATTAAAAGCCATCATGAATACCTAGTAAATCTCTTTATTAAGATAAGCAGTAAACAGAAATCAAGAAGTTCTACGAATTAGGGAAGACAATAAACTACACCAGAGCAAATTAACTCTTTGACTTGGTAACAAAAAAATCCATTTGACAAAAGAGAAAATGATGGGGGTCGGGTCTTAGAGTCTCTCAGGTGCCAGGAATTAAGGGAAGGGGTATGAGTCAGCTTCACCACATGTCTACAGCTCTCAGGAGATTTCTTGTCCACCGTTCAAAAATTCCCACTTGTTTGTCTCAAACTCCTTCCCTCAAACATCCTTTCTCCAACAACTCTTCCCTCATGTATGTTGTATCTAGTGTGTCCGATTCAAATGCCTTCTGGCCAATCAGGAATTACATGCCCTCACACATACATATACAGCATCATGGGGTTAGTGGTTCAACCCATATGAGATAGAACAGACTTCCAGTACACATAGATAGGGGCAAGAGGAGCCCTTTCATAGACTTTTTAGAACAACAAGGGATGTGAGAGAAGGGACCTGTTATAATGGACTTGAAATCAGACGACTTAGGTACAACAATGCCAGCCCTGTCACTCACTTACTTATTGCCTGTGTGACCTTAATCAGCTCAACATCTCTGATCCTATTTGCTCATCTTTAAAATGCAGGGACTAGATTAGATCAGTTATCAAGTTCCTAACTGTGGGCTGTAAGCAGCTGGCAAAATTCCCAAATGTAATTGGGAAATGATTAACAATTATTACATACAATTTAGATAGTATCAATTTGTGATTTTCTAAGTCAATATGCAGAATGCAGGAATCTGTCTCTATCTGAGCTTGACACCATTGGCCTAGATGATCTCCAAGGTTCTTTGTAGCTCTTGTGAAATCTTTCATTTTACAGATGAGGAAACCGAGATTCAAATTAAGTGCTTAATTTGTGTCAGATGCTGTGCTTAGGGATGGCCCAGAGATAGAAAGTGACTTGACCAAGGTCACACAGCCTGTTGGGAACTAAGGTAAATTAGCCTAAAACTTAGGGTTCCCTTTCTTCTTCCTCTGGTGGCACAATGGATAGAACACTGGGCTTGGAACCAGAAAGACTCATCTTCTTGAGTTCAAATCTGGCTTCAGACACTATGTGACCTTGAGCAAGTCAATCCTGTTTGCCTCAGTTTCTCATCCATAAGATGAGCTGGAGAAGGAAATGGCATTCCAGTATCTCTGCCAAGGAAATGGGGTCATGGAGATTAAGACATGATTGGAAAATGACAGTCATCACCACCATCTTCTTCCTCTAAATTCTTAGTGTCTCTAGTGGAAAAACAATATCAGATCATTATATACTTTTTCATTTTTTAAAGTCTTGTGTTGAAATCACACTTGGGTGAGAAGTATGAGAGAAGAGAAGTTGATCAGGTCCTTGGGTCTTGAAAAGTCTGAAAATGTTGAGGAAAGCATAGGAATTTAAATTCAATCCTTCTGCCCTGCTCTGGGACCATTGAGGTAAAGCACTGTACGGAATGTAAGTTATATGGCAGGTGGGGGTGAGGAGGTAGAGAAGGGGACTGTTAGGACAAAGAGATAGTGTGGTTTACTGGACTGAAAATTTGATTTGCAATCAAAGGGGCCTGGATTCAAATCTCAGCTCTGCCCCTTACTACCTACATGATCTTGGGCCAGTCTCTTCTCTTGGACTCACAGGGTTCCTCCCATGCAAAATAAGGGGGCTGAACTAGCTGGTCTCCAAAGCTCCCAGCCTTGGTGGGTGAATACCTACCTGACCAAAACACAAAGACCAGTAAATGTCAGAGAGACACCCACCAGCCTCACCCCCAAACCTGGATTGCAAGAATTGCCTTGTAGTCAGGGCCTCCAGCTTCTCTGAGATCATTGGTAAGAGGAAATGGGACTGGAGCATGTCAATAACAAGTGCTCTTTGGTCAATATGTCTCATGTCTCTCAGGTGCCCGGGGCAGCTCTCCAGGATGCTCAGCCCAACTACCACCAACCCAAGTCATCTCAGAGAAGTGCTATCTTCTGGTGCCATCTACTGGTGAGGAGCAGCTCTGCATTTAACTAGTTCAGTGTGCAGAAAGGAGATTCAGTCTTTTCCTTAGGACTACTGGAAGCTTTTTCAGTTTAATAGGATTAGTTGACAGTCATAGCCTTTGAGAACCTAGGATATTCGCCATGTATTGCAGTCACAAAATAGGGTAAGTGACTATAATTTGTTTTGTTTTGTTTTGTTTTGTTTTTAAACCAGACCTCTAATTTCTTTGTTCTAAGGAGTTCTTGGTGAATGACTCTCTCTACCAACACAGATCAACACCTGCTCCTGGGAAATAAATGCTTGCTAATTGAAAAAAAATTAATTAAAAAGAATTTGTGACCAAACAATCCAGAGAGAGGATCACAGAACATAAATGTGGATCGTTTTTATTTCATAAAATTCAAATGTTTTGATACAAACAAAATGAATACAGTTAAAGTCAGAAGATAAATAGTTAACTGGGGAAAATTTATTGCAGTACATTTCTCTGATAAAGGTCTTGTTTCCAAAATATATAAAGACGTGATTCAAACTGATAAGATGTCATCCTCCAATTGATAAATGATCAAATTATATGAACAGGTTGTTTTCAAAGGAAGAAATCTAAATTATCAAAAACCACATGAAAAATGCTCCAAATCACTAATAATTGGAAAAATGCAAATTAAAGCAACCATGAGGTTCCCACCTCATACTCATCAGACTGCCAAATATGACAAAAAGGGAAAATGACCAATATTGGAGGAGCTTTGTGGGAAAAGGCACATTGATGTTTTGGTCTGGACATTCTAGAAAACAAATTGGAACTGTGCCAAAGAAGTTAAACTGTGACTCCATGTAGCCTATGACCCAGCCATACCACTACCGGGCCTATACCCCTAAAAGATCAGAGAAACAGGATAAGGACTCATATGTTAAAGATATTTTGTACGGTGGCAAAGAACTAAGGGAGTGCTTATCAATTGGGAGATGACTAAGCAAATTATTGTAAATTAATATTATGGGATACCATAGTACTATAAGAAATAATGAAAGGATGGCTTCAGAGAGGACTTGTATGAATGGATGCAGAGTGAAATGGGAAAAACCAAGAGAAAAATTTACATAATAACAACATTGTAAAGGAAAATGACTTTTTTAATTCTCCTTTTTCAATTTACAAAAATCTATCTTCTCTACTTTCTGCCTTCTCCCCTCATTAAAAAGAAAAGAAAGAAAAAGACAAAGCCCTTGTAACAAATACACAGGATCAATTAAAATAGATTCCCACACTGATTATGCCCCCTCCCCTGAGTCCATCACCTCTCTCAGGAGGTAAATAGTACACTTCATCCTTTGTCCTCTGGATTCATGGTCGGTCGATTGAAATTCTTAGTCTTTCAAAGTTGGTTGTTAATGGGCAACACGTTGGTGGAGGCTCCAGTACTGGGAGACCCACAGGGTTACCTCTAGAATCTGAAGTAATAGTTGCTCTCTAGGGACCCAACCTGTAAACATGAGTTCAAGCTAGAGGAGTAGCCCAGAAGGAGTACTGTGATTTGGAAACTTCTCTGAGATGTGTTGAGTCTCCTCTGCATGTGCAGGACCTCAGTGGGGAGATTCTCCATCCAGAAATCTCTTTACTGGAAAAAAATTAGCATTTCTTCTTTTGTTTTAGACTGTAATTACAAAGTCAGCTTTCTTGTATATTTCTTTTACAAGTCAGACCACCTCCTTTGAGATAATTTCTGCATATATGAATGTTTATGTACTGATATTATATTTCTATGCCCACTACCAATATGGAGTTGAATGGGTTTTGCACCCATAGAATACTGTGTTTCACCTAGAACGTACAACAGGAGCTTATCAGTATTTTTTTTTCTTTTTTCTTTTAAGCAGACCTAGACAGTTTGCCTTATTGTGACATAAATCCAGATAATTTATCTGATATTCTTATGGACTGTAGATCCACAGGATAACATTTTCCTGCTAACCTAGAAACCCTAAGCATTTAACCTCAAGTGTTTAAATCCTTGTGAGGGCGGTGAGAGAGAGGCTCACATTTCTGTGGAGCTTTCCTGAGGTCTTTTTTTGTTTTTTAATTTTTAGGCAATTGGGGTTAAGTGACTTGCCCAGGGTCACATAGCTAGTAAGGGTCAAGTGTTTGGTCTGAGGCTGGATTTGAACTCAAGTCCTCCTGACTTCAGGGCTGGCGTTCTATGCACTGCGCCACCTCGCTGCCCCCCCTTTTTTTTCCTTTTTAAGTTATCCTACTTCTCCTCGAGAGGGGTAAATTGGACCTTCAGTTTGATTCCCTATGTATTTCAGAAAACCCAGTGGATAGAGAGTCAAGTTAGAGATCAAGCCAACTAGCATTTATTAAGGACCTGCTTGTACCAGGCAGTATGCCAAGTACTAGACATATAAAGAATTTTCTGCCCTCATAGAGCTCACAATTTGGTAGTAAAATTGATAATATGTACATGTATTTGTTTTTAAATATACAGAACAGACGCAAGATAATTGAAGAGAGGAAGGTGGGCACTAGAAGCTAAGGAAAGGCTTGATGTAGAACTTGGCGTTTGAGTTGAGCCCTGAAAGAAAGTAGGGATTCTAAGAAACAGAGGTGGGGCAGCTAGGATAGAGCACTGGCTCTGGAATCAAGAGGACCTGAGTTCAAATCCGGCCTCAGACACATGGTACTCCCATAGCAATGTGACCCTGGGCAAGTCACTTAACCCTGATTGCCTCACACACAAAAAAAAAAGGAAGAAGGAAAAGAAACAGAGGTGAGGGGAGTGCATTACAGGCATTGGGTCAGCCAGCGCAAAGTTATGGTGACAGGAGATAGAATGCCATGGAGGGGGAACAGTAAAGGAATATAGTTGGGCTTGACCATCATGTGCATGAATATAAGTATGTATAAATATAATATAAGCATGTATAAATAAGACTGAAAAGGTGTCCTGGGGCCAAGTTGTAAAGGCCTTTGGAAGCCGAATACAGAAATTTGTATTTTATTTTAAAAGTAACAGGAAGCAAATGGAGTTAATTGAGTAAGGGAATGATGTGCGGATTTGTGCTTTAAGAAAAGCATTGGGGGCAGCTAGGTGGCACAGTGAATAGAGCTCTGGCCATGGAGTCAGGAGGATCTGAGTTCAAATCCAGCCTCAGACACTTAACACTTACTAGCTGTGTGACTCCGGGCAAGTCACTTAACCCCGATTGCCTCACCAAAAAAACAAAAAAACAAAAAAAAGAAAGAAAAGAAAAGAAAAAAGAAAAACATTGTCTGGAGGATGGTTTTGAATGTCTAGAGACTTGAGGCAGGGAAAACAATTAGGAGACTGTAGAAATAATCTGGGTGGGATGTGGTAAGAGCCTGAAGGAGGGGAAGGCCTGTGTGAATGGAAGGAAGGAAATGTGTGTGAGATACCGTGGAGGTAGTAACAATTTAGCAACCAATTGAGTATGAGGGGTGAATGACCATGAAAAGTCAAAGGTGGAACCTGGATGATACTCCCAACAGCAAAAGAGAAATTTGGAAGAGGATGGACTCTGAGGAAAAGATAAGAATTTAGTTTTGGACACATTTAGTTTAAGATACCCATCAACATCCAGTTCTAAAGTCCAATAGGCAGTTGGTGGTGAGGAACCGGAGTTGAGGAGAGATATCGGGCTGAACAGTGTCAAAAAGTGACATAAAGTGCCAGTGCTGTGAATAACTCAGGTCCAATCAGGAGTGATGCACAGTGTTTATTGTAAAGGCAGGTGTAAAAGCCTAGGGCCAGGGATGGTGTTGGGCAAGACTGTTGGGAGCTGTTTGTGCTCACAAGGACTACCTGTAAGCTACCAGATGGTAGCTCCGGTGGGCAGAGTGAGGCGGGCTCCCCCACCCTGCCAACAAGTCAGCCTTGGTAACCAAGCTGGCTGGTCTGTTCTGGCTAAGGCTGGATAACTCGTGGACAAAACCATGGGTTTTTTATACAATTTTTAGAAGGGTGTAATTGTGTGTAAGGGATGACGTTGGAGGTTTATCTGGGGTACGAACACAATGTGAGCTCAGACAATGCCTTGGGGCCACCTAAGCTTATCTTTATGAAACTTATGTCTGGGAGAGTAACCCATGGGTGTGACTATGAAACTTATGTGCTTCTTTATATTAAAAAGAGTTGTTTTACTAAGGGGTGGGAAGAGGGTGGCACATGCCTTGCGGTTAGATTCATACATAATACGGGGGCTTGAGAGGTTTCAACTCTTTTTGTAAGCGGGGCTCATAACTTTCACAATATATAGATAGAACTTGTTCAATCATTCCGTTCAGTCATGTCAGGCTCTTCATGACCCCTTTTTGAAGGGTTTTCTTGACAAAGATTCTGGACTTGTTTACCATTTCCTTCTCCAGCTCATTTTACAGATGAGGAAACTGAGGCAAACAGGGTGAAGTGATTTGTTCATAGTCGCACAGCTAATAAGTGTCTGAGGACAGATTTAACCTCAGGAAGATGAGTCTTTTTGCCTGCCACCAAGCCCTGCACTCTGTTCACTATGGCACCACCTAGCTGCCCTTAAAGAAGCAGTAGGACCACTATTTGAGGTAGATGGTTACTAGGGGAGACTTGGTTGGTACTTCCTGATCAACTCCTCCACCCTTACTCTCCAGCTCAATTGATATTTACAGAAGCTAAAGAAAAGATAACAGAGTTAATGAAGTTTTAATATGTTAAATCACATGTAAATTTAAAATTTAAAGTTATAGAAAGTAAGGAAAAAATAGCAGCATTAATGAAATTTTAACATGTGAAACTAAGTGCAAAAGCATATCTACTCTCTGCTATCCTTTTAAGAAATATTTTTTAGGGACAGCTAGGTGGCACAGTGGATAGAGCACCAGCCCTGGAGTCAGAAGGACCTGACTTCAAATCTGGCCTCAGACACATATTACTAGCTGTGTGACTCTGGGCAAGTCACTTAACCCCAATTGCCTCACCAAAAAAAAAATATATATATATATTTTTTTTTTTTTAAATAAATGTTTTCCTAATTGAATCGGAAGAGGAATAAGGAAATAAGCATTAATTAAGCACCTACTATGGGTCTGGCACATAGTAAAGTGCTAAGTACTTTATAAATATTATCTTATTTGATCCTCATTAGGTAAGAACTATGATTATCCCCATTTTACAGTTGAGTAAACTGAGGCAGGCTGAGGTTAAGTAACTTGCCCGGGGTCACACAGTGTTTGAAGCCAGATTTGGACTCATGTCTTTCCAATTCTAGGTCCAGCACTCTATGCACTATACTACCTCACTGGCTCTAAATTGAAAAGGGAGTGTGACCCTGGCAGAGCCAGAGACTGCCCACATACCTGGTGGACCTAGAAGAAGCAAGCTTGCCAGCTCTATTTATCAAAAAAAAAAAAAACCCAGCTCTCAAGGAAGCCTTCCAAACTGAAGGAGAGAAGGCCTAGAGAAGCCACAGGAAGCTAAGAGAGTGGGCACTCAGACTGATGGGGCATAAGGACTCCAAAAGTGAGGAGGCCAGGTATGCATGCTGTCAGGGTAGACTGTGGTCTGAAGGCCCCCACAGGCAAACCCCAAGGCAATAATTCCTTATTTCCTTTCTCTTCTTGGGAACCTAAAGCCTTTCCTCTGGGCACAGGGAAAATCTGTTTCTCTTTGTTTTTAATATTTGCTTTGTCTTTTAAGCTGGTGGTTTAAATGATGTTAACAATAAATATTTGCTCATTTGGATGCCCTTATTGAGAAACAGCTGGATAGAGGCTATGGAAGACAATATTCTGGAAGGAGGGCCATGTAGATGGTGCAGTGGATAGAGGCACTTAATAAGTGCTAATCCCCTTCTAGGGTAGCTACGTGGCAAAGCGGATAGAGAGCCAAGCCTAGCTTTCTGAGTTCACATCAAGTCTCAGACATTAGCTGTGTGACCCTGGGCAAGTCACTTAATCCTGTTTGCCTCAATTTCCTCATCTGTAAAATGAGTTGGAGAAGGAAATGGCAAACTACTCCAGTGTCTCTGTCAAGAAAACCCCCAATGGAATCACAAAGAGTCTGACACGACTGAAAAACAACTAATGGAGAACAGGAGAGGCACCACAGACTAGAGAAGGGGAAACATTGCCCCCATTTTCAGAGAGAGAGAAGGGAATCTGCAAACTATAAGCCAATGAACTTAAGTTCTTTATGACTGGGAAAATCCTAAATCATTCAAGAGATTATTAGGGAACATCTAGAAAAGGAAGCAAGTGAATACCAGGAGCCAGTATGTATAACTCCATCAAGAATAAGTCACGCCACACTAACCTTATTTTCTTTTTTTGACAGGGTTAGTAAAATAGCACATAAGGAGAATGCTTTAGATACAGTTTGCTTAGGTTTTAGCAAGTCATTTTGTAAAGTAGTTCATAATATTCTTGGAAAAGGTAGAGATATGTGCACTGAATGACAAGATGATTGCCTAAGAACAGCTTCTGGCCATGACCAGCTCTAACATGAAGCTGTTCCTGAGGGCCCTTTTCAGGCATGCTCAGTTTACCTGACATGGAGTCCAATGCATCCACGTGGGTGGGGTGGTCTCCTTTGATTGGCTGCCTGTGTCTTTAAAACTGAGGAGACTGAGCCATTCATTCTCTTTTCTGCCATCTTGTGAGGCTTCACCCTTTTCTTCCACTCTTTTTGGCTCATCTTTTCCACCATTCTGTTTTCAGAAGCCTGATTACAGACAAATATATTCAGAACTGGTTGAATGGCCAGACTGAAAGAGTGGTTGCTAAAGGTTCAAAGTCAACATGTTGGAATGTCTCCAATGGAGTATGATCTGGGGTATCAATGATTTAGAGAAAGGGATAGATGGTGGCATAGTGGCAGTTACATAGTACAGCAGATAGAACAATGGTTTTAGAGTTCAAATCCTGCCTCAGACATTTACTAGCTGTATGACCCTGGGCAAGTCACTTAAACCTTATTTGCCTCTGTTGCTCATCTGGAAAATGGGGACACACTGGAGAAGGAAATGGCAAATCACTCCAGTATCTTTGCCAAGCAAACCCCACAGACAAAAGTCCATGGGATCACAAAGAGTTGGACATGACTGAAGGACAGGACAACAACAATAATGGATGGTGGCCTTGTTGTTGAGTTATTTCAGTCATGTCTGATTCTTCATGACCCCATGTGAGGTTTTCTTGCCAAAGATGTTAGAGTGGTTTGCCCTTTCCTTCTCCAGTTCATTTTACAGATGAGGAAACTGAGGCAAACAGGGTTAAGTGACTTGCCTGGGGTCACACAGATAGTAAGTGTCTGAGGCAGGATTTGAACTCAGGTCTTGCTGACCCTAGGCCAGATGCTTCATCCACTGTGCCACCTAGTGCCTCTATCCCTCTTTTATAGTTGAGGAATTTGAGAAAGATAGAAATGAAATGTTTTACCTGGGGTCACACAGTTATTAAGTGTTTGAGTTATTCTGCATGACTTCTAAGGTCCCTTCCAGGTCCCTTCTAAGTTATTTTCCTAAGATCTTCATTCTTCTCACTCAGAGAACAGCTGCCTTCCTTCCTCTCTTCCTTCCTCATCCAGCTCCTGAAACACCTTCCAAATGAAGCATTCCCAGACTGAACTCTCCCTAGCTTGATTCAGTTTCTGCTCCCAGTGTCCTTTCTCCCCAGTACTAGCATCTAGGGCTCTGGCTGGCAGGATTATTTACCTTCTCCTCTCTGCGGGGTCAAAACGCACAGGATGTAGGAGGCACGGTGAGAAACAGTTGTCTGAAAGAGATCTGTGGGTGTCAGGAGACTGCAAGCTCATTGTGAGTCAACAACATTGTGACACCCCCATAGCCAAAAAAAGTCTCCCCCATCAGACTGATCCAGAACTCCCAGGACAGGGAATATTTCCCCTATTGGACTAGGAGCTCCACGAGGGTAAGTCTCCTCCATCAGACTGAGTTTCCTGAGGCCTGAAAAATCTCTCTTCTTGCTTATAGAGGCTCAGGTTCTGCCCACAGGTGAGTATTCAGAGAAAGATTAGTAGAACCCCAAAGATAGGAAGTTACTTTATTTATGCCCCCGTATCAGCTTAAATAAAAAAATAACAAGAGCTCATGAAGTGCTCTCCCCAAAACAACCCTTTGAGGTAGGCAGTGCAAGTATTATCAACATTTTACAGATGAGAAAACTGAGGCTTTGAGAGGTTAAGTCACTGGCCCATGGCAAGTGGTAAAGAACTGCCTTTCCCTACCCCTACCCTCATATCCCCACTCTATCTCCCTGCAAAATAAGCAATGCCTGGTTCCATATCCACCTTGTTTTTGTTTTACAAGCTGAAATATCTCCCCACTCCCAGCCCCGGTCCCTAACTGAAAAATATTCTCATGTCCGTAACCCTTCAAAAGTAATTACAAAAGTAATTTTCTCATAACAATCCTGTGAGGCTGGCATTGCAATTATTATTATCTTCATTTTACAGAGATGGAAACCTCTTTTCAGAAATGTAAAATAGCTTGTCCATGGTCAAACAGCTATAGAACGTCAGTCAAACCCAGACTCAAAAAGCATCCCTGCTCCCAGCGTCCCACATGGCCTGGTAACCCACAGATGCTGGCATCACTGAGGTCTCCAGGGCACTGTGGCGGGAAAGGAGTCAGGAGGAATCGGTGCATCCTTCAGTGCAGGTCATTTGCCCGGCAGTAGTGGGCACACAGCTGCCGGTGGTACTGCAGGTGATAGTCCTTCATCACCTTTCCCACAATGTAGATAAATTCGTCAAAGCAGATCTGGTTGTCTTTGTCCTTGTCGGCCACTTGAAACAGTTGCTTCAAATACTCCGGCTGACTCCGGCCCTGGAGCAGAGCAGCGGGAATGATTGATCAGCCGGGATCATCAGAATGACAGATGTTAACACCACTGTCTCTACCATGCTCTACCTTGCTCAGATTGTCACAAGAACCCATAAAGGCAGGTAGTACAAGGATCATTATCCCTGTTTCAATGAGGAGGAAACCGAGGCTCAGAGAGAGGTAAGGCAGTTTTGCCCAGGTCAATCAATAAACAATTATTAAGCACCTACTGTGCAACAGGCACTAAAGCTGCTAAGCTCTGGATCCCACAGCTAGTAACTGGCAGAACCAAGAGCCAGACCCAGGTCTTTTAGCTCCAGAGTTTTCCACCACGCCCTATGACCAGGCCTATTCTAGTCTCTTCTAGAAGAGACTTGATATAGGGTCCCTGCCCTCAAGGAACTTCCACTCTAATGAAGTAAATGAAACAGGCCTTTGTTGTTTAGTCTTTTCAGTTATATCTGACTTTTCATGACCCCATTTGGGATTTTCTTGGCAAAGATACTGGTATGATTTGCCATTTCCTTCTCCAGCTCATTTGACAGATGAGGAAACTGAGGCAAACAGGTAAGTGACTTGCCCAAGATCACATAGCTAGTAAGTGTCTGAGGCCATATTCAAATTCAGGAAGCTGAGTCATCTACACAGTATGCCACTTAGTTGCCCTAGGAAGAGAGGGAGAGTACTGGGAAGCAAAAGGAGACAATATAGGTTGGGTAGAAGCATTGTGGCCTAGTAGATAAGGCACTAAACCTGCAGTTGGGATGATCTAGGTTCAAATCCCCTCCTTAGACATTTGGTTTGGACAAGTCATTTAACCTTAACTGTATAATGAGGTCATTGGACTAGGGTCCCTCCAGCTTTTAGATCTAGGATCCAAAAACAGAATTGGAATAGTCTAGGATAGGATTGAGTAGGTAGGTAGGGGAAAGCTAGGTGGCAAGTGAATGGAGCACTGGGCCTAGAGTCAGAAAGACCTGAGTTCAAATCTGACCTGAGATACCTACTCGATGTGTAAGCAAATCACTTGACCTATTTGCCTCAGTTTCTTCATCTGCAAAGTGAGCTGAGGAAGGAAATGGTAAACTACTCTTTGGGCAAACCCCAAAAATGGGGTTATTAAGAGTTTGGACACGACAGCAAAAGCCACTCCTGACCTTAATACTCTAAGACTTAAGGCAGACAAGAGAAAGACAAGTAACAGGTGTGTCAAGGAGTTTAGCCATGAAGTTTTAGAGTTTAGCCTTGAAGAGTCAGAGGAAGAAAGAGGGAGTGTGGTGACAGGCAAATCCCTAGAGGTTTATGTCACTGGTAATAGAAAAACATGTCCTGGTTCTCTTCCCCATTCTTGGCAAGTGCTGGTTATCTGCATCCACTCCTACACTTCTGCCTCCTCCCAGAAATTCTATCTGGTCTGATTAGCTATGAACTTCATGGCTTCCTCTCACCCCACCCAAAACTCATTCTTGATGTGGCATTTCTATTGTTCTCTATCTGACTCTCTGGTCCCATTATTCCTGCTCTTAACCCCATCTTTAAGGTTCACCTCCTCTGATCTCCTATCACTATCATTCTGTTATTTCTGTGTCATATTTCATAGACAGAGACATATCTTTCCATCTGTCTGTCTATACATATTCTTTGTGTATGTGTGTGTGGTTTTCTTTTTTTTTAGTTTGCATTTATTATTTTTCTTTTTATATTAATTTTTAATTTATGGAATAAAATAAGCATTTCCGTAACATAGTGCAATTAAAAAGAGATGATTGCACATGAAACTGCAGATCTACCATGTACAGCTCGCTATTGTTTCTAAATATACAACAAAGTTGTCATGTAAATTTCTTTTTTTTCCCCTTTTTTTCTTCCCTCCCTCACCACCCTAGAGATGGCAACTTTTAGATACAAATAGGTGTGTATATATATATATATATATATATATATACACACACACACACACACACACACACACACATATATGTATATATAGAGATATATGTGAGTGTGTGGGTGTGTGTGTATAAATATGTGTGTATATATGTATGTATATATATATATGTATATATGTAAAATTATTCTATAAATACTTCTATTTATCAGTTCTTTTTCTAGATACAGATAGCATCTATCTTCATATGTCCTTTATTTTTAGTTTGTGCATTTAGAATAGTCAAAATGACTTAGTTGCTCGGTCGTTCTTAAAACAATATTGCTATTACTGTATACAACGTTCTCCTGATTCTGTTCACTTTGCTTTTCACCACGTCATGTAAGTCTTTCCATGCCTTTCTAAGATCATTGAGCTCATCATTTCTTATAGCACGGTAGTATTCCATCACAATCATGCACCACAATTCATTCAGCCATTTCCCAATTGATGAGTTATAATTGATGGATATATATGTATGTATGTATATATATGTATGTATGTGTATGTGTGTGTGTGTGTGTGTATATATATATATATATATGTATATATATATATACTAAAACAGCATGAGTAATTTGACCCTTAAATGATAAGGACTAGCCCACTGTAAGCCTGGATGTAAAGGGACTTCCCTGCCTGTGCTAAAGTGGATAGAGCACTGGATTTGAGTTCAAAACTTACCTCGGACAGCTTACTAGCTGTGTTACCCTGGGCGAGTCATCTTATGCCTGCCTTCCTCAGTTTCCTCATTTATAAAATGAGGACAATAATAGCATCTACCTCCCAGGTCTGTTGTGAGGATCAAATGAGATAATATTTGTAAGCATTATATAAACACTAGCCATTATTATGCCCCATCCAGGACTCTCAGAGCTAGCACTCCCAGCCAGGCTGTGCCTCCCCCCACCTCCCACTTTCTTTGGCTGAAACTGAGGGAAAGAGGCTTAAAATGGATGCTATAAGGTAGATGGCTATAAGGTTTTCCTGACAGGAACACCTCTGGAAAGGTTAGTTAACCTCCAAAAGCCTCTGGACAGTAGGTAAGAGGTCAGGAAACTAAATAAATATCCTGGGACAGCCGGCAGACTCCAGGCAGCTCCTGAGGAACCTGCTCATTAGCTTAATTAAGGAGCTGAGCTGGACTTGGCTTGATGACAGAACAAGAGCGGAAGGAGACTGAAGGAAATGGAGATTGGAAATTGGTTCTAAGTTCAGTAGAGACTTTCATGGGTGGCGGAGAAGGGTGGCCTTTAGGGTTAATCCGTCTGTGTTCCTAGAGTTAAGGGGTGGCTGGAGGAAGGGGAGGAAGGGGAGGAAGGGGAGGAAGGGGAGGAAGGGGAGGAAGGGGAGGAAGGAAGCCAGGCCTGCCCCCAGGTTCAGGAACAGTAGGAATATCCCTAAACCAATCTTCTCCCTCCCCAGGCCCTCAGATAGGAATGTCTCGTCCCTTTCCCGGGAACTCTGACAGCAGAGAGAAAAAGGGATTCCCTAACCCCTTCCCATGCCTATCCCTATCTCTTTCATATTCCCCTCCCCTCCGGGAATAAAGGGAAAGAAGAGATCTTGGCAGCTTTTAGAGTCTGGCTAGGGAGCTGGCTGAGAGGTTTGGTGGTCCCAGAAGGAGGAGATGGAACTCAAAGGAGTCTGGATTTGAATTAGAATCAGGAAAGGGCAGGGATTTCAGGCCTAGCAGGCTGGGCCTGGGGCATGAACAAGAAAAAAGGTTTAGATTTGAGGTTAAGGGCAAGGATGAGCAGGGGCAGGAACTAGTATAAAATTAACATCAGGATAAAGGGCCTGGTGGGGTTTAAGAGTCAAGAGTGGGACTAGGGCACATATTCACAGCTTATGCCCACCAGGTTGAGATCTCATGAAGAGCAACTTCATTCCCCCAACCCCTCTCTCTTCACCCCTAGCTTTCCCCATAACCCTCCAAGGTAAACCTTCTTATAGTCAGAACTAACCTGGAGGTCCCATTCTAAATGCACCCTTCCCTCTACCCCCAGGGATCTGACCCCAGAATCCCCTGGAATCTGCCAGTCATACCAGACCCTCCATGAATCGGGGCATGTTTTCTGTGAGCAGGGCACTGAGCTCGTCCAGGCTTAGGGTGTCCACATCTCCCTCTCTAGCAGCATAGAGGTGATAGCAGTGAATGATATGGAAAATAGAGTCTTCTATTGGGGTGTCAGGCATGTTCCGTGAAGGCCGATACCAGGATCTGAGTCAGAGGAAAGTCCTAGGAGTAGAGAAGAGAGGGGCTGAAAGAGAAGAAAGGACAAAAAGAATGGGTGACATGGCCCCTTAGGGAAACTGGGGACCAGAGGAGACCATGGAAAGAGAGGGAGGCCTGGTTTGACAAATACACCAGAATTGGCCCTTCCTCTGGTGATCCACCTTCTCCTCCTTCCAGGCCCTCCCTTCCTCCTACTGTCCATCCATCATTTCTGTCCTTCCCTACCTTGTGGGAAAAAAAAAGACCTTCTTCAGGAAGCCAATCCAGCTCAATCTCATCTTAGTCCACTCGATGGACCCAGGGACACTATAATCCTCTGCTTCTGTTTTTCACTCTCTGTCTCTCATCTCAGACTGTCCTCAGTCTTCTCTCCCCCATTAGACTAGAAGCTCCCTGAGGACAAGAACTGTGTTTTTTCCTAAGTTATCGGGAATTCCTCGAGGACAGGGACTATTTCCCCCATCAGACCTGGGACTCACCAAGCATCTGCTAGGTGGTGACAGTGTATGCAGCACTGGGCCTGGAGTCACAAAGAGCTGATTTCAAATCCAGCCTTCAATACCTACTCGCTGTATGACCCTGGGCAAGTCACTGTCTGCCTGCTTCAGTTTCCTCACTGTAAAATGGTGATAATACCAGCCCCCACCACGCGGGGTTGTTATGAGAATCAAATAAGATGATTTTTGTAAAGCACTTAGCATAGTACCTGGCACAACATAACCAACTCTTGATCAGTCCTCAACAACGAACACAAGACTGTGAACAGAGGCAGCTCTGACACTGATACTTGACTGACTCTCCCTGGAAGGCCTCTACGTCCCACACCCATCAAGGTTTTGGATTTTTAGGCCCCTGAATTACACAGCTAACTCACCTACACAGATGCACAGTGTAGATGGCCTATCTCCTACATGCACCGCCATGAAAGTAAGAAATTGTCCAAGTTTGGCTTTCGGGGATAACAAAGACACACAGCACATTCTAATCCCTGAACGGCACCCCACCATCACCACCAAGAATATACCCTTGTCCCCATCCCATATCCTCCTCCCGGCACCTCGCCCACCATGATTCTTCTTAAAGGAGACACTGACCTGATTCCCTGGAGTGGCCAGAGACGAACCCTGAGCCTGTGACCTAGCCTCAGTCCCCTACCGATCCCAGGCAGGTGGCAGCTCAATGAGCAGTGGTGGCATCCCTGAGTCCCGCGGCCCTTATGACCTCCAATACCATTAGCCAGCTGAGAGCTATGTCTCTTGTAATTATCTTTCTTTGAATAGTACCTCTAATTGCTTGCCTCAGATGACATCACAAAAACACCCAATTTCTGGACTGAGCTCATCTGGTTTCAGAGAGCCACCTTATCTTAAACTCATCAACATCCTGGCAGATTCTTAAAAGGACATCTCATCCTTACTCACCCCCACCAAGGGATGATACCTTCAAATGCTGTCAGTTCAAGAATCTTTCTCGTGGGTAAAAGGAAATTCATCCATACATTAAAAACAAACACACCCTCCCTGTATCTCCCTCCCACTTCCCCTCCCCCTTTCCCACATCATCCTCCAAGCCTACCCATTAGGAAATCGTGTCTGAAATCTAACTTGGCAAGGAGGATAGGGAGACAGCTAAAGGACAAATTATTAGACTGAGGAATAGGGTTTGGGATGTGGCTAAATGTGTCTAAAGCTTGAGGAAAGGTAGGAAGGAGAGGAGGAGAAGACAGGAGAGAGGAGAAACAGAAATCAAAATTATTGGTCCAGCTTCAAAAATCATACGATTCTAAAGTAGGAGACAGTAGTCTCTCAAGTTGGGATTGCATATCTCACCTTGCCATGATAGCCACTCGTGGGCTCATCTTTAGTATAACTAAACAGACCCCTAAAACCTTTGTTGATGAATACTCCACCATAGCTCCCCTCATTGGCCTTCCCTGACTTTGGGCCCTTCAGGTCTACTATAGGCAGACAGATAGGGCAGGCTGAGGCAGGGCGGGCAGGGGAAATGGACCAACTCTGTAAGGGACAGTGGTCAGTAAATAAGGACCCCACCCTTTCATTTTCAGTGAGATAAACTATACCAGAGGAGCAAGCATGAGTGGGTTGCTATTTGCATCAGAGAGTTCATTAAAGCCTGACTCAGACCAGACTGACTTGTTTGGGTTCAAGATCAGAGCAAAAGGAGATATTCATCAAATATCTAACAGCTAAGAAAAAGAGTTTTAATCAGCCCTAGTAGAGAAAGAATATTCAGCCAGAACATAACATTGATTCAGTTTAGGATATAATTTGCCGGCCTCTTTGTTGGTCATCCTGGTCTGTCACTAAGACTGAGGAGGAAACTCTCATCTCTTCACTCACTGGCTTTGTGGGCTTGAGTCATTGGGAAGCTGCATCCATTTCCAAAGCCCTGGTCCCCTGGGCCAATTAAGTCTCAAGGATAATTTCGGTACTTTTAAAAGGAAAAACCAGCCTAGTCTACATGAAAGATGTTGCTCCTTTGTTGTTGTTCAGTTGCTTCTGTCTTATCTGACTTTGTGACCCCATTTGGGGTTTTCTTGGCAGAGATATGGGAGTGGTTTGCCATTTCCTTCTCCATTTCATTTTACAGTTGAGGAAACTGAGGCCAACAGGGTTAAGAGACTTGCCTAGGGTCACACTGCTAGTAAGTGCCTGAGGTTGGATTTGAACACAGGAAGATGAGTCTTTCTGACTCCAGGCCTGGCGCTCTGTGCCCTATGTTGCCACCTAGCTGCCTACTACATGCCAAAAACATACCCCTCTCCTTCCAGCCACTAAGGTTCCCATGGTTAGTAACAAACTCAACATCTCACTCCTATTCGGTCCATTCACTTGTCAAATCTTCTTGTGTCTATCTCCACAACATTCCTTGAATGTCCACTCCACTCTGATGTGGCCGCTGTCCTAATTCAGACATTCAACACTTCTCACCGAACTATTGCAAAAATCTAAGTAGTCCCACTATGTCCGGTCTTGTACCCTCCTCCACAGCTGCCAAAGTGATTTTCCTAAAGGACAGTTCTGACCGCGTCATCCTCTTAGTCCATCAATAAACATGTAATATGTGCCAAACATTGTGCCAAGCTCTGAGGATACAAAGAAAGGCAGAAAACATGGTCTCTGCTGTCAAAGAGCTTACGTTCTATTGGGGCGACAACTCGCAACCAACTACGTACAAGATGTAGACAGGATAAATCAGGGGTCATCACAAAGAGACGGCACTAAGATTAAAGAAGTCTGGGGAAAGCCTCAATAAACTCCTGCTGCTCCCTATGAACTCTAGCATAAATTATTATTTCATCTGGATCTCATCCTTTTTAAAGTTCTGCTTTTGTGAAAGTTTTATGATGGACATAAATATTAATACAGTCAGGACACATGCATACAACTTACAAAGAAAAGTTAGTATATACATATCAGGGTCATGCTTAAAAATTGTTTACTGCTAGGAATACACAATCAAAAGAAAACAATTTGGAGACCATTGAGATAAGGAACCTTAAGCCTAGCCCTTTCATCTTTTAAGGCACATCTCCAACAAGATGTTACCCAAGCAAAGATCATACGAGATTCCTTGATAGCAGCAAGCACAGAGATAACGATGTTTAATGAACTCTAGTTATCGACACCAGGTTGGCACAGAACAGAGAAACAAGTTCACCAAGGTCATGGCCACTCTCGTGGAAGATGATTGAGGGCCTCTGGTGGCTTCTGCTTGCAGATGACCTTGTACTGACTGCATCCAGTCCCTGACCCCCTCCAGAGTCTTTTCAATGATATCCATGGCCATTCAAAAGCAAATGGACTGGCAATCCACACTGGGAAAAACAAGAGCATGAAGAATGTATACTGCCCCAATTAGGAAAACTGCCTAATACACAGATGAAGATCACTGAACTCTGTGGGGTAAAGTACCTTGCAAGGGTATGCCCAAAGGGCTATAAAAATGTGCATACCCTTTGACCCAAAAATACCACTTCTAGGGCTGTATCCCAAAGAGATCATACAAATGGGAAAAGGACCCACACGTACAGAAATATTTATAGCAGCTTTTTTTGTGTTGGCAAAGAATTGGAAATTGAGAGGATGCCCATCAATTGGGGAATGACTGAGCAAATTGTGGTATATGGATGTTATGGAATACTATTGTGCTATAAGAAATGATGAACAGGCTGACTTCAGAAAAACCTGGAAAGACTTGTATGGTCTGATGCTGAGTGAAGTGAGCAGAACCAGGAGAACGTTGTACACAGTAACAGCCACGTTGTGTGATGACTAATATTGATAGACTTAACCCTTCTCAGCAATACAAGGATCTAAGACATCTCCAAAGGCCTCGTGATAAAAAATGCTATCCACATCCAAAGAAAGAACTATGGAGTTCGAATGCAGATCAAAGTGTACTATTTGCTATTTTTTTTCTTCTGTTATGTTTTGTTTCCTCTTCCTGGTGGTTCCTCCTATTGGTTCTAATTCTTCCTTACAACATCACTAATGTGAAAATATGTTTAATAGGAATGTATATGTATCGCCTATATCAGATTTCACACTGTCTTGGGAGGGGGGTAGAAAAGGAGGGGGAGAAAAACTTTAAAACTCAAAAGTTTATGGAAGTGATTGTTGATAAATCAAAATAAATTAATTGAAATTAAAAAAAATAAAAAAAAAAAAAGAATAGGATCCCAACTCAAGCCCGGTTAAGACCAAGTCCAGGGCTCTTTCTATTACACCATCCTCCTTTCCTTCAGGCTAGGCCTTTCAAAAATTTCCACTTCAAGCTTGTTTAAGTGAAGGTCAGAAAAGTGATTGGATAACAACAACACCAAAAATCATAAGAAAAAAAAACAAGTTTTTTTCCAAAGACTTTTTTTTTGAGGCAACTTGGGTTAAGTGACTTGCCCAGGGTCACACAGGTAGTGTCTGAGGTCATATTTGAGTCCTCCTGACTCCAGGACCCTTGCTCTATCCACTGTACCATCTAGCTACTCCTTTTCCAAAGCCTTAAAAAATATTTTCAGCCCCCCAAAATTAAAAAACAACCACAACACACAGGCAAAGAATTAGGTTTTGTTTTGGGTGGTTTTTTTAAGAGATGGACTACATCCTTATGTTTATTAAATGTGATCATTTTAGGATACACAGTCCATTTTTATATTTCTCAACTAAATGATATTAGATCCATAAAAGAAAATGAAATCTATATTGTACATATTTCTATTTTCAAAAAAAAACCAAAATAGGAAATTTTTTTTAATACTTCAATATTCCAATGATGAACTCATCCCTGTGGATTGTTTCTCCATTACTCAAAAACACAGCCCATCTAAATCTTTTCCTCTTAGGGGCCTCTTATCTACACTCTCAAGGCCCACCCCATATATAAAGGTAAGAAAGCTCTCAAGATCCCCTGGCATTTTACAGATACTGATGGACCATGAAAACTCTCCATTTGTTATCATTCTCTATGTGTCCAACCTACCTCCTCTTCCACTCCATGTCTCTTACTCCCCATTGGTAATATTCCAAATCATATTTGCACCACCATCACCACCACCAACACCACCGCCATCACCACCACTCCCATTGCCTTCTGGGTGAACTGAAACTTTTGATTCCTCAGAGATTTTGTTTTTCCATTTATCACAGACCGCCCTCTAGCAATATTATTTAACAATAATATTGGTGTTTTAAAAATGGGGCTCTGTTTCAGGGAAAAGCCTGGGGTCAAATGCCACACAATTCACTATGTGTATTGAAGCCTGTTCCTTTCTCCTATTCAGTTCATTTTCCCAGGAGCAGTGTCAGTCCAAGATATATGTACTGTTGGACCAATTCTTTAGATCACCCATCTATCTGCATAAGAATATGTAGTTTGGGAGATAGTCATTCTTCATCCACTTGGTTTTTCCTGTTTGAATAGTAAGGCCAGGCTCTTTTGAGTGACTATGATCTCATTTAGGAGGCTCTGCAATGTTCTGGAGCTTGATGGCAATCAGCACATTTGTGCTGATTTACAAACTATATCTTGGGGGCTGGGAGAAGCGAGGCACTTCATCATCAATAAGGAATTTCATTTCCATTGGGATTCAGCACTGGACATTCTTCATGACAGTGGTGAGCACCTCTGGAGAGCATATTCCTCTCTGCCAGCTAGGTGGCAAAGTGATTAGGCAATTGTGCCTGGAATCAGAGGATTTGAGTTTAAATCTGGTCTCAGATACTTCTAGCTGTGTGACCCTGCGCAAGTCACTTAACCTCTATCTGCCTCAGTTTCTTCAACTGTAAAATGGGGATAACTATAGCACCAACCTCACAGGGTTGTTGTGAGGACTAAATAAGATATTTATAAAGCACTTAGCATATTGCCTAGCACATAGTAGGCATTTAATAAAAGTTTATTCCTTTTCCCTTCCCTGTTTTATACCTCACTTGATATTAATTATCAGAGAACTATGTAAAAGTTCTTTCTGGGGTTTTCATGACTTAAAAGTGGGTGTAAATGTTAGATTTCACTTTATATCATGAGCCTTCACCCCCCAAAATCCACCAGTCTCTACTAGAAGCTGATGATGCTGACCCACTCAATTCTCTTTCTCTCTATCTCTGTGTCTTTCTATCTATCTCTACTTTTCCGGGTCTTTCTCTATCTCTGTCTCTCTATCTCTCTTTCACCCCTCCTCCATTTCTGAATCCACCCACTAGCCCTATACTTTTCCTCTATCTTAACTATCATAAACTCTGCTTTCCATCAGTGAGTCTTTCCAGGTTGATCCCTTTCCTCCCCAATGGAAAGAAAATTATTCTTCTCTTCAGTGCATGTACCCCCTCCACCAACACATTAAAATGTCTTCATTAATTGCCAGGGCCAAAAAAATATCATCACCTAGTGGCCACTTATCATCTCTGAACTGATGCAGTTTGGGGTTGCTGGGAAACTCAAAATGTCAGGGCATAGGGCAGCTTCCGCCTGGAAAGAATTCATGGGGCAGCTAGGTGGCACAGTGGATAGAGCTCCCAGCCTTGGAGTCAGGAGGTCCTGAGTTCAAATCTGGCCTCAGACACTTGACACTTACCAACTGTATGACCCTAGGCAAGTCACTTAACCTCCACTGCCTCAATTTAAAAAAAAAAAAAGAAAGAATTCATGCACTCAAACCAACTTCCAGTCAAAGTGGCAAGGTTTATTGTAATGCTAATAGAAGTGGGCTAGATTCCTAATGAATCTGCAACTCAATGGGGGTGAATCTGATACTTATATACAAAAAAGGAACAGTGAAAAGATCTGGATGGGATTAAGGGGTGGTAAATAGCCTGGGGTGGGATACCCTATTTCACTATTGAAAGTAGTGAAGTAGTTTAGAGTGGGTCAAGAGCAACTGTGAAAGGAATATTGACTGTGAAAGGAATATTGACTGTGAAAGGACTGTCAAGTATCTAGGCGGGCTGGGGTGAGCCAGATGCTTTAGGTGAGATGCCAGTGATCTGGGCTGCTGAAATGTGTGGGAAAATTCAGGGACTGGGTTGTTTTCAATGACATGGTCTTTTCCTTTTAGGGGTCCAGGTCCTATCACCCCATCAGAACTTAGATGTGTTGATGCTATTATAATGGACAGTATGGTCACCAAATCCATGCTTGGAGCTTTTCTATCTTTTCTTCTACTGATCTGCCTTTAAGAACCCAGGGCTATTTCCATGGCAGAACGAGTCATTGGATAAAGACTTCAATGAAGGAACAGTTTCAATTAAAGACATTAAAAATCACTAGAGGCAAATTCAAAGCAAAGGCTGGATGGGCGTGTGACAAAACCGTATTCATGCTTTGGTTAGGGGTTGGAATAGATTGATCAATCAACCAACAAGTATTTATAAAGTTCCTGCTATGTTCCAAGAATTGTACTAGGCACTATGGATACTAAGCCAAAAATAAAACATACCCTACCCTCAAGGAGCTTACATTCTATCTCAGCAGATTACCTCTGAAGTTCTTTCCAACTTGGAGATTCTATGATTTTAGGTTAAAAGGTATGTGTAGAGAGGACAGTGGGGAGGGAAGCAGATGTCACGTAGCCCAGGATAAAGGGTGAGATGGAGCTAAATGAACCAACAACTTAATGTCTCAGTGAGCTTAATCATCTAAGTTTTGTGTCTCTTTTTGCTTGATGGATTTAGATTAAAAGTACAAATCTTCTCTCCGCAGTGCCAGAGCCCAGGAAGCAGAAGGCAGCATTCCTTGCCCTCAGGTCTCCTGGCTACAAAAGTCTACAAAAACCAAACAGCTCCACCACCACCCACCCATCCCCTCACATTTGGAGATATTTTAAAGGCAGCTATAGGATAATTGGAATATCTGACCCAGTTACCCTGGAAGAAAATGGGAGACAGAAAGGCAAATATGGAGAGAATGGGAGTGCCTCTCTCAACCCCAAGACTCATTAAGAGGTAGTGACTCAAATGGGAGGCATACTACCTGGGTGCTAAGAGCAGGAAGAAGGAAACAGGTAAAACTGACTCACCACAAGGCAACAGAAAACAGACACCTGTTCATTTGGTCAAAGGAGGAATTCCACTTGTGAATGTAATGGGTGTTGATGCAGAGATGGTGATCAAAGCTCTCATCCTACATGTAGCCATGAGGATGGAGCCTCATGGGTCCTTCCATGAGGAAGGATTTAATCCTATCCCTAGAGGTAGAAAGAGAAAGCTGTCTAGTAGGATCCTTAGGGAGTTGTCCTAGCTGTAGCAAACAGCTTCCCAGGTTCTTCTAGGATGAGCGTAAGTTTTCAAATGTAAAGACTGATTTGCATATAATTTCATGAATCAATTATACATTCAGCTCATATGCTGCTCTTCACCCTGACTTTAAACTCCCTAGCTGTTGCAGTGGATTAGAATGTAGGATTTAGAGTCAGGAAAACCTGAGTCTGAATCCTGTGTCAGACACTTATTGGCTGTGTATGACCCTGGGCAAGTCACTTAACCTTAACAAGTCCCTTTGTGACTTGTCTCCCTGTGCCTCAGTTTCCTCATCTGTAAGAATGGAGATAATAATAGCACCATCTCCGCAAGGTTGTTGTAAGGATGAATTGACAACATATGTAAAGTGCTTTGCTAACTTAAAATACTATGTAAATACTATCTAATATCATTATCATCATCATTATTATTATTAATTTCCCCATTAATTTTCATAAGTTTCATAAGACCCAAAAGGACACATTATAGTTTGCTTAGTTTATTTATCTTCCATTTGACTGATTTTGATTTTCAAGGAATTATTTTCTCTCTTTTTCCAAGCTATTAATTCTCTTTTGATATTTTTCTTCCTTAATTCTTGTTTCTTCTCCCACGTTTTCTTCTACCACTCTCAACTGGTTTTTAAAATAATTTTTCAGCTCCTTTTTGTAAAAGCTCTTGCTTTAACTCTTCTATGAATTCCTGTTGAATTTGTGTTTTGTTGAATGCGCTTATAGATGATTTGGAGTCATTTATTTTCTATGTTTGTGTCTTGAGTTTCTCTGTTCCCAGAGGAGCTCATTATGGTCAGGTTCTTTTTTTTGGTTTGTTCTGTTCACTCATTCTTCCAGACTATTTCTTGACTTTGGATTTTATGTGAGTGCGGGGCTCTGCATACTTCTGGGGAGGATGTCAGACCTGAATCTCTGTCTTGTTGCGTCCTTCTGCTGTCTTCACAGCTTTGCAAACTCTCAGTCCTCCCAAAGTGGTGAGATCTAGGGTGAGGCCTGTTCACTTAAACCCTCCTGGTTTAAGCTTTGTAAGTTCCTGACCCAGCAGGTTTTGGTGGAGGGGAGATAAAAAGGAAAGGAAATAGAATTTATATAGAGCCTGCTATGTTTCAGGCCCTGTGCTAAGCACTTTTTACAAATATGATCTCATTTGATCCCCACAACAACCCTGTGATGTAGGTGCTACCATTGGCCCTATTTTACAGTTGAGGAAACTGAGCTAAACAGAGGCTAAGTGACTTGCCAAGGGTTGCACAGCCAGTGTCTGAGGCCAGATTTGAACTCACATCTTCCTAACTTCAGGCCCAGGACTGTATCTGCTGTACCACCTAGCTGACTCATTTGGGTCTGTCAGCTTGTCCCTGGTTGGGAGTCTCACTAGACAGCTGCTGGACTCAGCCACTATGTAGCCATCTGAGAGATTCAGCAGGATCCGAGCCATTGAACTGCAGGCTATGCTTTGATCTGGGACTCCTATCCTGGTTATTCTACCACAGGTTTCCATGCTGAGCTAGAAGCTAGAACGGAGTCCCCTGCTTTGTTTCTGGGCTCAGAACTATATAGCTATGCTTTGCTTCTGGAACCCTTTCCTTGCTCAGTATCCTGCTCAGATCCACACTAGTGACTATTCCTCTCCACCCTGGACCTGTGACCTGAATATCAGGAAAGAGTCTCATCTCTGACATGGGACAGTGATGTTTTGCAGGTTTCCTTGTTGGTGGTGGTGGTAGTGGTGGTGGTGGTCCTTCATTCTCAAAGAGGACCATGACATCAGGAAGGTGACGCCATGACTCGCAAATGAATCGGACTTCAGCGAGGGAGGGCTGTACAAAGTCGCCAGCCTCACTTTCTTCTCCAGAGCCATCTGAGTCCAATGGCCAGATATAGATCAGGATGGCTGGAGACGGCCCCCACCAGGAACTCTAGAGATAAAAGGAAGATCTTTCCAAAGAGCCAGAGCCAGAGTCAGAAAGAACCCGAGAGGATATCTCATCCAATGCCTCATTTTGCAATGTAGGAAACTGAGGCCCAGTAAGGTTCAGCAGCTTGCACAAGGTCATACCGATGCTAACTTTAGAGGTGTGATTTGAGCCTAGGTCCAATGGTTCTGCCTCCTATGTGTGACTACCTCTACGAGACATTGACCTCATCTGTGAAATAAGAACATGAAAACAATGTTTACATTACCTGCCTCATAGACTTGTGAGCGAAGTGATTTGTTAACTTTAAACTAAGTACTCGATGCTCAGCTAGTAGAAGGATGCATGATATAGCAGAAGAGAGGTCCTGAAATCAAGAGACCTAAGTTCAAATATTGCTGCTGATACGACCTGTGTGACCTTGGACAAATCACTTGACCACCTGTTTTCAGTTTCCTTATCTGCAAAATGGGAGGGGGGAGGCTCTGAGCTTTCCTCGAGGTCTAGATCTATGATCTTATGTACCCCCGGGAGAGTTCTGTCTTGCGTTGTTGTCTGTACAAAGACCCTAAGAGCCTAGGTAGAAAGAAGGGGGCTTGCCACAGCAAATTTTGAGATCATGTTACTGGAATGAAATTGCCCCCTCTGGGATCATCCTGATCCCTCTGTGCTGTAGAATTATGATTTTCATAAGAATCGATGTATGTGTAATGAATATACTAATAGATCAGATTTTTAAGAATTGTCTTTTCCGGGTTGTGAGCCAGAGCTCACAATGCAGCTTAAAATGATCAATCAAACTTTGACAATGCTCACAATCACTGGCATCCTTGTGCCTGTGCACCTGAAGTGAAGAGAATCACAGACGATAGAACCTGTTCCTGTCACAGAACTCTAGTCTTGTGACCCACCAAGGAACGACCCCTGAAGACTTGAATAATGCTGTTCCACACAGAAATTGAGGACACTCGTACCTTAGTACTGCAGGATTTGTGGGCTGGTTGTGGGAAATCATTCTGGTCCTGGGAATAATTGTCTGCAATCTACCTTCCTCCCCTCCCTTCCATTGTGATTGATGTCTGTCTTCACTTCAGCAAGGTGGAATTCTGATCAGGAGAATTCCTGATTTGCACATCTGTTCCTCATAATGAAACTCATTAATTAAAGGACTACCTGATTACTGGCACTTTGTCTCTGGCCTGCTGTTTCATCATTCTCAGGTTAGAGACTGGCTCAGTAAAATCCTGTTAACAGTGCCAAGGAACCATACTAGAGGATAAAAGGGATGCTATCTGTATTTATGCCATCTTGGCCTGATTTGAACTTCCAGGGGGACCGTAGCCAGACTGTAGCGGGAGCAACAACAATCAACTGAGGCAGCCAAAGATCGTGTCTACCCAAATTCTGCAAGGACCACAAACCACTAATAAATCCAATCCATAACCAGACTGATAAGCTACAGACGAGGCAAGATACCACAATTTGTTCCCTTTTTACTAACCTTGGGAGTGACTAGTTGTGAAATGCCCCAACCACACAAAAGATCCAGAAAGGGAAAGGGGGAATGAAATCAATCAATCAACAAACACTAATTAAATACTCACAATGTACCAGGCACATGTATTGGCCCTTTCACCCCCCACCCCAAGTTTAAGATGAGTTAATTACTGTAATAGGATATTACACCAAAAAAGAAAAGAGAGATACAGGACAATAACTTCAGAGCCCAGGACAGCCTAATGAAGGGAGTTTTGTTTTGTTTTAAGGATGGGGGAGATTTAGTCCTGTTTGTAAGCAACAAAGAAAGAACCAGCAGATAGGAAGAAACTGATGATTAGAATGAGAGGGACACTGCTTGAGGTGCAATCTACTGGAGATTATCGGAGGAGATGGGATCAAAGACACATGTAAAGGAGTTGACATTGACAAGAAG
The DNA here is from genome assembly GCF_900497805.2 of Vombatus ursinus. NCBI lineage: Eukaryota > Metazoa > Chordata > Mammalia > Diprotodontia > Vombatidae > Vombatus > Vombatus ursinus. The sequence continues at coordinate 1,891,648 of NW_020954576.1, read as the reverse complement.
AAGGGCCACCTTATTATGATGGAATAGAAGAAAAGAAGCAAGTGTGGGAAAAGAAGGATTTTTAGATGAAAAGAGAAGATGGAGATTATAATAAATAATATCCATTTTCTAAATAAAGTATGAGATGAAAAAGTAGAGAGAGGGTAAGGTATGGGATGTTTGAGGAGAAAAGAGAAGATTTGGAACAGCTTCCATAAGGAATGTGATATAAAATCAACCAGGGAGAAATAAAATGATTGACTTCCTGTAGTGAGGGCTCATTTGAGGGTAGAAACATAAATTTGTAGTAGACTCAGTCAGCTCCATTGCCTGGCTTCCTCCAGTTCCATTCAGCATCATGGTAGGAGTAAGCCAAGGTTGGGCTTTGAAAAACACGAGCAGTAATTGGACAAAGAGACAAGGGATTCAAGAGTAAAGAACAGTGTGGAGTGCCTCGTGATGATCTGCACATAAGTGAAGGAGATTTTTGCTCCTTTTCTTTTCCTTCTATGTGTTGTAAAATAAATTGGTTGTGTTCCATTCTGAATTCCATCCCATTATGGGTTCCGAGGGAAAAGATCTGAGAAACTGAACTATTTCAGTGAGTGAAGGTGAAGCCAAACAACTGCACTGATTTCAATAATTCAATATTTCATTTCATCCCCTAGATTAGGGTTCAGATGCAAGGAGTCAGTCAGCTTCTGGGTCAGACTTAAAATGAAGGCCATTGTGGGAGGAGCTTCTCAGGCACTAACTAGATTGAGTGCCCTCCAGTGGTCAAAGGAGATATTACAGCATGTTGAAAGGTAGTAGAAAGAAACCTGAGTAAAGCACCTCCTAGTGTCTAATTCAGGCATGTAGTTCTGAGTTCATTCAAAACTTTTGACTAGATTTTGGCCTATAGGACAGCACCTATGAACCAATGTCCCAACTGAGTTGCACATTCGTGTATTTGTCAGGTTGGCTAGCAGCTCTGTTGTGGTCTCATGGGAAGAGATGAGCAAGAATCATTCCAGGAAGAGAAAGGGTGTATGGACTGTGGATTTTTAGGAGTGAAGGGAGAATTCACATCAATGAGACAGCACTTAGTTGAAATCTAGTCTACCAATCGGATGACTAAGAATTGAAAGTTGACTATCCTGTAAAAATAAAGTCATAAGTCAAAAGGAAGGGGAAAAAATACAAGAGCCATAATATAAGGTAAAGGAGATGTTTTATTGGTTCAACTTCATCTCTGTGCTAGGATGGGTCAGATTCATCCCTTCTATCCATGGATCTCATCAACATGATTCAGTGGTGTTCATCTTCGGTCATCACAGGTCATATCACCATGGCTCCGCTTATGGTAGATGATTGCCATTTTGCCCACGATTTTCATATAATTGTTAAAGCTGACTTCTCCATTTTCACCCTTAGATTTGTCAAAAAGGTCTCTTATGAAACCATCTGGATTGTTCGAGCCCTAGAGAAAGAAGATGCCAAACTAGGTGAAGCTCAGCTGAGGACTACCTCCTCTCCATACCTCATGCCCCCAGCCCTTTCTCAATTCCACAAATTGAGAAACTTTCCAAAACTGACCTGTCTTCTCTCCCCTTCCCTTAGAACCAGACTCTCTGTTAATCTTATAAACCAGTTTGTGGTCATATCAGTGTTTAAGGCTACATGTGCTAATTTGTACATTTTAACAAGGACTTTTAGCAGACAGATATTCTGAACTCAAAAGAATGATTAGCAGACCCCAATATCAGGAGAATGGGAGGAGATGTTTTCAGCAAAAGGGACTTTTCATGCCTTTTTTTTTTCTTCACATGGAGCACTCAGATATCTAAGCAGGGTGAAGATTAAGAATGGTCAAAGCCCTTCTGGCTACTGAAGTCTCTGAAAAGAGGAATTCGAGAATCAGAGGAACTTGACTTTGACTGCTTAGCATAAGTAAATCATCTCTGTTAATTAGGTGTCTAATTGCTTCTGGTAGCTGGGCTGGATGCTTTTCTGGGTTCCCCTAAAGGAATATTCAGCAGGGGCATACAACGTCTGCATGGGTGGTGTCCTGGTGGAAGGGACAGAAATCCAATCTTGGAGTCAACAGCTGGATTTGAGTCCAGGCACTGACACTTTTGGGTTGGACACTGGACATTAATCTAGTGTGACTCTGGGCAAATCAGTTAACCTCTCTCTACACTAAAGGTTCTTTATCACTAAAATATATATAATAATATTTGGACTGTCTTCCTCATAGCATTTTCGTAAAAAAAACTGCAAGAAAAATCTAAGATATTTGTGATATTTTATGGGGTTTGAGGAGTTGTATAACTGAAAAATAATTTTGTTCAGTTGTTTTCAGTCATGTCTGACTCTTTGTGACCCCATTTGGGATTTTCTTGGTGAAGATACTGGAGTGGTTTGCCATTTCCTTCTCCAGTTCATTTTACAGATGAGGAAACAGAGGCAAACAGGATTAAATGATTTACCCAAGGTCACACAGCTAATGAGTATCTGAGGCCAGATTTGAACTCACGAAAATGAGTCTTCTTGACTTCAGGCCCAGCACTCTATCCACTGCACTAATAGACAGGTGTGATTTTTTTCCTCTTAAGATATGTAGATTTAAAGACAGACGTGGTTTTTTTAGAGCTACTTGAGGATGGTCTCTTCTGAGAACTCCTTTCCCAGACTTAGCCATTGACCTCCAGAGGGAATGAGGGTATTTATCTCCAATTGGGTTTCCATGGGCCATATATGTAAAATAATAATAATAATCAGGACCTAAAATGTCCTTGCTCCAGATTCCCCACATGAGAAGAGAATGTGACTTGGAGAAGACTCAACCACCATTGTCTCCTTAATTAATGGCCCCCACTTACACAGGCTGAAAGGAAAGTAGGATAGTCTTCCTTAATGATCTCAGTCATCTCCTGGAGATTCAGTTGGTCCCAGTCCTTTGACTTTTTGCTGTGCTTGTGAAAAGTGTCCATCACTTCATTAATGGCATTTTCTAACTTGGTAGCAACCATCTTTGGTTTGGAAACAAATCTAAAAGAAAAAGAGACCATGGGGCTCATTTTCTGGAAGAGAAAGCACTAAGAGTTCATAAGATTTAGAGCTGGAAGCAACATTTTTTTGTTTGTTTCAAAGGTTATCTCTTTTATTATACAGTGGTATGGGGGAGATGAGAGAAAATAGATTTTGTTAATGGAAAAAAAATAAAGCTTTTTTTTTTATTTTCACATTAGTCATGTTGTAAAGAAGAATTAGAACTGATGGGAGGAACCACAAGAAAGAAGAAACAAAACAACAAAAAGAGAGCAAATAGTATGCTTCCATCTTCATTCATTCTCCAAAGTTCTTTCTTTGGATGTGGATAGCATTTTCCATCTTGAGTCTTTTGGAGCTATGTTAGATCCTTGAATTGCTGAGAAGAGCTAAATCTATTAAAGTTAGTCATCACCCAATGTGGCTGTTACTGTGTACAATGTTCTCCTGAGGTTCTGCTCACTTCACTCAGCATCAGTTCATGTAAGTCTTTCCAAGTTCTTCCTGAAGTCTGCCTGCTCATCATTTCTTATTGCACAATAGTATTCCACTACATTCATATACCACAACTTGTTCAGCCATTCCCCAATTGATGGGCACCCCCTCGATTTCCAGTTCTTTGCCACCACAAAAAGAGCTACTAAAATATTTTTGTACATATGGGTCCTTTTCCCGTTTTTATGATCTCTTTAGGATACAGACCTAGAAGTGGTATTTTTGGGTCAAAGGGTATGCACAGTTTTATAGCCCTTTGGGCATGGTGGAAGCAAAGTATCTACTCATCTAGTCCAACCCTTTCATTTTACAGATGAGAAGACCCAGGTAGAAAAGAGAGGTTCAATGACTTCTCTAAAGCTTCACTCCAAATATGCCCTCTGCATCCTCAGTCACCTAACTCTGAGTGGAATTATGAGGCAAGAGGGAGGGAGAGAGTTGAGGTGAAAGATTGCTGGGAAGAAAGAATATGGAGTCTCTGGTGAAGATTGTGGAGGGTTATAGGAGAGGTGAGGGAGCTAAGGATCTGTAGGAAGGAGGATGAGGATCTATGGGATAAGAGTGAGAGAATAAGTGAGCTATGAGAGGTAGAGGAGAGAAGCTAGGTGGCTCAGTGGATAGAATGCTGTGCCTGGAGTCAGGGGAACTCATCTTCCTGAGTCCAAATCTGGCCTCAGACAATTACTAGCTGTGTGACCCTGGGCAAGTCACTTAACCCTGCTGGCCTCAGTTTCCTCATCCATAAAATGAGCTAAAGAAGGAAAAAGTTTGCCAAGAAAACCCCAAATGGGGTCTCAAAGAATTGAATATGACTGAACAATAATAACAATGAGAGGTAGAAGAGGGGCTGTTGGATGGGAATCCATGGGAGGGAGAGGAGTTGTGGGAGTTTGTGGAAAGGTTCATGGGAGATGGGATGAGGAGCTATGGAGAAGAGGGTTTTGGGGGAGTTGGAGAAGGTATAAAGGGTTGAATTTTGTCTGAAAGGAATTGAAGGGAAAGAGATCTTCAAAATAGTCACACTGCCATCCAGAAGCCTAGAAAGTAACTTTTGGGCAGAGCACAGAGTAGGATAACCCTGGGGATCAAACCTGTAGAGTGTTATCATTATCTATGATATTGGGCAACTGGGAAGAGTCTGGAAATCAGAGGATAGTGAACTCAGGATTCAAGGTAAAAAGACCCTAGCACTTACACCAAGAATCACCTCCAGTTTCTTTCCTGTCCTCTCCTCCTTACCACCAAGGATGGTCCAATGGAAAGAGCCCTGGATTTGAAGTCAAAAGTCATGAGTTCAAATCCGAGCTTTGTTCCTTACTATGTGAGTTACCTTGGGCAAAGTCCTTAACTTCTCTGGGCCTCAGTTTCCTCATCTGTAGAATGAAGGGAACAGACAAAAGGTTCTCTAGAGTCCCTTCTAGCTCCAAATCAATAATCTGTGACCCTGGGTCAGGTCTTATGCCCTCCTACTCACATTTAGTGAAGATAACCCCTGCCCTAGGGGTCAGAGCTAAGGCCCTGGAGGCTTCAAGTGACTGGAAGCATCTTAGGTATGGGGTTTCAGGTGGGACCAGCACCCAGGGAGAACCAGGAGTCTGACTGAGTCTCAGTGATCGGACCTTTCAGGATTTCCCACAGGCCTGATATCAGGAAGAAGTCAAAGTCCCAGAACTAGTCAGGAATCTCCTTGGTAGGTGAGCCCTCATAATCAAAGCAGTTACAATATTTTATCATTACTACTATCAATAATGGCCATTTAAAATGTGCTGGGAATCCCGTTGTTAGCACATTTACCCACCTAGGCACGTAAGTAAAGAGACCCTTCAGGTCTAGGGACCTGCGGATCACCATTTGACACCTAATTAGCATGCTGCAGGCATACATGAAACACTGCATGGCCCAAAAACTGAAATTACAATTTCTCTAAAAGAGGAATAAGTCATCATTCTCCTCCAGGTTGAAAACCATGAGAAACTAGACTGATTTATTTTTCATGGAAGGACTAAGAATGTAGTTTATCTTTCAATTCTCCCATGCATTGGATTATCCACACCAGCACAGCCTTCCATCTACACACTATCATAGAATGTCAGAGCTGGAAGGGCCTTCAGGGGCAATCCACAATGCCCTCTACAACATAACTCAAAAATAGGTCACCTAGACCTTATTTAAAAGACCTCCAATGAGAGCAAACTCACTACCTCTTGCAGCAAACCATGCCACTTCTGTATAATTCAAATTGTTAAAAAGTTTGTCTTGACATGAGCCTAAGTAAATCTCTCTCTGTGCCTTCCACACGATACTCCTAGGTATGCATTATGGAGCGAAATAGAACAAGTTTAATTACTCCTCCCAATAAGATCTCTGCCTTAATCTTCACTGCTCCAGGCTAAACACCACCCTCCTACCCCAGTCATTTCAAGTGATCTTTTGAAGGCTTCATTGAGAGCTTTCACCCCTCTCTTAGGGCTGACCAGCTGACCGATGCCCTTCCTGAAATGAGGACCCCAGAACTGAACACAATACCCCTGAAGTGGTTTGACTAGGGCAGTTGTGATGGAAAGAACACTAGATTTGGAATCAAAGGACCTGAGTTCAAATCTCAACTCTAACACTAAGAGTGTGACCTTGGCTAAGTCAATTAACTTTTCTGAGCCTCAGTTTCCTTATCTAGAAAATAATTAATTTGGATTAGATGACCCTAAGGTCCTTTCCACTCTAAATGTTTGAACCCTGGCCTCTTTGGCACTTAGTGATGAGGGTGAGATGAGAATAATGATAGCTAAGACTTTACATAGCTCTGTAAGGTTTGCAAAACACTCTATTTGTTAACTTATTTAAAACCAGCAGCAACTCTGTGAGGTAGGGGTCATGATTACCCCCATTTTACAGAAGAGAAAACTGAGGCTGATTAAGTGACTTGTCTAAGTTCACATGGCTAATAAGTGTCTGAGGCAGGATCCCAGCTCAGGTTTTCTTCACTCTTAAGTCCCACACTCTATTCACCTTAACACCTGGATGGCTAAAGGAGCTCTCTGCTTATCTTCCCAGGTCCTCAGACCTCAGCTACAAACAAAACCAAAGTAGACGTTAGGTCTAGGTAGGATATGATCTGAAAAGTGGCTGATGGCTGAGCATGAGGGTACTAAGAATCACTTCCCAACCAGGCACCCTACATACTTACATCCAAGAGAGATAGCGTAGGGCTCTAATCTAGGGCATCTCCTCACTCAGGTTTGTGCCAAGTGAGGGGCAGCTAATGGTAGTAAGTGAGTGGCAGAGCTGGGTTTCCTCATCTCTTCTTCTCTGTTTGCCAGACCTATAGTCAGAACAGGACAGACTGGAGCATGGAATCTAGCACCTAAAGGGAGAAATAGGGACTTACCAGAAAGAGCCTGGAGAGGAATCCCAGAAGAGAAGGAGCGATATAGAACTCCAGTGGAGGAAGTTCCCTTTTATACTGTCCAGGACTGATCCATCACCAGATGTCAGGGGGAACCTGTTGCAATTCTTGGCTTCCCAGGTTGCTGCTGTTTGCCGTAGGGGAGACACACCCAGACTTTCTCTCTAGAACAGCCTAGTCCACCCAGACTGTGCCCTTGTAATTGCTTTGAATCTTTCTGATTTTCCCCAAAGGGGCCAGAGGGTGGGGAACAAGGAAACCATTAGAAAGCTAAGAATTACAACTTTAGAAGATCTGGAAAGGGGAAAAGTCTTCTCTTCTCCCTGTCTCTTCACAGCCCCAGTGCTTATGTTCCAGGTACATCTGGAAGTTCTAGAACAGAGGGTCCACAAAAGACTCTGAAGTGGGGAAAAGCCTCCTCCAATATCTGCCTGTTTTTTTTCATTTCAACTGCCCAGAACCTATTTAAAAACAACCTTATCTCATACCAGTTGTATGACCTTACACAAGTCATTTGCCTTCTCTAGACCTCAGTTTCCTCAGCTGTAAAATAAGAGAATGAGCTCTAAAGTTGCTTCTATCACTAACATTCAATGATCCTGAACCCCCTCCCTTCACAAACACGAAACTACAGCCAATTTGACTCATCCAATCATAGGCTTTTATCTATCATGGGGTCAGTCAATAAGCATTAAGTACCTAGTATGCCCCACAGGATTTAAAGCCAAAAGAGACCTTAGAGGTCATTTAGTCCAACCCCCTCATTTTACAGATAAGGAAACTGAGACCCATGAAGGTGAAGTGACTCATCCAAGGTCATTTGTAGTAAACAACGTAACCAAGATTTGATTCAGGTGCTCTGATTCCATCCAGTATGCTTTCCATGGCATTATGGGTCTATTCCCCTGCCTCTGCACTCAGGTTGTTCCTCCCAGCTCCCCAGCCCTTGAATGAACTCTCTCCTTCCCTCTGCCTGTTAACAGCCTTCCCTTCCTTAAAGACCCTGTTCAAAAACCTCCTCCTCCATGAAGCATACCTTGATTTTCCTTCTCTTCCCCATTATGTCCCATCCATTGCTAACCATAACTCCTTTGATTTCAAACTTCTCAGTTTAACCTCTCCTGTGCTTTTATTTTATTTATTTGCATACATATTTGCTCCCCCGCCTCCTAATAAATTTTAAACTCACTGAGAGCAGGAATGGTACCATTGTCCTTACCTTACCTGAAAGGATATTTGTAAAGCACTCTGTAAGCCTTGAAGCGCTATATAAATGCTAGCTATTATTATTATTAATTATTATCCTCACATCCCAATGTACTGCATATAGTAGGCTGAACTGGAATTCAGATAAAGGATGCCACATTTGTGGGGCAGCTAGGTGGCACAGTGGATCGAGCACCAGGCCTGAAGTCAGGAAGGCCTGAGTTCAAATCTGGCCTCAGACAGTTACTAGCTATGTGACCCTAGGCAAGCCAGTTAATCCTGTTTGCCTCAGTTTCCTTACTTATAAAAAGAGCTGGAGAAGGATATAACAAACCACTCCAGTATCTTTGCCAAGAAATCCCCAAGCGGGGTCACAAAAAACCAGACACAATTAAAACAACTGGATGGCAAATGCCACATTTGTCTACACCTCAAATAAAATAAATTTTATTAAAGACCATGGGAACATAGATTTAGAGCTGGACATTAGTGAAGGTTTCATTTCTATTAGACACACAGAAGTAAAAACAGTGCTGTGTGTCTATAAGCACTGTTGATTTACAAGCTGCAGACTCTGGAAACTCAGTTCTCTAGGCAAGTCTCTGAAGAATTCGAGTAACAGATAAATTCACATCTGTCGATATTAATCCATCTTGTATTTGGAATAGCTTTTTTTGTTCTTTTCTTGAAATATAGTCTTCAAAGTATTTTTATAGCATAGTGTCCTGCTAGGGGGCACAGTGAATAGAGCGCCAGTCCTGAAGTCAGGAAGACTCATCTTCCTGGGTTCAAATCTGACCTATGTATGACCCTGGGCAAGTCACTTAATCTTGTTGACCTCAGTTTCCCCAACTGTAAAAGGAGCTGGAGAAAGAAATAGCAAACCACTCCAGTATCTTTGCAAAGAAAATCCCAAAAGGGGTTATGAAGAGTTGGAGACAACTAAAAAAACAGCTGAACAATACATCCATTCCTTACAACAACCCACTGGAATATGCAAGGATGAGGATTCCAACAAAAAGGATGAAGAAACTGAGTCCTAGAGTGGTAAAGTGACGTGTCTATAGTCACACAAGTAGCAAGGTGCCAGAATATCATAGGCCAAAGAGAATTTTCATTTTACAGATTGAGAAATTGAGGCCCAAAGAGACAAAGTGATTTGTCCAAGGTCACACAGATCGTACAAGCTGGGATTCAATTCCAAACCCAGTCCTTTTCACCTCCAACCTCACCCCCATCCCTAACCCTGCCCCCAAGGTATCATAATACCATTGGCAGAGGTAAGACTAGAACCCAGGTAGCTGAAGTCCCAACTTAGTCTTCTTACTACACTGTGCCAGGGGCCCCTGCACCTGTAGTCTAGAGGAAGTCACATTTGTAGTCAATGAATTTTGACCTTGTTGCAGGAGAGGGTGGAGAGCTCCTGTCCAGAGCCAAGGAACTGGAGGAGAACTCCCAGCTCTGTGACTCTTGACTCTCTTGAGTCTTGGAAGGGAGTTGGGGATAAGGAGAATGAGGTAGTATGGTGACTAGAAGGCTGAGTATTGCTGTTCAGTCATTTCGGTGATGTCTGACTCTTCGTTACCCCATTCGGAGTTTTCTTGGCAAAAATACTGGAGTAGTTTGCCATTTCCTTCTCCAGGTCATTTGACAGATGAGGAAACTAAGGCAACCAGGGTTAAGCGACTTACCCAGGGTCACACAGCTACTAAGTGTCTGAGGCCACATTTGAACTCATGAGGCAGAGTCTTCCTGATTCCAAGCCCAGTGCTGGGCCCAAGTTCAAATCCACCTTACTACATTTACCAACAGTGTGACCCCCCAGGCAAATCATTTAACTTCTGTCTACCTCAATTTTCTCATCTATAAAATAGGGATAATAATAACACCTATCTCCCAGTACTGTTGTGAAGATAAATGAGATATTTCTAAAACACTTTATAAATGCTATTATCATTATCATCATCATAATTATTACTAACAGGGGGCTAAAGAGGGGGAAGGAAGAGGGGAATAGCAATTTTGCCTTGAGGTCTGCTCCGTCCCTTCCTCAATTTGTATACAAACTTTACATACATCAGACAGGGCGACATTCCAGTAATTATTAATGTGCCCAAACCTGCTAGAAGAATCGGGAAGGAAGGAGGATAGAGCAGATGCTGTAATGGAGGGAGGGGGTGGCCCAAGCTGATGTTCCCGATATGAGGCAGGTCTCAGCAGCAACTCTGGTGCCTGCCCACCTGACTCACTGTCTTTTTCATCCTTCTGCTTGCCAAGAGGAAGAATGAGAAGAGCCCCAGTTAACCAAGGGCAAACGCTGTCATCACCATCCTTCTATCAATGTGGCAACAAATGGATGTGGTCAGTGACTTCATCAGTGTTGCCCAAACCAACTACCACTCCTGACTTCTCGGTATCTGACGATACCAACCCCTTTCTCCTGGTCAACGGGATTTCAAAACCTTAGATCATTCTTGACTTCTCTCTCACCTTCTCTCTCCTTCCATCCCATTCGTTACTCAGTTGTGCCCATTCATCCATATCAACACCCCTGGGATCCAACCACTCCTCATCCCAGCTACCACCTGTAATCCCAGGCCATCTTCACCTCCTTCCAGAACTTTTACAGTAATGTTTTGCATCTCATCTCCCTGTCTCCCTTGCCTCCTCTTCTCACCTCCTTCAATCCATTCTGTACAAATTGCCAGGATAATCTTCTTAATACATGAGTCCAACCATGATACACTCCTTTTTCAAAAAACCTCAGATTCAGGGACCACAGTGTTACAGTGGAAAGGCCAAAGGATTTAGAGTCAGAGGGACAGGGTTCAGATCTCACCCCAGCCATTATTTAACTTGTGTGACCTCCAGCAAGTAACTTAAGCAGTCTGTGCCTCAGTTAACCCATCTGTAGAAATGGGTATAATAATGCCAGCAGTATTTTCCTTATAAGAGTGAGGTAAGGCTGAAATGGGATAATGAATATAATGTAGTAAGTTCCTGGAGAACAGAAACTGTTTGAGGTTTTTTTTTTTCCTAGCCCAAGCATATACAACAAAGTCTTACACATGGAAGTACTTAATAAGCATTTGTTGAATGCTACTAGATTAGTGTTACAATGTTGTTATTTGTTAGTTGTTAATGTTATCATCACCATCATCATTATTAAAGTTCAAACTCCTAAACCTGGCATTCAAAGCTTTGTATACTGTGCCCTAACCTACCACTAAAACCTTATGGTTCCCACAACTTATTTACATAATCACTACCCCTCTCCAAGACTCAGTGTCTTTTTCTGTAAAATGAGGGTGTTCACCATTAGGATGAACTCAATCATCCCTTCCAGCTCTAAATGTCTGACCCTATAAAACATTCTAACCCACTGCTGAATGCAAATGAATCTTTCTTTAGCACAATTCCCCTTGCCTTTGCATGTATTGTTACCTAGGCCTGAAATGAGGGGTAGCTAGGGGTGCAGCAGATAAAGACTGGGCTTGGAATCAGGAAGATCTGAGTTCAAATCCCGCCTCAGACACTTACTAGCTGTGTGACCCGGGACAAGTTACTTTAACCCTGTTTGTCACAGTTTCTTCATCTGTAAAATGAACTAGAGAAGGAAATGGCAAATCATTCCAGTGACTTTGCCAAGAAGACACCAAATGGGGTCACAAAGAGTTGAACAACAACAATAAAGGAAGTGATGAAGAAAATCTTAATAATACAGATTAAACTTAAAAGTGTGTTGTGGGGGCAATTAGGTAGTGCAGTGGATAGAGCGCCAACCCTGAAGTAAAGAGGACTTAAACTTAAAAGTATGTTGTGGGGGCAACTAGATAGTACAGTGGATAGAGAGCCAGCCCTGAAGTCAGGAGGACTCAAGTTCCTCTGACCTCAGACACTTCCTAGATGTGTGACCCTGGGCAAGTCACTTTGCCCTGGTTGCCTCAAAAAACAAAAAGAAAGAAAGAAAGAAAGAAAGAAAGAAAGAAAGAAAGAAAGAAAGAAA
>NW_020954576.1:1727117-1879516 GCF_900497805.2 Vombatus ursinus | reverse complement strand
AAAGAAAGAAAGAAAGAAAGAAAGAAAGAAAGAAAGAAAGAAAGAAAAAGAAAAGAAAAGAAAAGTGTGATATGCATACATTTCTGAGAGCCAGTTGTTAAACATTTTAAACCAGCATACCACTGGTCAGAATCCAGTTCTGCTACTTAATACCTGTGTAACCTATAATATTTCCTCTCCCTGACCATCACTTCCCTCACAGGTGCAATAATGGAGTTAAACAAAATAATCTAGATCCTTCCTAAATTTTAAATTCTATGATCCTGCATCCTCATGCTTGTGGCCAAAGGTGTGTCTGTATATATGCCTGCGTCTGTGTAATGAGAATAACTGGGCTGACAGGAAGGGGGTGTTGATGGCTAAAGGCTGGAGAGGGAAGAGTATGGGAGATTGAGATCATTGCCTCAGGAAGCTGCTGGAGTCACTGAGCTGCAGAAGCAAGAATATCGAATACTGAAGGCTTTCAAGCAAACCCAGGAAAAGGAAAAGCTTTCTAATACTGCCCAAAACTAACAGAACAAGAATGCATGAAATCCTGCTAGCAGAGAAATCTAAGGATGCATTCCGAGCCAAAAACAAAGAGGCAATAATAACCAACATTTGTATGTCATTTTCATATTTGTAAAATTCCTTACATGTGCAAACCCATATGAACCTCAGAATAACCCTGGGATATAGGCATTATTGGCACCTCCATTTTACAGATGAGGTTCAGAGATGAGAAAGGGACCCGTCATGATCACAAAGATTCAAAATCAGATTTTTCTGAATTCACATCCAGGGCTCAGCTACATTGTGTCTCTCCCAAAAGGCTTTGGATTACCTACTTTGTTATTGTCTGTACCGCAGCTCCCCCTCAATCAGCATGGACAATAGACTGATTTTAAGGCATATGTTCGTCTGATGCTGGTTTTATTGGATGACAACCCTCTATATACCTGTTTGCAACACTGCTTCTGTCTAGATCGTCAATTCCCTAATTAACAATAAAAATAATAGCTCTGATATTTGCAGACCTGTGATTTCATCAGTACTGAGAGTCCTTCATGAGGGACTTCCTATAATTTTGGCTTACACAGTTGCCTTTGGCAGTAAGGTTAAATGATTTGCCCAGGTTAAATCACATAGCCAGGAAGTATCAACACCAGGACTTGAACTGAGGTCTTCTTAAGTCAGCTACAAGATCCACTACTCCATATGGACTCTTTTGTTTTTACAGTCCCCCCCCCCCAAGGAGCTTACAGTCTTTTGTTGTTGTTGTTGCTGTTTAATCGTTTCAAACTCTTCATGCCCTCATTTGGGGTTTTCTTGGCAAAGATACTGGAATAGTTTGCCACTTCCTCCTCCTATACACATACACATACACATATATACATATGCATACATATAATATTTATAAAGTACTTAGAACAGTGCTTGGCACACAGTAGGCACTTAATAAATGCTTGTTTCCTTCCTTCCATCTACCCTGAAGAACCAGAAGCTTCTATTCTTCATGTTTTTGTTTTTGTTTTTGCTTTTTGATGAGGCAATGGGGTTAAGTGACTTGCCCAGGGTCACACAGCTAGTAAGTATCAAGTGTGTGAGTCCGGATTTGAACTCAGGTCCTACTGACACCAAGGCCAGAGCTCTATCCACTGTGCCATCTAGCTGCCCCTTATTCTTCACGTTTTGCTGTGGACCTGGACTCTTGTGACTTCCAAAGCAAGAGAGGGCTGGAAGGTCCTCCCTGCCATAGTTACTATAGTATTAAACATGTCTACCCTCCAAACATGGAATAGAAATCAAAGGTAAACTAAGGTACACTCCTGATCCTATCCCTGAGTGGTGGCGGCATAGATCAGCCCCAAATTGGCAAGAAAGGTAATTCCTGACATTCAAGTCACATTTCCATTGTGTTCTCTCTTTTAGATACCCACCATAGCCTAGGCTAGGGCTATAACTATGAAGGGGAGGAAGAAAAGGAGAAAGATAAGGGAGAGAAGACTCAAAGTGATTCAATCCTAGCAGCAAAGCCCATTTTCCTGCAAAGTGAAGGAACTTCCTTTTCTATGGAGTTTCAAGAGACAAGATAATTCTTTTCCACATGGGCTAGGTGAAGGGTCTCCCTGCCAAGGTCAGGGAGAGGGAATGTGGAGGAGGGATGCAATAACCTCTGGGAATCCTATAATTCTTTCAAAGAAGATTGTGGACTAAGGGAGAGGCTCCTGGCCCTGGAGTCAAAGCTAACCTGGGATATGCTAAAACAAGATATTCAAAGACAAGAATGGCAGAATGGACTGAGTAGCTCTCCTAAAGAATTAAATTTTCCTCCCAGGGTGTGCCTGGAAGTCTGACAGTCATTTTGATCTGCAAGTTTCCCATAAGCTCTAGGAAGTCAATAACACCCACTGTGCCAGTGACAGAAAAGTGACTCCTCCTATACTTATCCCCCCACTAGTATAGAAGAGGGAAGAAAGAAAGAGATTAATCTGGGCTCAGAGTTAAACTGAGAAGGCGGGGCAGGATTAAGTCTTTTCAAACTTGGCCTTCTAACCTTTTCCCTTCTCCACTTGTTGGTTACCTCTTCCTTTACTTACCTAATGAAAGTTTTACCACCATCAGTTGTGAAAGAAAAAAAGCCGTTCTCATAGGTTCTCATAGGATCTGGAGCCAGAAGGAACTTCAGAGATCATCTTTAGAAAAAGCCATCAAGGGGCAGCTAGGTGATGCAGTGGATAGAGCACCAGCCCTGAAGTCAGGAGGTCCTGAGTTCAAATCCAGCCTCAGACCAAACATTTGACACTTACTAACTGTGTGACCCTGGGCAAGTCACTTAACCCCAATTGCCTAAAAAAAAAGGAAAAGAAAGAGCCACCAAGTTTAGAATGCTAGGACCATATAGACCCAGTGTGGTTTAGAGGAAAGAAGGCTGACCTTAGAGTCGGGAAAGCCCTAGGTTGGCATCTCTGCCTTGGATAGTTACTATAGTTGTCTCTTCCACATTGCATTAGTGATGTGGTGCCCCTGTGATGTGGAAAATATGAGTAAAACTTTTTGGCCCTCCCTTCATACCAGAGAAGTCTAATTTTTTTCTTTTTCTTTTATAGTGTGTTTACAGTATCTGATTGTAAAATTTGGGCATATTTATGGTATTAAAAGATAAAATATGTTGATATTATGTAATACTATAGATATATTTTATGCATTTCTGAGTTTTGAAACTTTTTCTGTGTCATCTGTTGGCCTTTGCATGTCATCTGCAGCTTCTGCAAAATTTCATTCATTCTGCAAGCTCCATTCATAGCTAGGTTCAGGTGTCACCCCTCTGACATGAGGTCTCTCCTGACCCTCTCATTTGCTCCCCCTCATCTCCAAAATTATTGTTATTCAGTCTTTTCTAGTCCTCTCCAACTCTTTGTGACCCTACTTGGGGTTTTCTTTGCAAAGATACTGGAAAGGTTTGCCATTTCCTTCTCCAGTACATTTTACAGATGAGGAAACTGAGGTCAATACAGTTAAATGACTTTGCCTAGGGTCACACAACTAGTAAGTATCTGAAGCTGGATTTTAACTCAGGTTTTCCTGACTCCAGGCCTAGAGTTCTATCCACTGTGCCGCCTAGCTTCTCCCTCTCCAAAATTACTTTGTATAAATAAAGATGAGGTCTGAATCCATAATGTTGCTGGTATTGGGAAACTCTCTAATTAGAAAACTCCCTCTACTACAGCAGACAGGCAGTTCTTCTAAATCTTAAAGTCTTAGAGTTGCATAGAATACTAGGAAGTTAAATGACTTGCCCAGAGTCACACAGGCAAGCTATGTAAGAGGAAAGACTTGAATCAGTGGTATGCTGGTAAATATTTAACAATCAGCTGTCCTGAAGGAAAAAAAAATTTACCCACAATACACTTTTAAGTGGAATCTGCATTATCAACATTTTCTCCATCATTTTCTTAAGTCTAGACAATCAACAAAACAATAAATTAAACTCTGATTTGTAGTATTTGATTTCCAAGGTATAAATGCTCCCACTGAAATTTTAACAATCGGCTCTCTAGCTCGAGCTAGTTCAAGCTGACCCCAGCACATCCCTACCTTGAACCCAGGTCTTCCTGGCTACCTGCCAAACCACACTGCCTGTAGATACATTTTGTCTTTATTTATCTGTATGTGTGTTACATCTTCCTAGTAGAATGGAAACTTCTTGGCAGCAGGGATCATTTCATTTTTGTCTGAATCCCTAGCTCCTGGTACACATAAGATGAATGAATGAATGGGTGAATGAATGATGAATGAATGAATATGTGCAAGATAGTGAGGGAGACACAAAGCCTAGCTAAAACAATCTTCCCTCATAGAGCTACTCTCTATCCCTCCCCACCCCCAGACAATTTCATCCATAGAATGCATTTCCAAGAGCGATCATTGACATTGTATGTGCCACTATACTCTCTCAGTACAGAGAGACAAGAGCAATCTAAGTTTAATAAAAGGTCACTTGAGGGGCAGCTAGGTGGCACAGTGGATAGAGCACCAGCCCTGGAGTCAGGAGGACCTGAGTTCCAATCCAACCTCAGACTCATAACACTTACTAGCTGGATGACCTTGGGCAACTCACTTAACCCCATTGCCTACAAAAAAGAAAAAAAAAAAAAAAGGTCACTTGTATAAAGCATTTTCCTTTGAACTGCCCTGTGTGGCCAACTCATCCTTCACCAGGCCCCACATTAAAAATGGGAAAATTTAGAATTAGAGAGATTAAATGATTTGCTCAAAGTTATAAGATCATAGATGGAAAAGACCTCAGAGATCATCTAATCCAACACCTTCACTTTACATATGAGGAAACTGAGGCCTAGATAGATGAGGCCCCACATCTAATAAAGAGGAGAATCAGGGTTCAAATCCAGAGTCTCGATCCATCCCTCTTTCCATTATGCTGAGCTAACTCCTAGTCATACAAGAAGTAACCATCAGAGGTAGTATTCAAATCAGTCAATCAACAAGCATTTATTTAAGCCCATACTATATACTAGGCTATGCTGGGGCAGCAAAGTGGTGCAGTGGGTAGAGCACTGAGCCTGAAGTCAGGAAGATCTAAGTTCAAATCCAACTTCAGACACTTATTAGTTGTGTGACCTTGGGCAAGTCACTTGACCTCTATTTGCTTCATTCCTCATCTGTAAAAGGGGGATATGCTGGAGAAGGAAATTGCAGTCCCCTCCAGTATCTTTGCCAAGAAAAAGTCCACAGGTCATGAAGAGCTGGACTGACTGAATTACTTAACAACAATATGCTAGGCATTGCTCAAGGTACTTGGATACATAGACAAAAATGAACAGTCCTTGTTCTCAAGGACCCTATATTCTATCAGTGGAAATGTCATGTACATATAAAAGTATAACGGGGAGGGGTGGGCAGCAAGTTGGTGCAGTGGGTAACGCTCTGGCCTTGAAATCAGGAGGACCTGAGTTCAAATGCTGTCTCAGACATTTGATACTTACTAGCTGTGTGACCCTGGGCAAGTCACTTAACCCTGATTGCCTCACCAAAAAAAGCAAAAAAAAAGTATAACAGGAACCATTCTCCACTCCTCTCACTCCACTACCATTACCACCCCATCACCATCCCCCTTGGAGCAAGAACCCAGAGCTCCCTTGGAAATTTCCAAGGACAGAGTGGCTCATCATTTGGGCATTTGGGGGATGATAAACTTCCTGCCTATTTCACCCAGGCAGCACCCCTCCCTTCCTTTCCCTTCCCATCAAAAGGACTTGGGGTTTTAGAATTATGTAGAAAACCTTGGTCTTTCCCTGCCTAGTGATGCTGACTGGAAGGTAGAGGTTCTTTCTTTCTCTGTTGGTCTCAAATGATAGAGCAAACACAGTTATGTGTAAGAAGTATATTGACAAAAGGAATACCACTAAATCTTGAAAACCAACCTCAAAAGATTTCATCATTATTTTTAATCAGGATTGGGGGCAGAGGGTAGTCTATGATTTAATCATTGTGGAAACTCCTTCCAAAAGATCAGCCACTCATCAAGAACTCAAAAGAAACAGTTTCCATCCAGCCTTGGCTTCAGCTCTCCCATGTGGCAAGCAGCACCCTCTGCTTTGACTCTCCCATGCAAGGGGGTGGAAAGATGGAGGCCACTTTTTCCCTACCCCACTATTAGCTTTCCACAGATCGTGGATTCCTCTAGGCAAGTCACTCCTAATCCCATGCTGGCCTTTTTTACTTTGTGTTTCCTTTCTTGAGTATCACATGTCCAAACATGTGGACGTATCCAGAATTGCAAGTGACCTTGTGAGTTTGAAGAGTCAAGAGGTTCCAGGCTCTGCAGGAAGAGTATTTGTTGGGGTGGCGGCAGGAGTTGCTGGTTGTGGAGATAGTAGCCATTTCGCCATGCTAGAAAACAATATGTGAAATAAGTGCAAGTTAGTTTGGGGGTAGGGGTGGCACTACCAGTTAGAGGAATTGGCAAAGGTTTCATGTAGAAGGTAGAGCATGTTCTGGGTCTTTAAGGAAGTAAGGGATTCTGCAAAGCAGAGGTGAGGAGGAAGAGTGTTCTGGGCCTGGAGGATAACCCAATACAAAGGCATGAAGATGGCAGAGCCATGGACAAGGAATGGCAGGAAGACCATTTGACTTGAACAGACACTGGGAAGATGAGTAAATACATGACAAAGTTTACATGGTAGGCTGGGTTCAGACTGTGATTGGCTTTAAAAGTCAGAGGAAGTTCTGGTGCCAAGATGGCAGAGTGGGGAAGGAACTCCTTGGAACCCTCCCAAATTCCCCTTCAAACAACCTTGAAAAGTGCCTCAGAACCAATTTAAGAGCAAGAGAGCAAGAATGAATGGTCTGTCTCCCTGGGGTGGGAGTAGAGCCTGATAAACAAGCAGCAATGGCAGGTTGCACCCATGGGATTTATGGAGAAGGGAAGAACTTATGACCAAACAAGAGATTCAGAGCACAATTAAATATAAAATGGGTAATTTTTATTATATTAAATGTAAAAGATTTTATATGAACAAAATAAATGCAACCAAGATTCGAAGGACAGCAGAAAGCTGGGGGACTATTTTGACAGCAAATGTCTCTGATAAAGGCTTCATTCCTCAACTATATAGAGAAATGATTCAAATTTATAAGAATACAAGTCATTTCCCAATTGAGGAATGGTCAAAGGATAGAAACAGCAGTTTTCAGATAAAGAAATCAAAGCTATCTATAGTCACAAGAAAAAAAAATGCCCTAAATCACTGTTAATTAGAGCAATGCAAATTAAAACAACTCTGAGGTACCATCTCACACCCATCAGACTGACTAATATGACAGAAAAGGAAAATGATAAATGTTGGATGAGATGTGGGAAAATGGGGACACTAATGCACTGTTGGTGGAGTTGTGAACTAATCCAGCCATTTTGGAGAGCAATTTGGAACTATGTCCAAAATGTTATAAAGCTGTGCCATACCTTTTGATCCAGCAATACCACTACTAGGTTTATATCCCAAAGAGATTAAAAGTGTAGGGCAGAAGGATCTGCTTGTAGAAAAACATTTATAGCAGCCCTTCTTGTGGTCGCAAAAAATTGGAAATTGAGATGTCCATCAATTGAGGAATGGGTGAGCAAGTTGTGGTATATGATTGTAATAGAATATTGTTGTGCTATAAGAAATGACAAGCAGGATGATTTCAGAAAAACTTGTAAAGACTTACATGAATGGACACAAAGTGAAGTGAGCAGAACCAGGAGACCGTTGTACACAGTAACAGCAATATTGTATGATAAAGAATTGTGAATGACTTAGTTATTCTCAGCAATAAAAATGCTATCCACCTGCAGAGAAAGAACTGGTGTTGTCTGCATACAGACTGAAACATGATATTTTTCACTTTCTTTCTTTTTTTGTTCCAAGTCTTCTTGCACAAAATGGCTAATAGGGAAATGTTTTACCTATTGCACACATAATCTGTATCAGACTGCTTACCCTCTCAGAGAAGGGGAAGGGGAGAGAGGGATAATATTTGGAGCTCAAAACTTTTTTTAAAAAGAATGTTAAAAATTGTTTTTACATGTAATTGAGAAAAAAATAAAGTATTATTTTTTAAAAGTTAAAGAGTTTATATTTTATCCTAAAGTCAATAGAGAACCATTGAGCTTTCTTGAGTAGGGGAGTGACTAAAAGCTATTGGAGTCAGGGAGGGACTAAAGTGAATTAAAGGGCGGGGGAGGGGTTGGGAACAGAGAGAGGGAAGAAGAGAGCATAACAATCTAAAATAGTGATGCCTTGGTAGCAGATAGAGAGGGGACCTCTGTTCTAACAAAACCATCTGAGTGGTTCTTTCATTATTTTTTATGTTCTCCGAGTACTTAATAAGCTTCAAGATTGTCTTTTCATGTAAGTATATATACCCCATGTTTCAGCATCAGATTAGTAGCACCCTGAAGATAGGGACCTTGTCTCCCCCAATCAGATCATATCTTGATTTTAGGACCCAGTTGTCCATCCCCCAACCTCTTGGAGTGTCTGAATAAGTGTGCCACTAGACAGAGAAGACAGAGACTAGATCAATTAAAAGAGAGCTTTTTATTGAGTCTACATTAGTATCTAGAAACTAGTCAAGGGACTAAGTGTTCCAATGGTTTTCCATTCTGGGTCTCCAAAGATTAGCTAATTCCAGCTGTAATCTCAATGGTGGTGACCATGTGTGTGGCCATGACCATGGTGGCCAGGACCTTCTGGGCCGTCTGGGCCTTCTGGGCCATGATCTCGGTGGTATTTGTCATGGATTTCAATGGCTATCAAGGCCAACACAAGCACAAACTCAGGAAAGAACATATGCGTGTCATGGTCCAAATCAGCTTTCTTGAACACAGCTTCCAGAGAGATGTTTTTCTTTTTCTGAAAAGGAAGAGACCATAGAATTCCCATTATATGAGCACAAATCATCTGCACTGTGAGTGATTCAACACATTTGCATGAACATTCATGTACCTAGATACATGCCACGATTGCCCCTCAGACACATTTTGCCCTGCTTGCCCCATACCCCACTATGTAGCCATCATGAGGGGTTGGAAGGGAAGTGCAATACTTGACTATGGGCTGCTCAGGATATTCTTCCTTTAATATATATCCCCTATGTTCTCCTATTGGGATTTAGAAAGCTAGCATAAACTTCCTACAGGTCTGTGTTATTCCTTGGAGATATCCTTATAGGAAAGTGCAGGTGTCCTGGGGCTTCCACTCACCAAATATTCAAAGAACTCAGGGGCCTCTTCCTTAATTAATCCTTCAAACTCTTTTTTTTCCAGAGCATCATCATTCCCTGACTTTCGGGAATACTTATGGTAGACTTCAATAATGGCATTGAGCTGTTTCTCAGAAGCAGTGTACTTTGTGGATGCCATGGTTCAGTGTATCAGGGAGGACCTGGAGAGAAAAATAAAGAATGGAACAAAAAAAATCAATAACGTCCCCATCTACACATCCTAAGCCTGGAGATGTTTCCTCTTGGTCTTTATCCTTACTACCTCTCCTCCTCCAAGGGTCCCCCAAAGAGAACTTTCTGCCATCAGGACACAAACCAAAGTATCTGGGGCCCTTTTTTTGCTGAAGATCACAGACCCCAGCTAACCCTAAACCCTCAGTCTCCATTCCTGGCACTAAGCTCCCATCCCTTACATTTAACCCCCATGCTCAACCTTTAAGTCTCCATCACAAGGAAAACTTTCCAGTGTTTTCATTGGACATTTGAACAGTGAAGAGTTCAAAGAAACTCTAGACTGAAGTGTATCTTGAGTTATCCCTTTCCCATTCTCTATACTGCCCAGGGCCTTGGACACACTAGCCACCTCATCCTTATGACCATAGCTAGACTGGCCAGAACTTTAGAATCAGACTGGATTTTGGAAGGTCTCCCAGACATAGTCACCCTATGATGACCCAAGAACAAACAGCCTGTGAACAGCCCAAGGTAGAGATCCAAGGCCCATCCAAGTGAGCTTCTTGGCAGACGTACCTGGAGGAAGCTGCAGGAGGAAAGAGTCAGACGAGTGAACAGTCACTTCCACCCAGAGTCCTTTTATAGAACTTACCTCTGGAGCCCCACCCCCAAAATCGAAGCATCATGGCTTCTGGGTGTGAACTAGGAAACAGTCGTTGGGCAATTCTGCTTAATATTCCCAAGGACTCTGTTCCTGGCAACAATAGGGACACTCCCACATGCCCCGGGGCAGTAGTCTTTTTCATCAGAGAGGTGGCTAGAGAAATCTTCCCCAAACATCCAGAGAGCAGGGAAGACCCTTCACTGAATTCTTTTTGCATGTACAAATAACTTTAAGCCTAGGTCCAGGTAACTTTGCCCTTCCCATTCACTACAGCCCATTGTGAGCTCAGATTTCCCTGGGGGTTCTGAAAAAAATTCTGCCTCTTTTTTCTAGAATCCTGGGACTAGGGGAATCATCAGATCTCAAAATCAAAAGGGATATAGAATATATCTAGTTCAATTTTCTTCCTGATAAATAGAAGAGATTTTTTATGGATTTTTTTGGAGGGGAGAGTGTCAGAGGGCTTCACATTAATGATTTTCAAAGCCCCTCAACATCCATGATTTCCTTTGAGTTTTACAACCTTCCTGTGAGGATAGATAGGATAGGTATTATTGTCCCTATTTTAAAGATGTGCAGACTGAGGCACAGAAAAGTGAATAAATACCTAAATTCACATAAAGAGTTAATGATGACAAACGCAGAACTAGATGCCTAACCCCTTGACTCAGTCCTGAGCTTTTCTACCACATCAGGCTAGATTCAATGGTTACTAGCCTAGGTACCATTATAGGATAC
Source organism: Vombatus ursinus (assembly GCF_900497805.2). Taxonomy (NCBI): domain Eukaryota; kingdom Metazoa; phylum Chordata; class Mammalia; order Diprotodontia; family Vombatidae; genus Vombatus; species Vombatus ursinus. The sequence continues at coordinate 1,868,673 of NW_020954576.1, read as the reverse complement.
ATAGGATCTTTAGAATGTAAGCTCCTTGAGGGCAAGAACTATCTTACTTTTGTATTTGTATCCCTAGCACCTAACACATAAGACTGGCACATAAGTAGATCTTTGATAAATGCTAGTTGATTGGTTGATGGTAGTTCTTAGAGTTAGAAGGAACTTTTGAGATCATCTAGTCCAACCACTTCACTTTTCAGATAAGGAAACTAAGGCAAAGAGAAGGCAAAAGATTTGACCAATTGATGGGGTATGGGTCAAAAAGCTTGCAATAAACCGAGATTTGAATATAAGACCTTGGACTCCAAAACCAATACTCCTTCATCTACAACAAAAATCACCTCAACTTGGGAGAGGAGAGAAGCAAGGAGAGAGAAAGGACTGGGGAGGAGAGTAGGACACTGAGAGAGGAAGATGAGAACCACAGAAAGGGCAGTGATGAGAGCATGAAAGACAAGCTTCCCCACTATGCCATGGGCCAGTCATGTCTAGGCATAACAGGCAATGGAATTTTCTGAAACTGGGAGCTGTGCAGGGACATGGTTTAGACAGAGCTCTACAAGACATAAGGTTAGTAGAGTATAGAACCTTACTTCACCATTCCCAAGGACAATGTCTCTCAAAGCAGAGTCTTGGACCAATCAATCAATTGACAAACATTTAGTCAATGCTTATTATGCAAATGTATGTAACATGTAAATACTGTCTATTTAGTAAATGCCTGCTAACTATGATGAGCACTTGGGCGTGCAAATAGAAAAGTGAGACAATCACTGACTTCAAAATGTACTGGAAAGCTACAACCTGTTCACAGATAAGAAAATATAAGAAAAATTCAAAATATTTCCATTTTTATTTATAATTTTATTGATTTTTTTTTGCTTTTATGCCACCTACATTTCCCAATATATCCTTCCCCCTCCAACTTTCTCCCTTAAAACAAAAAAGAGGGGGCAAAAGGTTCAGCAAAATTAACCAGCACAAACCACATCAAAGATCATACATTTCTACACCCATAATCCCCCTCACTAGCTTTACAAAGAAGAGGATATGCAGCCTCCTATTTCTAACAACCTGGAAGGGGGGATGGATTCTGAGAGCCAAAGGTAGAGGGGAAAAGCATTCTGAGTATGGGAATACTCAGAGAAATCTTCCCCAAACATCCTGAGAGCAGGGACTTCTGCAGGGACTTGGAGACAGGAGTTTTCTGTCCTGGTAACAGCAAGTTCGCTAGTTTGGGTGGAATGTATATAGATCCAACGAAGAGGAGTATTGTATTTCACTGCATAATCATAGCAGATTTTATACCAAATTTTTTGGCAAAAAAGTAGGATGTGACCATTATGTGAAGCTTTTTTTAAAAAACATTGTGCCTGTATTATTTAAAAATCATTTATTACTAAGCTGTATCACTGGCAGACAAGCTGTACCATTTAACTAGTACAGGAAAATGCAAGTCTTAACATATCACATGACTTGTTCATGGCAGCTTCCCCTTCTCCCCTTGTGCCCATGGCTTTTCATTGGTTTGAGTGACAATACTGTTAGTACTGCAGCACTCTAAACAAACCACGCAAGTGGGCTTTCAAAAATATACTGACAATGCGCATGCGCTGAGAATTCTAGGCTCTCAGCTTGCAATGTGCTAGAGATAATGGTGTATCCATATGCCACTGGTGAATACATTGCTGCTCTGGTTACCCTTTAAGCAACATGAGGAACAGAATTATATCATGTGATGATTACGTGATGAAAGGTTATAAATCAATTTTTGTACTGGAAAAACAGGGTGCAACAACTGTGTGGTGGGAACGATTATGTGGCAAAATTCAGTAACATAATCAGTCTGAAAAGAGAAGCTAGAGTCATATTGTGAAGGACTTTAAATACCAGAGTTTGTCTTTTATCTTAGCAACAACAAGGAAATACTGAAGCTTCTTTTAGCTGGGGAGTTATGTGGTCAGATCTGAGCTCTAGGAATATGGATTTGGTAGCCATGTGGAAGATGGATTAGAGAGGGGAGAAATTGAAGAAAGGAAGACCAACTAGGAGTCTATTGGGGAATGAAGGCCTGAACCAGGATGGTTGTCAATAAAAGTGGAGAGAAGGGGATGATGTAAGAGTTTTGAAAAGCAATAAAACCTTATGAAGGAGGCAGAATCAACAAGATGTGTTAATCAGTTGGATATTTTGGGGTGAATAAGAGTAAAGAGTTGAGGATACACTCAAGTTTTTGAACCTGAGAGACTAAAAGAATAGTGGTACCCCTAGAAGCTAAGTCCTAGACAGAAGTGAGAAAGGTAGGAGGGAATGGGTTAGGGCAAGGGTACAACCTAGAGGACCTAGAGGACCACATGTGGCCTCGAGGCCACAGGTTCCCTTCGCCTGAGTTGCCTACCCCAGGGAAGGAGTAGGGTAGGATAATGAGTTCAGTTTTGGATATGTCAAGTTTGAGATGGGACACTCCACAGTCTGCTTTCCCAAAGTGTAAATTCAATGCAACAAACATTTACGGAAGACCTACTTTGTGCTGAGGAGTGTAAGACATGGTCCTAACATCAAGGAGTTTACAATCTAATTGAAAAGATAGGACTAACATACAAGAAACAAAAGCCAACAATAGAAGGCTGCCCATACTCCCTTGCTATCGTGTAATATAGTGTATCAATGCTATAGAAAATCAGAGGACTGATCAATCAATAAGGGCAGAAGTATCCATGAAGACTCACTTCCTGGGGTTTGAGCTGATTGCAAGATTATTCATGATAGCATGATGTTTTTGTTTGGGGTAGGTACTCATGATTCACTTACGGTGCAACCTCGCTGATACCTAATGGTAAGTAGGTTCACATTCACTGGGAAATGTACAGGACTATCCATAAAGTCCTCTGCCCCATGCAAACGTCCCATAGGTGAGAAAGGACCCAGAATCCCTCTTCCCCAAGCCAATGAATTGGAGACAGCCTTGGTGGAAAAAGGAAGAGAAAAATAGCGTTAAAGAGTGAGTCAGACCTGAATTCTAGCTCTGCCACATACTACCAGTGATGTCTCAGACAGGTTACTACCCCTCTCTGGGCCCCAGCTTCCTCATTTGTAAAATGATAGGCTTAAACTAGATGACCTCTAAGATACCTTCCAGTTCTGCGTCCATGATACTGTGACTACAACAAGTGCTGTGCTCTGCCCCCACAGCCCACACAATCCTTTTCCCAAAGTTGCCAATATAGAAAGAAACCAACCAGCGCTAAATATTCTCTGGGTTTAACAGGGAGCTTTCCCTCCAACAAGCTTGAATTTTAAAAGAGAATGTACAAAAGAGAGAAATCATGGCATAATAGGAAGAAGGCCATCAGACAGAAAGACCTGTGTTCAAGACCTGCCTCTGACACATGCCAGACTCAGGACCACGGACGAGTCAATTACTCTCTCCATCCCAGAACTCTATCTAGCTATCTCCTAAATACTGCTAGTCTAGGAGAGTATTGAGCTCCATTTTTCAGTCATGTCCAACTCTTTGTGACCCCATTTGGGGTCTTTTAGGCAAAGATACTAGAGTGGTTTGCCATTTCCTTCTCCAGCTCATTTGACAGATGAGGAAACTGAGGCATAATTAAGTGACTTGCCCAGGGCCACACAGCTAGTAAGTTTCTGAGGCTGGATTTGAACTCAGATCTTCCTCATTCCAGGCCTGGTGCTCTATCCACTGGGTCACCTAGAGCATCAGAGAATATGTTATTAAATAAACAGTTTGTGGATACTCAGGGAAGGAATGATCACCATGAGCGAAGTGGGTTCACTGTGAATGTTGTGTCATTCTAACCCTATTTCCTTTTTTGACCAGAATACATAAGGAGTAGATCAGGGAAATGCTGTAGACACTGACTATCTGGATCGCAGTAAGGCAATTTTAAAAGTCTCTCATAATATCCTTGTGAACAAAACGTACAGTCACGGACTAAGTGATAACACAATTATGTGTATTTAAAATTTATTGAATTGCCATTTCCAAAGAGTGTTGATTAAGACTGAGGTTTGTGTTCTAAGAGCAAGTCAACTACCGAAATGCAACAGCACGCAATGGTGAAATTGAGAGACTTGAGTTCAAATTCTGAGTCTTCCATTTACCACTTGTTTGACCTTGGATAAATCACCTAATCTCTTTGTGCCTCAGTTCCCCTATCTGTAAAATGAAGGTGTCAGACTAAGTAACCTTCAAGGTCCCTTCCAATTCTAAATCTATGGTCCTATGAATGCTTTCCTACCCTAAATAACATTTTTATCATAACTAAGATGAATATATTGACATATTCTTCAGAAACTTCAGAAATTTAGGCAGCTAGGTACCATTATAGATCAAGGGCTAGACCTAGACTCAGGAAGACCTAAGTTCAAATCCAACCTTGAACATTTCCTAGTGATGTGACCCTGAGCAAGTCACTTAACCTCTGTCTTCTGATCCCAATTCCATTGTTCTCTCCACTATACTACATTACCATGGTTGTTACACAGATATAGAGAATGGAGCTTATTAGCCAATGAATGAAAGTCATAGACAAGAAGGGGAAAGGAGCTATATCCCTGTGGGGTATGGGACGGGGATTGAGGTTCAGAAGTAATGGCCAAAATCTTAAATACCTTAACGCACAGCTCCCACATAAAGCCATCCACTTTTCTCAATGAAACGAAGTTCAAATCAAAGTCAATCAAAACAAAATATGGTGAATTCACTCCAACTGATAGTGAATGAAACCCATCATTTAATTTCATATGGTCTGCACAAAGGAGGTCAGATCTCAATGTGAGCATGCCACCTTCATTTTTGGTAATGGCATGGACTCGTGACATAGGTGAGTTGTGACATAGTGCAGCTTGCTGCATTCTCAGTGTGAATGTGAAGTATGCAAACTCAGAACTAAACAGTCCTTCTGTAGAAGTTCAAGTGACATCAAATAACAATAACTAATATGTATATAGTGTTTTAAAGTTTGCAAAGTGCTTTACAGATGTATTAATCTCACTTGATCCTCTCAAAAATCCTAGAAGGTAGATGCTATTATTATCTCCATTTTACAAATGAGGAAACTGAGATGCCTAAGTGACTTGCCCAGTCACACAGCTAAGTATCTGAGTCAAGATTTGAACTCAGGCTTTCCTGACACCAAATCCAGCACTCTATCCACCATCCCACCTATGTGTTCTATTCTCAGAATCAAGAATTTTGCTAAGTACCATGTAATAAACTGCTTTTTCTCCAAATTTACAACTTTTAAAATAACTAATTAATTTTTAGTTTTCAACATTTACTTCCATAGGATTTTGAGTATTAAATTTTCTCCCCCTCTCTCTTTTCTCCTTCCCCAGACAGTGTTCAATCTGATCTAGGCTCTACTTATGCATTCATATTAAATATATTTGCTCATCATGATGTAAAGAAGAATTAGAACTAATGGGAGGAATCACAAGAAAGAAGAAACAAAACAAAACAAAAAAGGAAAAGGAGAACAAATAGTATGCTTCCATCTGTATTCAAGTTCCAAAATTCTTTCTCTGGATGTGGGTAGCATTTTCCATCATGAGTCTTTTGGAGTTGTCTTAGATTTTTGCATTGCTGAGAAGAACTAAGTCTTTCACAGTCAGTCATCTCATAAGGTGATTGTTACTGTGTACAATGTTTTCCTGATTCTGCTCATTTCACTCAGCATCAGTTCATATAAGTCTTTCCATGTTTTTAAACTACACATTGTGGGATTATGAGAAGCTAGAATTTTAACTGGGACTTGAAGGAATCCAAGAGGAGGAAACGAGGAAAGAGAGAATTCCAGGCATGCTGGACAGCCAGTGAAAATGCCCAGATAGTGAGGAAATAGTGTGTCTTGTTTGAGGAATAGCAAGGAGGCTAGTATTTCAGGATCTCAGAGTATGTGGGGTGAGAAGAGTTTAAGGTGTAAGATACAGAGACAAGTGGTATAGTAGATTATCACTGGACTTGGTCAGGAAGGATTTTGAAGCCTGCCTCAAATACTTGCTATTGTGATCCTGGGCAATATAACCTAACTGCTCTCAGCTTCCAATGATGAAAATTTCATCTTTCAAAGGAAAGTCATACTTTGGACTTGGGTTGGACCACACAACAGGCATCAGTGATTGTAAGAACTTCAAATGGAGGGGGCAGCCAGGTGACACAGTGGACAGGGCACCAGTCCTGGATTCAGGAGGACCTGAGTTCAAATCCAGTCTCAGATATATAACACTTACTAGCTGTGTGACCCTGGGCAAGTCACTTAACCCCATTGCCTAGCCAAAAAAAAAAAAAAAGAACTTCAAATGAAAACATTCCCAAAAGTCAGATGTAAATTACATCCAGAAGCTGAGAGGCTCAGTCACCCATCACAAGTACTTGGCTCTGGGGGTGTTACAGAATGGGAGCCTTAGTCCATGAGAAGTTTCAAAGGCTAGACTCCCATTCCAACACAGAACAATGACAATAGGATAGCCTCATTTTTTTTTACTTTTGACTTCAAGATCCAGTTAAGTGCTTCTGAACTTTCAGTCATGTGTAGAGGTACTCCAAGATGGGTTAGAATAATTAGGTTGAGCAAGCTGCCAAGCCAGAACATAAAAGCCATTATCCTGGATTCCATCATCATGGCCTAGCCAATCCTCCGGCCCTTCCCAGCTTCTACACCTCAGGCAGTGAGGCAAACCACAGAATCTCTTTCCTGCAGGATAAGCAACTTTGGCCAAGGAGAAAGCCCCTGTAGAGTCATAGGCAAATTTTTCCTCAGCAACCACCCATAGCAGACAAAGACACCTTGTGACTTCTTGAACCTCTTATACCAACTGCTTCAAGGAAACTTGAGAGTTTATTTTTTATGGAAAGGAACTAAGACGTACAGCCTATAGACAGAGATCATTTAGTCCAAGCCCTCATTTTATGCATGTGGAAACTGAAGGCCAGGGAATTTAAGAGATTTGTTCGTTTAATAACTAATAAATTACAGAAGCAGTATTTGAACCCAGGCATGCTAGACTTGGAATCTGGAATCCAACACTGTTATTTGCTATCTCTGTGACCTTGAAAAATTCACTTCATTTCTTTGGGATTCAGTTTCCTCAACTGGAAAAAAAAAACTGGAAAAATGAAAGGGTTAGATTAGATGACCTCTAATATCCTTCCAGCAGCTACATAGCATGGTGAGTGGAATGTTGACCCTGGAATCAGAGGACCTGAGTTCAAAACCAGCTTCAGGCACTAATTAGCTGTGTGACCCTGGGCAAGTCATTTAACCCCTTCAAGCTTCTGTTTCCTAATCTATGAAATAAAGGTAATAATAGTACTCCCAGGATTATTATGATTATCAAAGGAGATCATATTTGTAAAGTGCTTTACAAACCTTAAAACACATATGAATGCTAGCTTTTATTATTATTAAATCTATGATCTTATAACTCTTAATCCATTTCCCCAACAATAGGATGTAAATCACATCCAGAAGCTGCCCCACCTTAGGTAAGAGGCTCAGTCACCCTTTGCAAGTGTTCTTTCCATTATGCCAATTGGCTTTGTGATAAAATTATTATCCAAGGGGTCTATTGATGAGGTACTAACATCAATCACCAAGTCAATGATGCAGACACAGTATGGCTGGAGCTTTATTATTCTCAGAGTGCAAGCTCAGAGAGCTCAGTGAGCTCAGAACAACAGTTTTAAGCTACGTCATAAAGGTTTTGGTTATACAGGCAGAGTGGACACAATGGAATTTCAAAATGCAAACAAGAAAGGATATTGATTTATACCTCAAAGAACATAAATAAATAAACATGGAGGCTATAACTAATATCTCAAGCTGGAATGTACAGATGGCGCTAACCACAGAGATTTATCAAGTTGTAACTTAGAGACAGAGGTGAGGACAGAAATCAGGGCAACTAGGTGGCACAGCAGATACAGTGCTGGGCCTGGAGTCAGGAAGATTTATCTTCCTGACTTCAAATCCAGCCTCAGATGCTTAGTAGCTGTGTGACCCTGGGCAAATCACTTAACCCTATTTGCCTCAGTTTGCTCATCTGTAAAATGAGCTGAGGAAGAAAATGACAAACCACTCCAATATCTCTGCCAAGCAAATCTTAAATGGGGTCACAAAGAGTTGGACACAACTGAAAAATGACTGAATGACAACAAAGACAGAGATTTATCAGTAACTAACTAGATAACACCAAGGCTATTATAGTTGATGTCTCAGCTTGACTTAGCAGACTCTAGCTTGTTACTGGATGGCATTATCTTAAGTAAATAATAGTAATACAGTTTAGCCACAAATATTCTTATCACACCTTTCAAGAGAAATAGTTTGCCTAAGATCCCGCACTTAGTAAGTGGTAGATTGAGAATCAGATCTACTCCTCAATCTGCTCATTCCATTTTGGATTGGTTGTAATCCAGGATTCTTTCCATTCTAACAGGATACTTCAAAGCCAGGATTAAGTGGCAAAATCTTAAAGCAAAGTCTTCCATGGTGGGGCATAGGAGAGACACTGTTGGTGAGGAAAGGAACATAGAGTGGGGAAAGGGGCCTTGAGTGGGAAGTCAATGACTGACTCTACATCTCAGTTTTATTTCAGCTGGCCCTGCCTGTAGTGTGGGTTTAATACAAATCCTCCCCACCCATTTTTAAAGCTGCTCTATCAAACCATTTAGTCCCAGAATGAAGCCACACCTGCTGCACCTTCAATAAGGTCTAAATTTGAAGGATGTTGACTGATGGGAAGACAGCTATCAGGAAACACCCACACACAAGTGGCTGAATAGAAAAGCAGCCCTGAATTTGAGGATCTTGCTTCCTCAATTTGCCTATTATCCTTCCCTTTTCATCAAAGCTTCATCTGCAAGGCCTCAAGAGTAGGGACCCTACTCCTCAATCCGGCCCACACCCCACATCTACCTTCTTGTCCACACGACAGACTACCCTTTCAGAGTAGTAACTCCTCTCCCTTTCTCCTTGTTCAGCCCATTCTTCTCCCCTCCCCACCAACTTTGCTCCTCACTAGCTTCCACAGGAATCCTTCCCAGGCAATGCCCCCACACCAATCCAATATCCAATCTCTCCTTGCTTTCTCCCACCTCCCTCTGATATCTAGAGCTCTGTTGGACTGGATCATCTGCCTTTGTTTCTCTGCCTTCCTGTGTGTCTTCACATTCAACTCTACAGAAAGTCTTTCCCAACCCTTTTAATTCTAGTGCCTTTCTCTGTTCTTTGTTTCCTAATCATCCTGTAAGTAGTTGGTATATATTTGTTTCTTGTCTCCCCCATTAGATTGTGAGCTCCTTGAGGTTGAGGATTGTCTTTTGCTTCTTTTTGCATCCCCAGCAATTAGCACAGTGCCTCAAACATAGTAGGTGCTTAATAAATGTTTATTAATTGAACACAATTTGACAAACATTTATTAAACCTCTGCCATGTAGAACATATTCTGTGTCCCTCCTCCCCACCCCCACCATCAGACAGGGAGCTCCCTCTCCTCTATTTCCCTCCAATGCCAAGGGTGGTGTTTTGATCACATGGGGGCATCCTTTATGGGAAGCCAGGAGGAACCCTGACCCCCTAGCCTGTACTCTTACTCTACCACTATCACCTCCATTTACCCACTACTTGACTTTCTAGTTGTTCACAGCTGGGTTCTTCTCCTTCCTCTTAGGCTTTTGATTGATCTGAATGAACAAAAGGAAAACAGATACTAGGGAAGGCTTTGATGTTAACTGAGTCACCAGAGTAAATACTGAGAAAAAAAAAGAGCTCACCCTAAGGATAGAGTCATGCACATTCTCAAAGTCCACAGCCCACAACCCCAGGCCAGATGTAACTTTCCAGGTCACCCCTACCCTGACCTCCCTAGTAATGGGCATAGACTAGCTTCCTACCTTTTCGAGAAAAGAACAGGGCTCTAGATCAGAATCTGCACAGTACCAAGTGAAGCAGGAAGGAAGTGCAAGGATCTTGAAAACTAGACCCATTAAAAGGTTCAAGAAGATCACTTCAATCCAAAGAACCCACTCAAAGGGCTGACATCAATTAACCAATCAATCAATATTTATTAAGCACCTACTATGTGCCAGGCACTGTGCTAAGTATTGGGAATACAAAAAGAGGCAAAAGATAGTCCCTGCCCTCAAGGAGCTTATAATCTATCATTCAGCTCTATTTGTTTGTTTGTTTGTTATGTTCATTTAGTGCCATGTATGGTAGTGATTTGTCACATTCAAGAGTCTGGACCTGTGTAGACAAAGATTACATCCATCTCTTCTATAGGCTAACCACCCCAAATTCCTTCAACTCATCCTTACATGCCATGATCTTGAGGCCCTTTGCCATCCTAGTTGCCCTCTTCTGTACACTCTCCAACTTATCCCCATCCTTCCTACAAGATAATACACAGAACTGAACTTTGTACTCCAGGAGTGATCAAACCAAGGCAGAGTACAAATGGACTATCACCTCCCTATACCAGGGCACTTAGCTTCTCCTAATGGAGTTGAAGATTCCACTGGTTTTCCTGGTTGACATGACACCGGTGACTCCTCTTGAGCTTGCAGTCCTCCAACACCAGATCTTTTTCAAGTGCACTACTTTCACTACCACCATAAATATGTTACATTTCGTTTTGATTTGATTTGATTTTAACTTCCCAACAATTAGCATTCTCCCAAAGTGCTAAACCTTAGAAGGTTAATGAGTTACCAATCACTTTGTTCAGTCATATCGTCTTGTCCAATTCTGCATGACCCCATTTGGGGTTTTCTTGGCAAAGATACTGGAGTGGTTTGCCATTTCCTTCTCCAGGTCATTTTACAGATGGGGAACTGAGGCAAACAGAATTAAGTAACTTGCCCAGGGTCACACAGCTACTAAGCATCTGAGGCCAGATTTGAACTCAGGGAGATGAGTCTTCCTAACTCCAGGTCCAGTGCTCTGTCCATTATGCCACCACTTAGCTGCCCACTACCAATCACTAGAGGACTTCATTTGTTGGAGATGTTTACAAATTTGATTCTCCTTAACACCTTGTTTGTTGTTCAGCCATTTTAGGAGTGGTTTGCCATTTTCTTCTCCAGTTCATTTTACAGATAAGGAATTGAGGCAAACAAAATTAAGTGATTTATCCACTGAGCCACCTAGCTGCCCCTCCATCAGACTTTGCCTGCACTAAATGGTCTCTAAGATACCTTCCGGTTCTTAAGTTCTATGATACAGATGAGAAATCCAAGACCCAGAGTGAACGTGTGACTTGCCCAAGAGTACACAGTAAATTGGGGTAGCTAGGTGGTGCAGTGGATAGAATGACAGACCTTTAGTCAGGAAGACTCATCTCCTTGAGTTCAAATCTGACCTCAGACACTTACTAGTTACATGACACTAGGTAAGTCATTTAACCCCCTTTGCCTCAATTTCCTCATTGGTAAAATGAGCTGGAGAAGGAAATGGCAAACCACTCCAATATCTTTGCCAAGAAAATCCCAAATGGGATCACAAAGAGTTGGACACAACCGAAAAATGACTGAACAGCAACAATAACAAAATTGACTTAGAAAACCACGTATTAACATTATCTACGTTCCATTGGTTTTTGTTTATTTTGTTAAATATTTCCCAATTACATTTGGGAGTGCTGTGAGCTTCATTACCAGTGTTTGACACCCCTATACTAACTGACCTTCCAGTTCATGATCCATCTCTTATCCCTCTCGAATCAATTGACAGCCCATGGGCATTTTACTTCATTTCACGATCATTGTAAGGGAGTAAGAGTTTTAAAGGAAGCAACGGTTTACAATTCATTTCTAAGATGAATCAGTTCACTCATTCAAGTCTCCAAACAGGGCATGGTGGAATGAATGAAATGGATAAATAAATGAATAAATAAAATAAAATAAAATAAAAAAACTAAGTGCTTAGCATGTGCCAGGCTAAACAATGGTGATAAAGGAAACAGAGACAGTCCAGTCCCTGCCCTCGAGAAGCTCACATTCTCAATCAGGAAGGCAACAGATATAAGGAAGTGATGGAGAGGAAGGAGGAATTTGATTTGGAAAGTTACAGGTATGGTGAATGGAACCATAGGGGAGTAGACTGACACATCCTTTCCAGTAAAGATGTCAGTATTAATTTGGTTATGGTGACATACTTGAAAACAAGCCAGGGAACATCACGGAAGGAAGAGAGTAACTTGGGAGACAGATAATTTTTCCATTCTGAGCTGGGAACCAAATTGAAAGAAATAATGTGGGTGGGGGGAGTGCAATGGAAGGGGCCAAGGAGATTACCACTAGTAGGTTATATATATGTGTGTGTGTGTATGTGTGTGTGTGTGTGTGTGTGTGTGTGTGTGTGTGTAATGGTAGCCACCTCTAGGGCAGGCTAGAGGGGAAGAAAAAAAGGAAAAAAAAAGAAATTTACATGATAACTTTATTATATGTTTAAAAGAAATACCCAGTTGTATATAATAGATTTGCAGTTTAATGTGCAATTATCTTTTTTATTGTATTATGTTATGGAAATGCTTGCTTTATTCCATAAGTTAAAAATAAAATAAATTTTTAAAAAAAAGAAAACAAAACAATATACCTTGCTCTCCCTCTCTCCTTCCCTCCCTCTCTATAATTCTACTGTCCAAGGCTTTTGTTGGATCCCATCCTGAGTGGAGCAGACAGAGTCAGGTCTCTGTCCCTCTCTCCCCAAAACACAATTCTGATAGAAACCTAGGTTCAGGGCAAGAGACTTGTCTTACATCCAGGAAAAGACAGAATAGATGGGGTTGGAGCCTCAGTTGGAGACCAAATGCACCCAAACACAGGGAAGTCATAACCAAGTTCTGCAACAAAAAGAGACCTTGAAGTATATCCTGTCCAAAATCATCCCCCTCTTTGGATGTGATGAGACCTGAAACCCTACCATTAGGATAGAAGGGAACCAGAAAGCCAAAAGTATAGTAAGATCATAAGGTCATAGAATCATGGGCAAAAGTGTGATGGTAAATGTTTAACAACCAGTCCAACAGAAAAAACAAATATGTATGGATGACATTCTTTTAAGTTTGATCTGCATTATTAAGTATAATCTGCATTGTTTTCTCCATCACTTTCTTTTTTTCATTTTAAATAATACTTTATTTTTCCCGGTTACAAGTAAAAACAATTTTTAACATTCTTTTTTTTTCAATTTTGAGCTCCAAATTTTCTCTCTTCTTCCCTCACTTCCCCCTGAAACAGTAAGCAATTTGATATAGGTTATACATGTTCAATCACAGAAAACATATTACTATATCAGTCACATTATGAAAGAAGACACAGATTCCAAAGACAAAACAAAACAAAACAAAAAACAGAAAAAAAAGATTACAGAAAGTGAAAAATACTGTGTTTTGATCTGCATTCAGCCTCCATCAGTTCCTTCTCTGAAGGTGGATAGCATTTTTCACCATGAGTCATTTGGGATAGTCTTTGATCACTGTGTTGCTGAGAACAGCTGAGTCATTCATAGTGGATCATCATGCAATGTTGTTCTTACTGTGTGCAATGTTGTTCTTACTGTGTACAATGTTGTTCAGGCTCTGTTCACTCCACTTTGCATCAGTTCATATAAGTCTTTTCAGGTTTTTCTCAAATTCACCTGCTCATCATTTGTTATAACACAGTAATATTCCATTACAATCACATGCCACAACTCGTTCAGTCATTCCCCACTTGATGGGCATCCCCTCAATTTCCAATTCTTTGCCACTACAAAAAGAGCTGCTATAAATATTTTTATATAATTAGGTCCCTTCCTCTTTTTTTATTTCTTTGAAATATTGATATGTGTTAGAGATATAAAATTCCCCCTAAGTACTGCTTTGGCTGCATCCCATAAATTTGGGTATATTGTCTCATTGTTGTTATTCTCTTTAATGAAATTATTGTTTGTTTCTATGATTTGCCCTTTGATCCATTCTTTAGGATTAGATTAGTTTCCAATTAATTTTTAATTTATCTTTTCACTACCTTTTATTAAATGTAATTTTATTGCATCATGATCTGAAAAGGACGCATTTAATATTTCTGCCTTTTTGCATTTGGTTATGAGGTTTTTATGCCTTAATGCATGGTCAATTTTTGTGTGGGTGCCATGGACTTCTGGGGGAAAAATGTATATTCCTTTCTATCTCAATTCAATTTTCTCCAGAGGTCAATTGTATCTAACTTTCCTAAAATTCTATTCACTTCCTTAACTTCTTTCTTGTTTATTTTGTGGTTGGATTTATCTAGTTTGGAGAGGGAAAAGTTGAGATCTCTCACTAATATAGCTTTACTATCCATTTCCTCCTGTAATTCATTTAATTTCTCCTTTAGAAATCTGGATGCTATATCATTTGGTGTGTATTTGTATAGTGTTGATATTACTTCATTGTCTGTGGTGCTTTTTAGCAAGATGTCATTTCTCTCCCTTTTAATTAGGTCTATTTTTGCTTTTGTTTTGTCTGAGAACCTGATTGCTACCCTTGTCTTTTTTTTTACATCAGCTGAAGCATAATAGATTCTGCTCCAGCCCCTCATTTTATTTCTGTGTCTCTTTGTTTCAAGTATGTTTCTTATAAAAGACATATTTTTGGATTCTGGTTTCTAATCTATTCTGCTATTTGCTTCTGTTTTGGGGTGAGCTCATCCCATTCACATTCACAATTATGATTGCTAACTGTGTATTTCCCTCCATTGTGTTTTTTACTGTTTATCCTTCTTTTCTGCCCTTTCAAATCCAAGGTCACATAAGGCCCATAACCCTCTCAAATGAGGCCTGAGCCAGATTAAAATCTAATTGGGAAATAATTAACAAAACAAACAAAAATATAATAAAACATAAATAATGTTGATAGGTGATCTTTTAAGTCAATATGTGGCCCAAGGAATCTTTATGTATATTTTATTGGAGTCATTAGCTTCCACTTGCCCAATTCTATTTTTTAAGGAATTATTTTCTTCGGTTAGCTTTTGTACCTCCTTTTCCATGTGGCCCTTTCAAGAAGTTGTTTTCTACTTTTTAAGGAGTTATTTTCTTCAATAAATGTTTGTACATCTTTTTCTATTTTTTGTGCTTCTTTTACCAAGCTGTTGACTCTTTTTACATGATTCTCTTGCGTGGTTCTCATTTCTTTTCTCAATCTTTCTACTACCTCTCTTATTTGATTTTTAAAATCCTTTTTGAGCTCTTCCAGCAGTTCTTTTTGGGTCTCAAACCAATTCATATTTCTCTTTGAGGCTTTGTATGTAGGCATTTTGACATTGTTGTCCTCTTCTGAGTTTGTGTTTTGATCTTCCTTGTCACCATAGTAGCTTTCTATAGTCAATGTTTTTGTTTGTTGATCACTTTCCAGTCTACTTCATGACTTTTAAAGTTGAGCTCTGCTCCTGGGGTGCAGGGGGGCACTGAACCAAGTTTCTTGTGCCAGGGGCTAGGGGGCTAGACATTGACCTGCTGCACCTTGGTTGCTGGGTCAGGCCACTTGCCTACTGTGCTAAGGGCTGGAGGCCTCATAGCTGGCCTGCTGTGCTGCCTGATCTGTGCTGGCTTACCTGGACACCATCTATGCCTGGGCTGCATTCCCCTTTTACTTAAGTAAGACAGATTTTTCCTTAAATCTTTCTAATTATCTTGGACTGGAAAATTGTTTTACCCATCCTATTGTAGGTTCTGCCACTCCAGAATTCATTTTGAGGCATGATTTAAAGTTGTTTGAAGGTAAATTTGGGAGAACTTAGGGGCCTTGCCTTTCTCCACTATCCTGGCCCATTACTTTCTTAAATTCAGATAATAAACAAAACAATAAATCAAGCCCTGTCTAAGGCAAGATTTTAACTCTAATATCTCCTAGGAATTCTGGGTGTAAGAATAGGGATAGCCACTGACAGCCAGCAGGCAAGTGAGAGAGGGCACTAAAGCCGCCCACCCTTCCCCCACAGCTTTACTCAGCATTGAAGTCCATTGATACACTGAAGTCATTCTGTGACCTAAATTGAATCCCTTAAACGCTCTGAAATTCAATTCCCTCCCAGGGCTGTTGCCTTTGGAAACTTCAAAGTGTGACAGAAATACGACCTTCCTTATTATTATTGCTCCATAACCGAGCTGGCCCCAATAACCACACCCTGATCAGAAGGCTAGGGCCCCAGCCCTTCTTCTGACACAGGGTTTGAGAAAAGAGGCAGCAAAAGAAGCGGTTCTCAGGAGGCCCATCAAGTGGGGAAATGGCCAAACACATTGTTATATAAATGGAACATGATACATTGTGCTGTAAGAAAACATGGAAAGGATGAGCTCAGAGAAACATGGGAAGACTGATACAAACTAATGTAGAGTGAAGTAAGCAGAGCCACAAGAAAAATTGGTAGAATTATTAGTTATACAATATACATAATGTATATATTATACAATGTGTGCATTATTAACAACACAGCAAAAACAGACAACTTTTAAAGACTTAAGAACTCTGATCAATTCCATGACTGACCATACTTTCAGAGAACTTAAGATGACCTAAGCTACCCAGTTCCCAATACAGAGGTGATGGATTAAAGTTGCAGAGTGAGACTTACATTTTTGGACTAGGAAATTGTTTTGCATGACTGTACATGTTTGTTACAAGGGTTTTTTTTTTATTTTCTTCTAAATTGGGAGCAGGAATAGGAGAGTGAGAAAGTTTGTCAATTTCTTCATTGTTATTTATTAATTCACTTGTTAACTGAACAACAAAAATTAATCAACAAGCATTTATTAAGCATCTACTATGTGATCAGGGCAAGTCACTTAATCTATTTGCCTCAGTGTTCTCAACTGTAAAATGGGAATGATAGTAATACCTACCTCAAAGGGTTGTTGTGAGGATCAAATGAAATAACATTTGTAAAGCACTTTACACAGTGTGTGGTACATAGTAGGTATCATGTAAATGCTTATTTCCTTCCCCTTTCCACAATGTGTCAGGTGCTGTGCTAGGCACTGGGTCTAGAAAGACAAAAACGAAATATTCATTTAAGGAGCATTCAACTTATAGAGAAACAACAGTATTTGGACCAAAGTTTGAAAGACTTGAAGGATTCCAAGAGATGAAGGTGAGAAGGAAGTGAATTCCAAAGGGCGGCACATTTACCTGTAACACTGCTTCCTTCCTGGTTTCCCCTTCCAGATGCTGGGAAAGAAGAATTAGCGCGTGGCTGAGACTAGAGTCCCTCAGTTGTGTATGAGAAGGGCAAAAAAGAAGCTCTGAAACTCTCTGTGTGAAGGACTTTGACTGCCTGAGGAGTTTGTATTTGATCCTAAACATAATAGGAAACCACTGGAATTTATTGAACATGGAAGTGACATTATCAGATCTGTGCTTTAGAATTATCATTTTGGCATCTGTATAGTGGAAAGATTGGACAGAAGAGAGACTGGAAGCAGGGTGACCCAGTAGGAGGCAATGGCAACAGTCCAGGCAGGAGGTCACATGTTGTCTCCTTTATTGGACTGTGAGGTCCTTGAAAGCTGGGAAAATTATTTTCCTTTTTTTGCATTCCCAGCACTTAGCACAGTGTTTGGAACATAATAGATACTTAATTAATGATTGTTGACTTGACTGTGTGGATGATGGATTGGAGAGGGATAAGGACCTGAACTAAGATAGTGGCTGTGTGAGCATAGAGAAGGAGACAGATGAGAGAGATGTTTTGGAGACAGACTCAACAAGTGGTGCATCATCCCATCCTCCTGTCTGCTACTGGAATTGACCTGAAAATGGTTTCTCTGAACCTAAGATGGATTTTCTTCCTGATACTATCATTCAACTACCATTATTTTATTCACTTGTGCACTAGTCTGAAGAATATTAAACATGAAAGAATAATAACAGAGGATTGTGACTAATTCCCCAATAGAGCACAGGTTTTTTGAAGACAGGGACTTCTTTTACTTGTTTTTGTATACCCAATCCTTAGTACCATCCCTGGCACATGGGAATAACACTTAGTTCAGTGCCTGTTGACTTAACTTGACTTGTTCCAGGACCATTAGTATCTGAATTCCATTCAACAAGATGAGAAAAATATATATTTTTTTTTGGCGGGGTGATCAGGGGTAAATGACTTCTCCAGGGTAACACAGCTAGTGAGTATCATGTGTTTGAGGACGGATTTGAACTCAGGTCCTCCTGACCCAGGGCCACTGTGCCACCTAGCTGCCTCTTGATTTTTGCATAATAATAATAAACAACCCCATAAAATTAAGGTGATCTAAAGTCTTGCTGTTATTTGCTGGGTATGAAGTTGGAGCTATCAGAGGAAAGACTTTATCACTCTCACACAGGGCTCAGAACACTGTGTTGTTAAGGAAAATGTCAAGTTCTCTTCCAGCTCAAATGTTTTCTTTCTCAGATAGAGTCATAGAATTAGAAATTTAGTGGAGAAGGGTCATTGAGGATATCTTCATTTACTGATAGAGAAACTTCCTAGAAAGGGAAAGTGATTTAATCAAGATTGAACAGGGTGATTCATTCCCAGAGCTATTAATATACAATTTCTGGCCCCTATGTGGTAGCCATGGGGTGGGTAAGGATCCCCTGACCTCAATATTATCAAATCAAAAGCTAGAACTGGCTATGGTTAATGATCCCACAGCCAAAAAAGACCCCATTTGTCTCAAGGACCAGGAAATGGAGAGAGGATATAGTTTGCCTGGAAGTAAGATTGAATAGAAGTCAGATTTATCTACTGAGATCCAGAGAGCTAGACAGTAACTCGAAGTCCTAAGTGTCTATAATTTTCAGGGGAAAGCTTTCAGCATTTTGGAAAATGGTTTCTGGAGATCCCTACAATTAAGGGAGTTTGACAATTAGTAAGGATGGAGAGGGAGGAGGTGGGGGATACTAAATCTCTATCAAGATCTTTTTGGACCCAAGGAGAGTAGGAGTCTGACCAATCCTGTTTTGAGTCATCTTCTCTTTCCTTCTTCCTCATTGAAACAGCTTTCACTGGGACTAAGACTAGTACCATTAAAACAGAAGAGTTTATGACCCATAGGCAATCCAGGATATGTTTGTGGTATTTGCAACCAAAGGAGGAGCTTGTTAATCCTAGAGAATCTTCCATTTGTGCAAAATATTGGACACCTGGATTGCTAGATTAATTTCTGATTCTCATGCTCTTCAAGAACCTCAGTAGGGTGGGACATCTGGGGCTTTGTTCCAGGGCGCCATGATTTAGAGAGACACTGATGATACTTTTATTCCAGCAGAGAGAAATAACTGAGTTTAGAACCCAGCTAGCAAAAAACAGCTAAAACAAGAAACCACCAGATGGTATACTTCTTCCTCCCTTCCCTCCAGCCCCCTCCTCACCAGTAGCTACATGCTTGGTGAGCTCCACTTCAGTTAAGTCCTTTCTGCTTGCTTCCCACCCACCACAGCCTCTAGTGTCCCAAGGTCCCTGTCCGCAGAGACCAATGTCCTGGAGCCTCTGTCCCTCCCACAGGGCAATGTTCCTGTCCTGTCCCCAACTTAATTTCTTATTAATTGTTCCAGGCTTACTCCAATGGCAAGAATTACACCTTTGACCTACTCCCATTTAGCCCTCTTGCAAAATACAAGTAATTTGTGAAACCTTTACGGGCCCCTTAACTTTCTTCTCCCTCAGTATCCTTATCAGCAAAATGAGGAAAGTAAAATGGAAATGTGATCAGAAGGGCCAGTGAGGGTGGCCGGGATCAAATTGTAGATTGAGATGAACCAGCAGGCTGGGGCTGAAGTCTAGTCCATGGCTTCTGTCTTTCCCCCACTCCCCTGGAGAGCTGCTCAGAGCAGCTGCCCCCTAGTTTGCCTGTCCAACCACTTCTCTCCTATTGAGAGGGAGGAGAGGCAGCAAAAGGGAAGAAATCCATTTTTCCTCAGTTGCCCATACTATCACAACTTGCTATGGTGCGTTTTAATGCTTGTCTATGTCTCTATGCTATTTGAAATTGCTACTGAAATATATAGCCACTTATAGTTATTTTAATCCGGGTCTATGGGTACCCAATTTGGGACTGAGAGAGGACAAGATGACCCAAAGGGAAGAGGGGATTTTCCCCAACTTCGACTGAGATTTTCCCCAACTCGAGGTGTGGGGGTGAGATGACAAGTAGATGAGAAAGAGAATGTTAGCAGATTTTAGAAATACCCTAGACTCTATTTATAGTCTAGACTCTAGACTGACTTATGAACTAGTTCATTTCCTTGTTAAGCCTATCTTCTGATTCAAAAGGCAGTCTTGGGTATGAATAGACTCTGAGATATTCTTGAAATTACAGAAATTCTTTCATTGGTTCATCCTGCTCTCTGCTCCGGTCCATCCTGGCTAGCCCAGCTGACCACATCTCCTCTCATCTGGTCAGTGCTTCACTTCTAGCTGATTGCACTGTCCCCTGTTTTCTATTACAAAGAGCGAGGATGGTTGTACCCTAGCCCCTTTCTCTGCCAGCTTGATAGGAGGAACAAGCACCTGGGAACAGCTCTTTGTCTTCTTTCTTTTGATCTCAGCCAATCCCTAATCAATGGTCATCCACCTCATTTTCAGTTCTTTGCAACCATGAAAAATGCTATCAATATTTCCAGTGCATATGGAGCCTTTCTCTTTGTCAATTTACCACTTTGGATCACATGCCTACTGTAGAATCTCTGGGTCCAAAGATAAAGACATTTGGTAACCCTCCTTGCATGATTCCAAATTGCTTTCCAAAATGGTTAGACCAATTCATAGCTCCACCAACAATGCAAGAGTGTGCCTATCTCTTCACAAGTCCTCCAACATTGACCATTCCCATCTTTTTTCATCTGTGTCAATTTGCTGATGTAAGATAAAACTTCAGGATTGTTTTGGCTTACATTTCTCTAATAACATGAGAGATTTCTTCTGCATTCGTGATTTGTCACATTCTTCTATATGGCTGTTAAGCATTTTCAATCCTTTTGAGAATTGTTTCCTCTCTTTTCTCACTTCTCTATTGGGGAACAGCTTCTGCTGCTAATTGTCTGTATATCTTGGATATCAAGCCCTTTACCAGGAATATTTGATGCCACAGACTTTTCAGATCCACTGCTTTCTTACCTGCATGAGATTTCTTCATTTTGTTTGTATAAAAACTTTTCAATTTCATGTGATAAAGATTTTTAGAGCTTTTTCATGAACCAGAAAATAGCTAGCCAAGTGGAAAGAGGGATTTCTTTGCATCAGATACCTCTGCTAAAAATCTGAGAGTCAAAATGTATAAGGAATTAACACAATGTAGAACCAAGAACCATTCCCTAATAGATAAGTAATCAAAAGATAAGAATAATTTTTAAATAAATTTTACTGATAGATTTTTTTAAATATCAGCTACATTTCCCAAGGTATCCCCCCCCCCCCAAAGAGCCATCGCTTATAATAAAGAATTTTAAAGAGAGGAGGGAAGAAGTGCAGCAAAATTAACCAACATATCAAAAAAAGTTTGATACTGTATGCCACATTCCACACCCACAGTCCACCCACCTCTACAAAGAACTGGTAGCAGTGACTTCTCATAGTTCCTCTCTAGGACCAAACTTAATTACCATAATTTCTTAGCATTCAGTTTGTTTGTTTTGTTATGGTTCTGATTGCAGACTTTGTGAAAACTGTTTTCCAATTTCTATTTACTTCACTTTTAATTAGTTCAGATAAGTCTTCCCACGTATAGAATAAAAACAAAGATACTCTGAATTTTAACCAATGTCTGTCAGCAAAAATTGCTAATATGCAAGCATTCCTTTTGGAGGCAGATCCAAACTAGCAAAGTTTCCTCTACTGATTTTAATCTTCCCTGACCCAAGCAATTTCTTCTTACCTTTTATGGTAATCAAGAAATAAAAAACAAAATTTATTCAGCAAAATAAAACAAACATACAAAGTTTAGATTAAGGGTTGTTTGGTTTACTCAACAGAACTATAATAATGTTAGTGCTAAAGGCACACCCTTGGAGATGACCTGAATTCCTGGAAATCTAAAGGGTTGGCTCTTTTTGGTCAAGTCCAGGATAAAAAAATAGACACCTTGTTCTTAATATATGGCTCTTTATGATAACACTTCTTCTTCCGGGTGTTTGCTAACTATTCCTTTAATAATACTAGAAATTCACCAGGAGTCAAGGCAAACTCATTGACCTAGAGTTTGTAGACTTTGTTCTCTTTTTATTAAAAAAAAAATTAGCGCATTTGTTCTTTTCCAATCCTGTAGCACTTTTACCATTCTCCAAGATCTTTCATACGTCACTGACAATTGATCAGAAATCACACCCTCCAGTTCTTTCAGTGCTCAAGGGCCGGGTAGCTTGAACTGATCCAGGGCAGCTAGGTGCTGGGGGAAGGGGGTGGTGTGGGGGGAGGGTATTATGAGACTCACATGAGATATGGATGTACAGTACTTTTCAAACCTTAAAGTACTAGATAAATGCCTGTTGGTGGTGGTGGTGGTGGTGGTGATAATGGTGTTAACCTATAGTCTCCAGGGCTCTAATCTAAGGATGAATTCATTCCCTGAGCCTTCTACTGTACTCCTGCTAAGCTCAAACTCAATGTTTATAGAGCAATACTGGGGTGTGCTGGTAAATGGTTTACAACTGTGGAGTGGGGTGGTAAGGGAAGCATAAGCTTACACTTTGAAGTTTAATTTGCATTATTAACATTTTCTTAAATCTGGACTATCAACAAAAACAATGAATCATTCTCTGATTTGTAGCAATTGTTGATTTCTGAGATAAATGCACAAATTGAAATTTTAACAACCATGCTGAGCAAGCAGGTTAGAGCTGGCTCTAGCACCTCCCTGGTACTATCTTACTACCTTATTTTGGGTAACAGCTGACTATTGGTCATTTTCATTCTGCCCTTTCCCATCCTGAGGTCATTCATTCTCTTTGGCATAGAAAACAACTTTTTCATATCTTTCTCTCTCTCCATCCTGAGGGTGATCAAATGTCGAAGGCTGCAGAGAAGTGTAGATGGATGAGGATTGAAAAAAAAAAGGTCTTTAATTTCTTAACTAAAAGATCATCAGTAATTTAGGAAAGAGCAGTTTCTGTAGAGGGTTAAGAAGAGAGTGAAAGGAGAGGAAGTGGAGGCACATGTCAGAGAGGGCTTTCTTGAGGAGTTTAGCCACAAATGGCAGGAGAGATATGAGGCAATAGTTAATAGGGATGGAGGAATCAAGTGACAGATTTTTGAGAATGGGAAAAAACATAGGCATGTTTATAGGCAGGAGACAGGGAGAGATTGAAGATGAATGGGGAAGAGTGGGGAAATGGAGGAGGCAGTCTGCTAGAGAAGATCAGTGGAATGAGATCACTTATGCATAGAAGAAGGCTAGCTTCAGCTAAGAGAAGGGCCACATCTCCATGTGAGATGGGTGAAGGAGGAGAGAGTGGCAGAAGGCCTGTGAGTAATGTGTGATAAGAAGGAGGAGAGAAGGGGGAGCTCTCAGGGAATGTCCTCAATATTTTCAGTAAAAATGTAAAGCAAAGTTCTCAGTTGAGAACATAGGAGAAGAGGGAGTGGTTTGGAAAATCCACTATGTTGTGAATTAATGAGTTAATTTAAATCAGTTGTTTTTTTCAGTCGTGTGAAACTTTGTGACACCATTTGGGGTTTTCTTGGCAGAGATATTAGAGTAGTCTGCCATTTCTTTCTCCAGGTCATTTTACAGATGAGGAAATTGAGACAAACACAGTTAAGTGACTTGCCCAGGGTCACAGAGCTAATAAGTGTCTAAGATGGATTTGAACTCAGGAAGATGAGTCTTCCTGACTCCAGGCCCAGCACTCTACCCACTGTGCCACCTAACTGCCCAGTGAGTTAATTAAGGAGATGCAAAAGGATTGCCTTGCAGCAGTGAGGGTCCAGTTTCCATTATGTAACATGAATTTGTAGTGGCTAGTCGACACAATCTTCTGATTCTAGAGGAAATGTCCTTTCCACCGAACCACATACATATTGAGAAAGTAAGGCTCAGAAGCCAGGAGTGTAGAGCAGAGTGGATATTTCTCTAAAGAATTGGCTTTTGAGGCAGCTAGGTGGCACAGAGGATAGAGCTCCAGCCTTGGAGTCAGGGGGACCTAAGTTCAAATCTGGCCTCAGACACTTGACACTTATTACCTGTGTGACCCTGGGCAAGTCACTTAACCTTGATTGCCTCAGCAAAAAAAAAAAAATTTTACTTTTCCCCTTCCCAGGGGGTAAAAAGGGGGAGAATGTCTGAAATATAATTTGTAAAGTTCCCATAAATTCTAGGAATCAACAACTCCCTCGTCCTGATAACAGTCATTGATTCCTCCTATACTTGTTCCCCCACACCCAATCAGGCTAGGAAGGGAAACAAAGGGAAAAAAGGGAAAAAAAAAAAAGAGCTAAACTGAAAAGTGAGGGCAGGATTACGTCTTTTCAAACTTAGCCTTCCATCCTTATACCTTCCCCACTTGTTTGTTAGCTCTTCCTTTGTTGTTGTTCAGTGGTGTTTGACACTTCAAGACCCCATTTGGAATTTTCTTGGCAAAGATACTGGAATTGTTTGCCATTTCCTTCCCCAGCTCATTTTACAGATGAGGAAACTGAGACATACAGGGTTAAGTGACTTGCCCAGGGTAACACTGCCAAATGAGCGTCCGAGGATGAATTTGAAATCACAAAGATGAGTCTTCCTGATTCCAGGCCCAGCACTCTATCCACTGTGCCACCTAACAGCACCATCTCTTCCTTTACTTACCTAATAAAAGTTTCACCATCATGTGCAATGAAAGAAAAAAGGTTTTCTCATAGGTTCTTATAGGATCCTGAGCTGAAAGGGATCTTACACACCATATGCATAAAAAGTCACCAGATTTAGAGTTCCAATATTACAGAGACACATGTATGCAGTGGAAAGGGAACTGAACTTGGAATAGGAGTGACCCATGTTGGAATTTTTCTTCTGATAGTTATAAATTGTCTAATTGTGGCGCAATGGAAAAGGTACTTATTTGGGCATATATTGGAGTCAGGTACTTATTTATTCACTCAGTTGAAATCCTGGCTTTGCCGCTTAGATCCCATGTGACTTTGGGCAAGTCACCCTTTGGGGCCTCACTCTTTGGGCCTCAGTTTCCTCATTTATAAAATGAGGTTTCTGGACTAGATAACCTCTAAGGCCCTTTCCAATTCTAAGTCTATGATACTGGGGACCTCTGTTGTCTTATTTGTAAGATAGGGATAATATCTTTGGACAAGGAACACTAGATCTTAGTTGAACAGTGTTTTTCATAGAATTCATAAGACAATGGAGGTGTGAAAGAGTAATCAATCAAAGGACAGGTTAAATACCACTTTCCTGCCACAGACAATTGCAGATATATCTGAAACAACAAAGTTTTCTAATATGTTTTTATATCTTCCAAACAACACTCTTCAATGAGTTTTAAACCAACCGTTTGTTATATTTGTGACATAGGACACTTGACAGGTGAGACAGCATATATGGATCATTTCATGCATTCTAAAGTACTATGAATATCAGTGATTCACAGACTGTCAAAGTCGGAAGAGAAATTCGGGTGCCATGTCCTTGAATGACAGTCAACAGGAATGGATCCCTTGGACAACATATTCAAGAAGCAGGGAATCGGTATTTGCTTGAAGACCTCAGCAACCAGATCCCAGTTACTGCCGATAATGAATCCACTTAAGCGGTTACCTTATCCTAATTCACACTTCATACTTCTATTGGAATGGAACCAATTACCGCATGTCATATAATTATAATTTTGAATAGTGCAAATTAGATTGTGTGGCCATTTCAAGGAACTCCTTGAATTTGTACTAATCAGGACTTAGTTGTAGTGAAAAGGAGCCCGTTACCTCCCAAGGCAGAACGTTCTACTTTTAGATATCACTTTTCATAACACTTAGAACTGAAAAAGAACTTAAGAATTATCTAGTCCAACCCCTGCATTGTTACAGAAAAGAAAATTGAAAACCAACAGGGTGAAGAGCCTTGCCCAAAAGACCTGGATTTCAATCCAAATCTACTACTTACTAGCTATGTGACCTCTAGAAAGTCACTTACCCCTATCAGGACTTAATTATCTCATCTATATGTGGCACAGGCATGAGATTAACTCCCAAATTTTTCTCTTACCCAACCTGTACCCACTCTGGGAGGTGAGGATGGTTTCCCAAAAGGGCGGCCACACTGCTACAAATCAGTGGTAGGGGGTAACCTTAGTCAGGGAAATTGTATGACCACTACTCTCAACTGTTCCTCCTGAGACCCCACCAGTGTGTTAACCACTTAAATCAGCCAAGATGACACCATTAACTCCTGCTCATGAAACATTTATTATATAGGAAGACAAAAGTAAGAATAAGCAGAACATTACAGTCCACCCATAAATCTGGGTGAACTCTCCAACCAGTGCACACAGTTACTACAAGGGAGAGAGGAAACAAACTTGCAGAAACCTAGCAAGGAGGCATATAAGTAGGGAAACCCTCAAGCCTAGAGCAACTCAGAACTCTACACCAAAGGCCTTGATAGTCCTGCTCTTCTTAAAAAGCAGTCTGTGCCACACATTACTGGCTGTTACTCCTGAGCTCGTCTTCTACAGACTCACAGAAAGCATCTCCAGGACATTTCCTGTAGCAGACAGGATAATAAAGATAATATTTACTTCATCTTTCTCCAACAGTCCTTTCCTGGACTGCACAGGTGGACAAGCTCAAGCTGCTTTTCCTGCATAATTTTGATTTCTTCTCCTATCTTCTCATTCCACATAGAGTATTTGGTCTGGCAGTCAATCAACAAGCATTTGTTAAGTGCCTTCTATGCACCAGGCACTGAGCTAAACTCTAGGGATACAAAGAAAGGTAAAAAAAATAAAATAAAATCCCTCCTTTCAAAGAACTCCCAATGGGAGAAACAACAGGACACAACTATGTACAAACTACATGCAGGGAAAAAAAAATGGAGAAAATTTCATAGGGAAGACACTATGATTGATGAGGACCTGGAAAAGTTGCTTCCCAAGAACAAAGTTGAGACCTTATTTTTACATCTCGTGGGTCAATGTTATATCCAAGAAATTGTGGTGAACAGTTTCATCTGTAATGCTCCCAGGTCACAGATAAGGGGAGGGTAACCCTTAGCTTATACTTTCCAGTTTAGTTCCTTCTCACCAATTACTGGCTACACAAAAAACCGTCACAAATAGTGATGAGTGAATAAATCCATTTATCCAAGTAAACAGCTAATAGAAATCAGATAAATTACACAGGTTAGAATATACCAAAGAATATACAAGAGCAAATGCTCTCTTTAGCTGAGAGTAAGAAGAGAATTTCAGCTCAAGCCAAGAGAAGGAGAGACTGACCTCACCCAAAGAGGTCCAATCTAGCAGTTTATAGGGAGGCCTGGTGGCTCAGTGGATAGAGTGCTGGGCCTGCAGTCAGGAAGACCTGAATTCAAATCCCACCACAGACACTTACAAGCTGTGTGATCTTGAGCAAGTCATTTAATCTTGTTTGCCTCAGTTTCCTCATTTCTAAAATGAGTTGAAGAAGGAAATGGCAAACCACTCCAGTATCTTTGCCAAGAAAACCCTAAAAGGGGTCACAAAGAGTCTGAAACAACTAAACAACAACAACAATAGGGAGGCCAGCCAAAAATCAGGAACAGGTTGAGAAGCTGGCTTCCCCTACATGTATGCTGCTTCTCTCTCCATGTGTCTTTCTCAAAGACTCTCTGCAACCACATGTGTCACTCCTCCCAAGAAGCTCTGCCAATAACTCCATCCCTTACACAGGTATTCTGTGTCACATCATGCTCACCATTCTCTCTGCCAATACAGAGTCATGTCTTTTTGCACATACTCAGTGTCTAATAAACACCCCAAGTTTGGTTAGGTACCTGGTTACATTCATATTAATATTAATATCCTTACCAGTATTATTATTTTCACTACAGTTATCCCTTCCACATCACGGGGGGTAAGGGAGAGGTGCCCCACCCACTCACCACCATCTGGAAAATCCACAAAAAAATTTTTGGCCCTCCTTTAGTACCAGAGAATAAGTCTGAATTATTATGGTATTAAACAATATTATACAATACTATATTTTCATCGTATGCATTTCTGAGTTTCTAAACTTTTTCTGTGTCGTCTGTGACTTCTGCAAAACTCCCAAAAAATTCCCATTTAATTTTTTATGCCAACCTGCAATATACTGAAACCACAATGGGGAAAGTTGCAATGTAGAAGGTATGTCTGTATTAGTTTTACCTGCCTCTCTTCTCTGTCCCTATCTCCCCATACTGCCTGGACACTGCTGCCTTCTCCTGTCTTATTCCAAAAACAGCAAACTTAGCTGAAGCCTAGGCTTCTTTTCTCCCCTCCTTAGGATCCCAGGGCCATAGGTTTAAGCTAGAAGTTACCTTAGAGGTATCCATGAGGATACTGACACCGAAAGAGGTTAAGGGACTTTCATATGGTCCTATGGGTAGCGAATGCCAAGGTTTCAATCCACGACCTCCAACACTACACTCCACATGTTCTCCATGCTGCCTCCCAGATCACCCTCTTCTTCTCTCCCCAATTCCTCTTTGGAACCTTAAAGGTTGGACACCCCTTTGCCCCAATCTCCACTATGGGAGAACTGAGACAAGTTATCAGAAGCGGCTCAAAGAAGAATGGTGAGAATGGCAGGAAGGTGAGGTGGTGTGAGATGGTTACTGAGGCTCACCATCTCCAGTTGACAGACAAGAAAATGGCTATGAAATCCTGTTTTCCTGCAATAGACTAAGAGTTTCCAAGAGAGAGAATAAGAATCAGTTTCCAGTGAGGTCATGGAAAGAGCACTGGATTGAAGTCAGAAGGTTTGAGTTCAAATTTCACTTCAGTCACTTGTATGACTCCAAATAAGTGACCTCCCCTGTCTGAACTTTTCTTTCCTTCACCACAAAATGATCAGTTTAGACCAGATTACCTCTAAGGTGTCTCAAGTCTAAAGTCTCTAAAACCCTATTATTCTCCTTCTCTGGATGCCTTCTTACAACCCCTGGGTATTCAGGGTCATTTAGAGACAGCTAACAAGGTGACAAGTTAAGATCTTTCCAGGAAATTACAGCAGTAATTTCAGCTGAACCCACAGAATGGGCTATGGAATGAACACTATTTGTCAAGTTAATTCCCTGCATCTGGCAGGTGTAGCTAGGTGGAATGACAGGAGCAAGTATTACCTGCAGATCATGCTTATGCCACCCCATTATGGTCCAAAGACCCAAAGAGCCCATTGGAGGGTGATGTCTATCAAAGTTCAGAAGTTGTTTTCCTGTGAGCTTAATCCCATTAACAAGTAGCCTACTTGACAACTGGGGAGGAGCCATCCTTGAGGAGGGTGCCTCACATTCTTTGCGCGCACACACACACACACAGACATACACACACACACTCACACACACACAGAGCAGTCCTGACCTAAGCATTATTATCTCAATAGACTTTCAACTCGGTACTTCCCTAGAGCAAGTTACAATATGCAAGAAAATCCCTAAACCCCTCTCTCATCCCCACCTCAGTTCCCTCACCCCCGATGCCCAGAAGTAGCCTAAGCCCAGAGCATTTGGGAAATTTGTAAGCCACTGATGGTCCCCAGGTCACCAGCTCTGATTAAAATCTAAGAGAAGGTCTTAGGTGTACAGAGAGAGGTAGAGAAGAGGGGCCAAAGCCAGCCCAAGAGTCATCAAAGTTCTCAGAGAAGTTGGAGGGGGAGAACTGAGCCACCTGAAATCATCAGGGGATCAAATAGGAAGAGCTCGCTATGTTCCTTTTGCATACCATTACCTCTTCACCCTGGCTTATTGAATTTGCAATATTGTCTTTCCATCTGGGACACATTGAACTTACGGCAAGGGAGTGGGGGGGGTTGGTGGGAGAGATGGAAGAGGGGAACCATATCTGAGGCTGTGTAAGATCACAACCTATAAGGTCTTCTGTCTTTTACCCACATGCTGATCAAGGAGCCTCAGTCTCATTGCCTTGGCGCTCTGGCTCCCTGCACCTTTGAGGGATGATGAGATATCTCATTCAAGGGCAAAAGGAAGAAAATAGGAAACCAGAAATCTGCACACCCACTAGCAGATCTCGCAAGATCTCACAAATCTGTTTACCCTGCAAAATTTCTGGGTCCCTTCAAATTCCCACAGAAATGAAACGGTGCTGCAGAAATACTATATTCAGATGGCTGAGAGTGATGGAAGACTACAATTTCTGAAGAATTACAAGTGAACCCAAAAAAATATTGAAAAAAATAACACCTTAAAAAATAGCCTAACCCAAAAGGCAAAAGAGGTCCAAAAAACCAATGAGGAGAAGAAAGCCTTAAAAAGCAGAATTGGCCAAATGGGAAAGGAAGTCCAAAAACTCACTGAGGAAAGTACTTCCTTAAAAATTAGAATGGAGCAAATGTAAGCTAGTGACTTTATGAGAAATCAAGACATTATAAAACAAAACCAAAAGAATGAAAAAATAGAATACAATGTGAAATATCTCACTGGAAAAACAATTGACCTGGAAAATAGATCCAGGAGAGATCATTTTTAAAATTATTGGACTATCTGAAAGCCATGATCAAAAAAAGAGCCTAGACATCATCTTTCAAGAAATTATCAAGGAAAACTGCCCTGATATTTTAGAACCAGAGGGCAAAAAAGAAATTAAAAGAATCCACTGATCACCTCCTGAAAGAGATCCCCAAAAGAAAACTCCAAGGAATATTGTAGCCAAATTCCAGAGTTCCTGGATCAAGAAGAAAATATTGCAAGCATCCAGAAAGAAACAACTCAAGAATTATGGAAACATGATCAGGATAACACAAGATTTAGCAGCTTCTACATTAAGGGACCAGAGGACTTGGAATATAATATTCCAGAGGTCAAGAAATAGGATTACAGCCAAGAATCACCTACCCAGCAAAACTGAATATATTCCTTCAGGGGGAAAAATGGACATTCAGTG
The DNA here is from genome assembly GCF_900497805.2 of Vombatus ursinus. Taxonomy (NCBI): domain Eukaryota; kingdom Metazoa; phylum Chordata; class Mammalia; order Diprotodontia; family Vombatidae; genus Vombatus; species Vombatus ursinus. The sequence continues at coordinate 1,837,593 of NW_020954576.1, read as the reverse complement.
AAATAGAGGACTTTCAAGCATTCTTGATGAAAAGATCAGAGCTGAATAGAAAATTTGACTTTCAAATATAACACTCAAGAGAAGCATGAAGAGATAAACAGGAAAGAGAAATCATAAGGGACTTATTAAAGTTGAACTATTTACATTCCTGCATGGAAAGATGATATTTGTAACTCATGAGACCTTTGTCAGTATTAGGGTAATTGGAGGGGAAAAATTATATGTATGTATATATATAGATATAGATATAGAGATAGAGATAGATAAATAGATAATAAATAGATATTAGATAGATAGATAGAGGGCACAGGGTGAGATGAAGATGAAGGGATGATATCTGGAGAATAAAATTAAGGGGTGAGAGGATTATACTGGGAGAAGGAGAAAGGAAGAGGTAGAATGCATAAATTATCTCACATAAAACAGACAAGAAAAGGCTTTTACAGTGGAAGGGAAGTTGGGGAAGGTAAGAGGGAATGAGTGAATCTTATTCTCATCAGATTTGGCTTAAGGAGGGAATAACATACACACTCAATTGGGTATGGAAATCTATCTTACCCTACAGGAAAATAGGGGGAAAGGGGATAAGAGAGTGGGGAGATAATAGAGGGTAGGGCAGATTGGGGGAGGGGGTAATCAGAAGCAATAAACTTCTGAGGAGAAACAGGGTCAAAAGAGAGAATAGAATAAATGGGGGGCAGGAGAGGATGAAGGGAAATATAGTTAATTTTTCACAGCATGACTACTAAGGAAGTGTTTTGCATGACTACACATGTACAACCTGTATCGAGTTGCTTGCTTTCTCAATGAGGGTGGATTGGGAGGGTGGGAGGGAGAAAGGGAGAAAATTTGGAACCCAAAGTTTCAAAAATAAATGTTAAAAATTGTTTTCACATGCAACTGGGAAATAAGATATACAGGCAATGGGGTATAGAAATCTATCCTGCCCTACAGGAAAATAGAAGGAGAAGGGGATAAGAGAAGTGGGAGGAAAGACGGAAAGGAGAGCAGATTAGGGGAAGGGATATTCAGAGTGCATGCTGTCTTGGGGTGGGGGGAGGGACGAGCTGGGGAGAGAGTTTAGAACTCAGGATCTTGTGGAGATGGGTGTTGAAAACTAATAAATTGTGAAAAAAAAATTTTAAAAGATAGATGCCATTTCCTATTGTAGAGTCAGAATTCTTAATCTTTTTTGTGTCTTAGACCTCTTTGGCAGTCTTATGCAGCCTAGGAATCCCTTCTCAGAATAAATTTTTTAAATGCATAAAATAAAATACATGTAATTACAAAGGAAACCAAAGGGGAAAAAAAGAATTGACTTCTAGACTGATGCTAATTTCATATTTTTGAAGCACATATAGAAGAAATGTTAAGCAATGTTGATCAAACATAATAATACTCAGAGGCTGGGATTGGTAATTGAAAACTTCAAGAGCAAAACTATGGAAAGAAATGTCCAGCAAACAGCAACATCTTGTTAGCTTACTTAAAGGATACCCCCTATTTAAAATGTCAAGTTATTTTTTCTTTTAACTTTGCAAAATAAAGATATTTTTAAATGAGAAAAAAAGAATTACAAATGAGTTTTACATAAAGGGCAATGGAGAGATGAGTGGTGGACATGGACAGATCCTAACACATAGAAAATAAGGAATTATGCGGAAGAAATGGAATAAAGGATCCCATAAGGAGTAAAAAATGAAGATGGGCTGACCATTTGGCCAGGGTGAGATGCAGCAGGCATTCAGCCAGAGTGCTTTACTGGTAGCCTCATGGTGTCAGAAGAAAGTAAGCAAGTCTTCCATCACATGATATGAAAGACACTTTAGGGGATGGCATGGACAAGAACCCCACAGATGGACAGGCATTGACAGTATGATCTGAATTACTGGAGAGAAAGATCCCTTTGAGTATCTGAGTATGAGTTGAGGACCTGAAGATCAGCAGGTAGGCAAAGTGGAGAAGCTGGTGAAGGACCAGAAGAGAAAAAGGTGGGTGATTGGAGAAGGATGAGGATGGCAGCTCCAGTGAATTCAATATGTATTTGTTAAGCACCTACCATATGCCAGGCACTATGCCAAATGTTGGGGATACAAAGGCAAAGTAGAAGCTTCAGGGACAGAGATGCCCTGCAGGCTGGGACAGAGGCCAGAATGGAGCTATTTAAGAGATATCAGGGCAGGCCTGGTAAGTATTATGACTCTAAAGGAAGCTAGGAAATAGAAACTGGAATAATGTTTACAACACTCTCAGCTGTGACTGATGCCATTGCTCAGAAACCCTTACCTGTTAGTAAATGTGATGTGGAATGGATTTTGAAAACTGGTTCAGGAAAAATCAGTTTACCACACCTCACTTTAATCTCATCATATGTAAATGCAAGGTTGGGTTAGATGACTTTTAAGGTCCCCTTACAATACCATAATTTTGATGCTAAATCTAGTTGTTGTTCAGTTGTTTTCAGTGATGTCCGACTCTTCTTGACCCCATTTGGGGTTTTCTTGGCAGAGATACTAGAGTGGTTTGCCATTTTCTTCTCCAACTCATTTTATAGATGAGGAAACTGAGGCATACAGGCTTAAGTGACTCGCTGAGGGCCACACAGCTAGTAAGTGTCTGAGGCTGGATTTGAACTCAGGATAATGAGTCTTCCGGATTCCAGGGCTGGCACTCTGTGCACTATGGCGCCACCTAGCTGCCCTAAATATAGAGAGAATGAGAATACAAGATGTCATTGTTCATTGTTTGTTAATTATAGAAAAGCATTCACTGTAAATCTTGTTGTTATCCATTTACATTATTCAAGTTAACAATAAAGCAATTGAAACTGAATGCTACAAAACTGTAAAAACCAAGTTTGGTCCCAAAGAAGACACATGAGAAGACACCTCTTCCCTACCCATCTTTGAAAAAGAGGGGAAGGGGACGGGGGAGACAGGGAGCGGTTGACCTTGAGTGTTAAACCCTGCATATAATGTCAGATTTTTTAGATACATTGCTCAGTTTGGAGGAATTTTTTTTTCCCTATCTTCCTTTTTTCATCATATGGAATGGCTCTGTGAAAGGCATTAGGGAAGAGTATACAATGTAAAATGTAAGTGATGCAAAAACAAAAGACATCAATAATATGTGTATTTTTTAAAAGGAGAGGAGAAAAGCATTTGTTTCAGTAAGGTAAAAATATTGCCTTAAAGACTTTTCTCCAACAAAGTATTTCTTGTTTGTATAGGAATATATATATATATGTGTGTGTGTGTGTGTACATATAAAACATTATATGTGTATGTGTATATACACACATACATAAATATTCATCTATATGACACATACATGTGCATATATACCTATATGTGTATATAGGTATATATACAAACATTATATATAATATGCATATATATAATTATTGCTATACTATACTGGCTCATATTCTTGAGTTCAAATCCAGCCTTAGAAACACTTACCAATGGTGTGACCCTGGGCAAGTCACTTAACCCTGTTTGCCTCAGTTTCCTCATCTGTAAAATGAGCTGGAGAAGGAAACGGCAAACCACTCCGGTATCTTTGCCAAGAAAACCCCAAATGGGGTCATGGAGATTTGGACATGACTGAAATAAATTAACAACAATATAGTAATTACAGTTACTACTATAATTAGTGATTACGTGTACACATTATATATATATATACATATATAGTGTGCATAAATACATATGTGTATCTTTCTATACATATGCACATGCTATGTGCATATTGTACATATACGTAAATGTGTATACATATACATCCATGTACATGCACGTGTGCATGTGTGCACGCTTACAAACACACACACACATTATGTCTTGACTTGGCATCACAATAAGTTCTGCTCTAGAATCTACTACTTAATCACTGTGTGACATTAGGCAAAACACTTAAACTTTCTGAGCCTCTAAGCTTTTGATTTGCCAAATGGGGATAACAACAGCTTTCTTGTCCACATTTTAGGGCCCTTGTAAGGACCCCATGGGATAGCATGTGAAAGTGCTTCACAAACTGTAAGGATCTATAGGGACAGAGGTGCTGTGGATGGAGCACTGGACCTGGAGTCTGAAGACTTGGGCTGAAACTTTGGCTCTCTTAATCACAAGCTGTGCAAACCTGAGCCAGGCTCTCCATCCATACATGCACCCCAGGCCTCAGTTTCCTCGTAAGTAAAATGGAGGGGCTTGACTAGATGACTTATAAGGTCCTTTTCAGCTCTGAACCAGAAATAATCACTGATGTCATTATTGCTTCCACTAATGCTATGTTTATTGATGTTCAGCTTCTTACAAGCAGGACTTATTTCATTCTTTGTACTTGTATTTCCAGCACCTGACACCTAGTAGGCGCCTAATAAATTCTTCTTAGATTGCTTGATCACTGACAGTTGTAAATGATGACAAACGCCATTGCAGATGCAGCATAGAGTGGAAAGGATCGCCCTCTTGTGGGCGATGTTAGCAATGAGGAGGAAGGGGGAAAAGAGGAATTCCACCAAAGTATGGAAGAGAATGATCTGGAAATCTGTTCAGTCACAGAAAGCTAAAACTGTAAGAGACCTTAGAGATCATAAAGTACAATCCTTTTATTTTATAAATGAATAAACCAAGGGCTGGGAAGACCAAGTGATGTCCGAGGACACACCGCTGAATTGTGACAGAGCTGCCTCAAAGCCCCTAAGTCTCAGTGGGTGAAAACCACACAGTACACCATCTGAGTGAGAAAACATGACCTCAGTTTCCTGCTCTGCCACTTACTGCCTGTGTGACTTTGGTAGAGTCACTTATCCTCTTTAGGCCTCGGTATTTTCATCTATAAAATGACAAGGTTGGGAAGATGGCCCCAAAGGTCCTTTATGATCCTAAAGTAGCATATTTTGTTATTCAGTCATTTCAGTCACGTCCAGCTCTGCATCATTTGGGGTTTTCTTGGCAAATATACTGGAGTGCTTTGCCATTTCCTTCTCCAGCTCATTTTACAGATGAGGAAACTGAGGCAAACAGGATTAAGTGAGTGGCCCAGGGTCATATAGCTAGCAAGTGTCTGAGGTCAGATTTGAACTCAGGAAGACGAGTTTTCTCGACTCTGGACCTGACACTCTATCCACTGTGGCACCACCTAGCTGCCCAAAGTAGCATATTAGGCAGAACTTAATGAAGTTTCCTAATGGCTTACCCTTTCCAGCTTCCCTTTATGTGTTGTTTTCCTACATTAGAATGTCATCTCCTCCAGGGGAATAGCAGAACCAGTTATGGTATGTGAACATAATGGAATATTATTGTACTATAAGAAATGATGAAGAGGGTGACTTCAGAGAAAACTGGGAAGACCTGTATGAGATGAGGCGGCACAGCAAAGTAAACAGAACAAGGAAAACAATTGTACAGGAACAGTTGTTTGCAAAGACAAACAACTTTGAAAGATGTGAGAACTCTGATCAATGCAAGACCAACCATGATTCCAAAAGACTCATGCTGAGAGAAATGATTATTTCCTTCTTATATTAATAACTAATAATTGAATTAGAAACAAGATTTTTCCTCTTTTCAATTTCCTCATGCAGAAATCAGCCCCCATAGGTGATTCAGGCAGCTTTTGACATGTAGAGCTAATAATGAGAGGGAAAACTCAGATCTGTTCAAAAGGTAAAGAAATTTTAGTTTAGCTGAATTGATGGATTCTGACCTATTAGGTTTTAACACAGGTCTGGGAAAATATGGATTCTCCATTTTGTCTAGATTACCCCAGATGAGTGATGTGGGTATAGATGAATCTCTTTGACCAAAACAGGGTGATTAGAGTCACATTTGCCAGACCCTTATTAGAATAAGCCCACGTCTCAATATAATATTCATTCTCTCATTAATTATTAACCAATCAGAGTTGATTGCCACCCTCAGGAACACCCACTCTTCCAAGGATATACAAGCATTGAGTGGGTTCTATGAGGGGTTTTTGACATTTGAGAGTGACACTGACCCTTTCATTAATTATGTGCCAGCATGATTAATAAAATAATCAACTACCCAGAAATTTTGTCTCTCAAACTTTTTATACATCACAATGCTAAAACCTACCTTCTGACAGCAAGGTGATAAACTCAGAGTGTAGATTGAGGCATGATTTCTTTAGATATGATGGACAGCTAAATGGCACAGTAGATAGAGCACTGGGCTTGGAATAAGGAAGATTCGTCTTCACGGAGAAGGAAATGGCAAACCACTCCAGTATCTTTGCCAAGAAAATCCCAAAATGGGATCAAGAAGAGTCAGATGTGACTGAAACAACTGAACAGGCCTCGCACTGATTGCATTAAGCCCAAAACATTGCAAGGAAATCCATGATTATTCAAAAGAGATCAGCTTAACAAATCATAACCAAATGGATAAAATATATTTCATGGCAAGTCCACTAAATACATATATCTAGGAATGCAGATGGACAAAGGTAATCCTGGAGGGGGGCGGGGTGGAGCAGGGAAGGTTTCATGTAGAAGGTGGCACCTCGGCAGAGTTTTGAAGGAAACAAATGATTCTGGGAGGCAGAGGTGAGCAAGAAGTGCAATCCAAACATGTGGGTGAGGCCACTGCTAAGGTACAGAGATGGGCGACAGAGTTTCTTTTATGAAGAACAGCAAGAAGACCTATTTGGATGGACCATGGTGTGTATGAAAGGGAGTGATGTATAAGACTGGAAAGGTAAGTTGAAGCCAACCAGTGAAGGGCTTCAAACACCAAACAGAATCAGTCAGTCAATAAGCATTTATTAAGTACTTATTATGTGTCAGGCACTGTGCTTAGCTCTGGGAATACAAATACAAGCAGAAAGAAAAGATAGTCCTTGCCCTCCAAGAGCTTACTTTTTTGGGGGGGAGAGAGGAAGCAATCAGGGTTAAGTGACTTGTACAGGGTCACACAACTAGTAAGTGTCTGAGGCAGCATTTAAACTCAGGTCCTCCTGACTCCATGGCCAGTGCTCGATCCACTGCACCACCTCACCGCCCCCTTTAAAGGCCTACTTCTAAAGGGGAAAGACAAAAAGAAACTGAAAGAATGAGGTGGGGATGGTGCTACCTAGCACAGCAACATGATGGAATCCAGAGTACAATCTCAGTGAGAAATGAAAAGACACTGGTCTGGGTGCTCTCCTTAAATGGAGGCTCTGGGAGGAGCCATCTATTGAGAGGAGTGCACAGGAGTAAGGGGTACTTCTGAGGTGTGAAATGACCTTCCAAGATGAAGAGGTTTCTGGGGCATGGTGGAGAAATCCAGACTGCAGCATGTGGAGGAAAAGAAGAAAAGAAAAAAAAAAACAGAAAAGCTTATATTTGATCCTGGAAGCAATATGGAACCACTAGAATTTATTGAGGAGAGAAGTAACATGATCAGATTTGTACTTTAGAAAAATCATTTTGGCAGCTATATGGAGGATATACTAAAGAAGGAAGTGGCTTGAGGCAAGAAGACCCGTTAGGAGGCTATTGCAATAGTCCATACCCAAACCATAGCAAAAGATACAGCAAGACTAATACCAGGATGGCCCAATGTCCAGGCAACCCCATCTAGCCATAGTAGAAGCTACAGGGCCAGGGAGGGTAGCACCTAGAAGTCAAAGCACCTGGCATCTTGGAGAAGATCTGCAACCAGCACAGTCAACAACATCTGAATGGGGCCTGTCAAAGTCACAGCAAGGGATGAAGCCAACTCCAGGTTTGGGACTATGACAAGAGACAGAGAAGGTGTTGAGGACAAAACCTAACTTAAGCCTCCAGGAGACTGAACTAAATCCCAGGAATTTCTACAAAAAGTAGGACTTAGTCTCAGCCACCACAGCCAGGACCAAGCATAAGAATTTACCATCTAAGAATTAGGGAGGGAACAGAATCTGAACCAGCACAAAATTCCAGTTCAGAAACTGAGACTAGAGATATGAATAAACAAACAAAAATGCCAAAGACAATGAAGAAATTCTATGGATTGAGAGAAGTTCAAACAGTAAACTCTGAAGAAGAGAGTAATTCCATGATAAGTAGAATTTTAGAGAAACTCAAGTCTTGATACTTAAACCAGTAAGAGACAAAGCAGAAAATGAAAACTATAAGCCAGTATCCTTGATTAATAGTAATGCAAAATATTATCAGAAAAGCCATAACAACATATCAAAAAGGTTATACATAACCTTGGTGATTTGTATCAGTTACACAGGGTTGGCTCCATGTAAGGAAAATTGTAGATATAATAGACCATATTGAAAGCAAAAACAATTCTGAGTATGTATAGTGTGCGCTGCCTACTACTATCTCTCCTGAACACTTGTTGAGACTGCTTCTGGGCATAAGAAATGGAAGGCCCTATCCTTCACTTCAGAGTATGAACAGCTATTCTGGGGCTGTTTCCTATCACACTTTCGGGAAGTAAGTAATCCTTTTAATTGGCTGCTGAGCTGGAACAGAGTATGTGTCCAAAAGACACAAACTAATGCAACCTTTAGCTCAAAGGGCTAATTGCTCCCAGCTCTCTCTTCATTGGCTACTCAATCACCCACTCCTGCACGAAAAGTCTGCTGGAGTTGGTGAGACTATGAGAAAAGAGAGAGACCTTCTAGTACCTCCTGGTTCTTCTGCTTCCATCTTCAAAAAAGACGTGTGATGCCAACTTCTCTTTAGGCTGCTGAAAAGAGAAAAAGATTTTGAGGAGCTGCCATGAGAGAAGCTGGCAGTCTCTATCATATCCCTATCCCCAGTATGCTACACTAGAGACTTTGAGACATTTCCCTTTGTACAAGAGCTGAGACTTTCTTAGTTGAACTGAGTTATTTCACTCCCAAAGGAAGAATTCATTCAATCTATTTTGACAGATACATCTTCTCATATGCATACTTTCTCTAATTTCTGTTCTGTTATCAACTTGGATAAATAAGTTTATTTGCTATTTGCTATGTCTTTCATTTTGGAACTAGCATTTGGCAGGAAGGGAGTCAATCAAGCCTTGGTGACAGAACTTGGAGCTCTTCTTTCCCTGTCAAGAAATAGTAATCTTGAGTTTAGCTTGAACCTGAAAGTTGCATCCCCTAGACTAATAATATTTGAGAGAGATAATTCTAGCCCAGTAGCCCCTCTCTCTGAGGAGAGAATGGCCAGTTTCTGGCCCCTAATTCCTGCTTCCATTCCTAGCAGGAATCAAACTCTCCCTTGGAGAAGAGCAGGGGCAAGAGACACTAGACACGCCTATTCTCACCCCAGCCAAGCCACATCTAGACAGACCTACACTTCAATACAAAGACAAAAGCTCCAGCTCTTCCTGGCAACTTCCAAATGAGGAGGAAATACTACAAATTTCCAGGAGGAGGAGGCCCGCCTCTACCCGAATTGCCTTGCGGCTGGGAGCACATGGTGTTTTTGTTTCTTCAGGCCCATTGTTTTTATTCCTTCCTGATCTTAGGTAAATGACAATCAGAGAAAAAACAGATCAGGCAAAAAAGGGATTGTAAGCTTCCAGTCCAGCAACAGAAATCCATAGCAGAGAATGTTGTGGCTGTAGTTGTCAAACGCAATGAACCAGTGCATCCCTTAGGAGTGAACTGCTTGACCCAGCACAGCTTTGGATCAAACTGGAAACCAAAAAAATCGTGTTCTGCAAGCCAGAAAGCAACTTTTTTATCAGCTACGAAGATGAAAACTAGATGGGAGGAATGCTTTGTAGAAATGACTTTAAATGGGAGTCCACTCTCTCTAGGCACATCGGTAGCAGAAGAAAGGATGCTCCTGCTTTCTGAGTTGCTTAGCCTTTAGATATTGCTATATCTTCTTAAGAAATATCCCTTTGTAAGAGCTAATTAATGATAACTAATTATCCATGTTTGAAGAAATAACTCTCCTTTTGAAATCATATACCACTACCTATTCATCCACTTCTTGATTGTAGGACATACTCTTATTTTCCAGTTTGGGGACCCCACAAGAAAGCTACTATAAATATTTTTGTACATAAAAAACCTTTTCCTCTTGCTTTGATTTCTTTTGGGTATCAGCCTAGCAGTGATATAGCTGAGTCACAGGGCACACTCTGTTTAGTAACTTTTAGTAACTTTTGCTTGTTGTCATTCAGTCATTTCAGTCGTGTCAGACTCTTTGAGACTCCATTTGGGGTTTTCTTGAAAAAGATATTAGAGTGATTTGCCATAACCTTCTCCAGCTCATTTTACAGATGAGGAAACTGAAGCAAACAGTGTTAAGTGACTTGCCTAAGGTCAGACAACTGTTAAGTGTCTGAGACCAAATTTGAACTCAAGTCTTCCTGACTCCAAGTCCAGTATTTTATCTACTGCACCACCTGGCTGCCTATAATTACCTGTATATAATTCCAAATTACTTTCCAGAATGGTTGTACCCATTCACAGGTCCACCAACAATGCATCAATATGCCTGTTTTCCCACAGTCCCTCCAACATTTATCATTTTTCTTTTTTGTCATCTTTGCCAGTCTTATGTATGTAAGATGGAATCTCAGAATTACTTTTCATTTTAATTTCTCTAATTAGTAATGATTTGGAGCATTTTTTTCATATGGCTATAAATAGCCTGGATTTTTTCCCTTGAGAGCTATTTGTTCATATCCTTAAGACCATTTATTTATTGCAGAGCAGCTCTTTTTCTTATAAATTTGAATTGATTCCTTGTACATCTTAGAAATGAGTGCCTCATTGGAGAAACTTGCTGCAGAGAATTTTTTCCCAGTTAAGTGTTTTCCTTTTAATCTTAGCTTTTTATATTCATACAAAAAAACTTTTAATTTTTGCAATCAAAATTATCTCTTTTATCTCCTGTGATCTTCTCTAGTCCTTGTCTGATCATAAACTTTTCTCACACATGGATCTGATAGATAATTTGTTCATGTTTCTCTAATTTGTTTATAATGTGACCTTTTACATATTTTAAAAAATAATTTTAAAAAGACATGAACTTACATGAATTGATGCATAGGGCAGTAAACAGAAGAACAACTTATACCATGACATCAGTATTATACAAAATGAACAATTTTGAGGACTTTTATATACTGCTGAAAAATCTTGGAATACTATATTCCATAGAGCAAAAGAGCTGGGATAACAACCAAGGGTAACTTAACCAGCAAAGTTAAGTATTATCCTAAATGGGAAAAAAAAAATGGACATTTAATGAACTGAAATACTTCCAGGTTTTTGTGACAAAAACCCCAGAACTTAAGGAAAAATTCAACATGTAACATCCTGGAGAAATATAAGGTGAACATTAAAGACCAGTTATAAGGGACTCAATAAGGTCAAATTGTTTACTTTCTATATGTGAAAATATTAGCAGTATTCTTATGACTGTTATCATTATTAAGGTAGTTTGGAAGAAAGGTTTGGGCTGAGCTGAGTATGATGGGGTGATTCTAAAAAAATAAAACTGTTGGGAGAGATAAAAAGGAGTAATTATCTCATAAAATGAGACACAAAAGGAAAAATTGATATAGAAGAAACTAGTAGAGATAAGGGTGGGTAGTGCTGCAACCTTACTCTCATCAGGAATGGTGTGTGTGTAGATGTGGGTGTGGGTATGAGTGTATGGGTGTGTGTGTGGGTGTGTGTGTGTGGGTATGTGTATGTATATATGTATGTATGTATAAAAGTCTTCTAAATTCAGAAAGAAAGAAGAGGGCAAGGGGATAGGGTGGGGGGAGAAGATAAGAGAGGGACTTTTAGAGGGGTGGGTAGGTTTCAAACCTACCCATATGGAATTGCGACCCACAGTTTAAGAAGTGCTAAAGGGGTCAAAATTGGAGAAAGTTTAAGATGCCCTGGTTTAAGGAATAGAAGGGCAAGGTAGTGGGTTAAAGTAAAGCAGAGGAGTGAGGAGAGATAGGGTAAATGGGGTGAGAAAGATAATGAGGAAAAATAGGAAAGAGGAAAATATACAAGTAATTGTAGCTGAGAATGTGAATTGGACAAATTTACCCATAAAACGGAAATTGACAGCAGCTTAAAAATTTGAATTCAACATGTTGCTTCCAGGAAACATCATAAAAATGAGAGACACACACAAAGAAAAAATAAAGGGCAGGAGTAGAATTAAGTATGCTAAAAAAGCAAGGATAGTAATCTCAGACAAAGGTGAAGTTAAAATAGATTTAATCAAAAATGAAAAATAAAAAAACTATACTATGTGTCAGCAATATTACTCAATATTGTTTTAGACCATTTTAAATACCTAGACAATATAAAATACCCGAATTTTGTTAGCTGTGTGACCCTGGGCAAGCCACTTAACCCCATTGCTTAACCAAAAAAATTAAATTAAATTAAATAAATTAAATAAATAAATAAAATACCCAAGCATATACATGCCAAAACACAGAAAGTGTATGAACATACACATAAAACACCTTTTATACAAATAAACTCAAATCTAAATAATTGAAGTATTATTTATTTTTCATGGTTAGGTAAAACCAATATAATTTTTCAAATGACAATTTTACCTAACTAATCTATTTCTTCAATGTCATCCCAATTAAATTACTAAAAAATTATTTTACTGAGTTAGAAAAAATAAGAGTTCATTTGGAAGAGCAAAAAGTCAGGAACTTCAAAGAAACCAGGAAAAAAGATGTAAATGAAGTAGATTCAGCAGTATCATACCTTAAACTATATTATAAAGGAGAGCATTGATGAAGTGTAAAAAGAATAATTTTGATTATTTTAAATTAAAATTTTTCTTGTATAAATAAAATCTATGTAGTCAAGAATAGAAGGAATGCAGAAAATTGGAGGAAAACTTTCACAGACAATCTCTCAGATAGAATATGATTAGGTTGGAATATTGCTGTGGAATGGTAAATAATGAGCTGATTGATTTAGAAAAACATGAAAGACTTGAAGGAAGATGCTATCCACCTTCAGAAAAACAGATGACAGGTAGAAATAAGCATAGTACAGTCTTACATATATGCGTATGAGTGTATACGTGTAGATATATATATATGTATGTCTATAGATATCTATATATATGTATATATATCCACGCTTAATTGTAGCCTTCTGGGGGTTAGGGGAGGGGAAGCGGGTCAGGGCAGGAAATAACACAAAAAGTGTACAGCAGAGAACAAAAGAAAACCAACAAGGAAGCAAAGAAAAGCTAGGCAGCTTTGAAAACAATATGTAGTATTTGTAACATAGGTTTTCTTGAAATGGAAATTTATTGTTTTATATTGAGTCTTCTCTTATGGTCTGCTGTGTACATAGCAATGTTTTTTTTTTCCTTTTCTCATTTTGTATTAAAGTTTAAAATAAAAAATGTATTAAAAAATAATGAAAAATGAAACAACACTGTAAAAAAAAATTTTTAAGCTATGAGAACTGTAATCAATAGAACAGCTGTTTATGATTCTAAACAACCAATGATGAAACATGCCATCCATTATAGAAAAGTGATGGATTTAGGAAACAGAAAGAAACATGTATGCGTGTGTGTGTGTGTGTGTGTGTGTGTGTGTGTTATACACATTCACAGAGGAAATTTGTTTTGCTTGACTATGCAGGTTTATTACAAGAAAATTGTTTTTTTTTCTTTTTTTCAATAGGGTTCGAGGTAGAATGGAGAGAAAATAGATTTTTATTAACTTTTTTAAATGGGGGGCCCTGCTACAGATGTGAAATGTTGCGTGCTTTTTCAGATGAAGTCACTGTATTAGTTTTACATTATTACAAGAGAGCTTTCATGAAATAGGAGTAATCTATATGTAAACACAAAACTCATCCACAAACTTTTTTTTTAATAAAAGAGATACCTGGAAATTGATAGTGGAGCAATGATTAATTGTTTATTGATATTGGGGGAACACACCAAAAAGGAATTTAGGTGCATGAGACAATCCATCCCCATCCTACCCACCCCCTCCCAACCCCTAAGGATTCCCTCTAGAATCATGAAGGGAGAAGCAACAGCCTCTGCTACCTGAAAGGGGATAGGATCAAGGGTGCACGTATAAGAGTAGACCTTGGTGAGAAGGGTCATCTCTTCATCAGAGACTCAAGGAAAGGAAAGAATGAAGGATGATGTGAAGAAATTTTGAGATGTAGAGAAGAGGAGAAGGGAGCTCATGACAAATGGTTTCCATTTACTCAGTAAAGTACCAGATCTTGTGTTCCTCAGCAGAAGAGGACAATGAGTGTTGAAGGCCTGAGGAGTGAGAACGATTGGAACGGTTTCTGTGGGAAGTGAGATGGGGAATCCATTAAAAAGAGGCAAAAGCAAGGATGGGGAACCTGGGGCCTCGAGGGTCATATGTGGCCTTCTAGGTGCTTGGGTGCGGTCTTTTGACTAAGTCCAAGTTTTACAGAACACATCCTTTTATTAAAGGGATTTGTTCTGTGAAATTTGGATTTATGCCCAAAAACTCTGTGATTCTTAATATCTCTGACCCTTTTCCCATCATTCTCCCTACAGAGGCTGAAGAAGGCCACATGAGAATAAATGTTATTTTGTTTTTTAAGTGTTTTGGGCCTCACACAGATGACACAAGGGGGCGCAACTTTCCACAGACATTTGGAATACTATATCAGGTCAAGCCACAAGATGGCGGCCTAAGCTTGCTCTGCCAGCTTGCTCAAGGGAGCACCTGCAGGGAAGCACCTGGCCTTTCTGGTCTAGTGCTACCAGGTAGCTTAAATTTCATATGCACAGATAACATCAGCCATCTCAACCTTCCTAAGCTCTATGAACTCCCTGGTGCTTTCCCAGGTTTTGCATTCCCATCCTGGGGCACAAATATTCCAACAAAACCACATAGACTTTGGCAATTTTTATCCCAACTCCCACTTGCTCTGGTAAACTGGGAAGACATATAAGGACACTACATCTAGTCCTAACGATTCTTAAGGTAGCCCTGCAGAATCTGAAGGGTATCTTTCTAATGTTATTGGCTCAAGCCCCCATTTCAATATGTCCCTCCCAATATCAATTGCCATGATCCAGCTAATATCTCCTCAATATTATAGATACCATTAATTAGCATTCCACTATCAAATTTTCTGGGGCAACTAGGTGGCACAGTGGATAGAGACTGGACCTAGAATCAGACTCCTCCTCCTGAGTTCAAATTTGGCCTCAGACACTTACTAACTGTGTCACCCTAGGTAAGTCACTTAGCCCAATTTGCCTCAGTTTCCTCATCTGTAAAATGAGCTGAAGAAAGAAATAGTAAACCACTCCAGTATCTCTGCCAAGAAAATCCCAAATGAGGTCAGGAAGAGATAGACACGACTGAACAACAAAAAGAATGAAAACAATTTTTCTCCTAAATACCCATTAATCAAAAGGGATATTTACTGAAAATATATAGAAAGAACAAAAGTATGAATACATCCTGGAAACCAGGATACACTCTCCCTTCTGTCATCTTGACCTCTGAAGACAATGGGCTCAGACTTAATGTGGTTGCTATAAAGCATTCACCTTATCAAGCCCCCTAGGAAGTGTAGCGTAATATCTGGAGAGATTCAATCCCTTGCTGGCAGGGTAAGCTGTCATAATTTCCTGGTCAATCCCCTGCTGCCCTTGCTGGGCCTGATCCTGCCGATCTCTCAAACAGGGCCTAGCTGCTGGCAAACTCTGGTGAAGACTCCAATTCTTGGACCTCTACTGACTCTTCTGACCATTTGAAGCTTAAGAGGTTACAGCCAGTCCATTCCATCTCCAACACTCAAGAACAGGAAAGAACAAAACACAAAATAAACAGGAAATCACTTATGCCACATGCTCATGACTTCATGCTAGCCCAGTTAGAAACACTAGGTTACTGACTTTACCTCTCTCTCAACCCCCTAGACTTGTCAGTCGTTTCAGCTATGTCCAACTCTTCGTGACCCCAATTGGGATTTTCTTGGCAGAAATAATAAAATAGTTTGCCATTTCCTTTTCCAGACCATTTTACAGATGAGGAAACTGAGGCAAACAGAGTTAAATTATTTGCCCAAGGTCACACAGCTAGGAAGTGTCTGAGGCCAGATTTGAACTCAGGAAGATTAAGTGTGATTCCAGGCCCAGTACTCTATTCACTATGGTGCCACCTTGCTGCTCACCCATAAACGTACGGTACTCCTTCCTTGATCACCATCAGGAAGAAAGACCAATTTGTCTGTTTAGCACACTCAGTTCCATTTCAATAGCTAATCAAAAGGTTTTTCTTCACCAAATAATAAAAAAGGAAACAAGAGTCACAGAATGCCTATACGTGCTCTCAGTCAGGACAGTGATCCTCCATTCCACGTCATCATGCATTTCCAGAGGTAGGCTTACCCCCTTGCTTATGCTTCCAGGACTAGGCCTTCCTTTATTGATCAGTCCCCCATTACATAAATAATACCTCATTTGCTCCACATCCACCTCATCCCAACCTCCTTTTATCTCTCCAAATAATTCATTCAGTTGCCTAGTAACTAAAATATATTTTATTGCATTAAAAACAAAAGCATCTAATATTAACACCTGAGTAGTGGGAGACCAATAGCCACCTGTAAAGTCTGAATGTTTAACTCCCTCACAACCTGTTGTACAGCATGTCTCTGCTCTTGAGGGAAAAAGAAGGAACAGATGCACCCAAATAATATGTAGAGGACTTCTTCTAAGCATCTCTGAGATCAAAATCAGGAGAAGAGGAAAATTGTCTCATGGTTTTTTAACTGCCCCATCTTGCTGTTCTCATAAAAAAAAAAAAACCACACTCAACTCCTAACAAGTTCATCTAATGTTTATCTAGGTACTCTGGAAGGCTGCTCGATATCTTCAGCAGGCTGTTTCCTAAGGGGAAGAGAGACAGGGCCTGGTATTGTCCCCAGCTCACTCCCAGACCAGCTTCTTTCTCCTAGTTTCCTGACATAAAGCTTACACAACCAGGAGTTGGAAAGTGGGTTAGTCACTGGGAATTTCCATGGAGTTGCTCCAGAGTCTCCCCACTGGGCATCACACATAGTCAGATACCTGTGTCTTCTTCTGCTGTTGTAGCCAAACCCTGGGAGTCATCTCGGAAGAGTAAATTCACAAAAGATAGATTGATCAAACCCCGGAAGACTAAGAGTGCTGTATCTGCCCTTTGAAAGGTCTTTCGAGACAAAGAATGCCCCCTAGATCATCCCTAACAGCTGCCCTTTATCATAGAATCTGGCTCTTTTTCCTTTCTGCGCTTCTATCTGCCTATGGTGTCTAACAATCAGAAAGACTGCAAAGGGAAATTGTTGTTGTTCAGTTGTGTCCAACTCTTCATGATCCTATTTGGGGGTTTATCTTGGCAGAGATAATGGAGTAGTTTGCCATTTCCTTCTCCAACTCATTTTACAGATGAGGAAACTGAGGTGAACAGGATGTCTGGGGTTAGATTTGAACTCAGATCTTCCTGACTCCAGGCCCAACACTCTATTCACTGTGCCATCTAGCTACCCAAAAAGGAAAACAGGCCTCTACTACACAGCTGGAGCCTGCTACATGGAAGGACATACATTTTTCTTTATTTCATGGGTTGCCATGGCCACTGAATCCATCACCAAGTAGCCAACCTGCTGGTGGAGCCTCTGCCCTTTCAGGTAGGCTGGTCTTCAGAAAGCAGAGAACAATGTTTCCAGGTCCATAATCAAAGCCTTTCTAGCCAAAATGACCTGGCATTATTTACATTGCATTGGTATAACTTTCAAGAAGGCAACGTTACCTCCAAGCCCCGGGAAGGCATCAGAACAGGATTTGGGGGCTTTTTTTCATTTCATTTTGTTTCATTTTTAAGACCAGGTCTTGCCCTTTTGACCAGACTAGAAGTGGCCCCCATCCCACTACTGATCCATCAGCTTGGGGACCTTTGACCTGATCCGTTTCCTACCCCCACCCCCTTGCTCCAGAGGGCTCACCATAGTAAGGCCAAACAATGCAATCATTCCTCTGCACAGACCGCTATAGCTCAGAGCTCCAGAATTCAAGAAATTACAAGCCAGGGTATCATGCCTGGACAGATTTGGACTTTGTAGGAGGACTCTATTAGTGTCCAGAGCCTAGAGCATGGGTGGGGAGACCTGGGGCCTCGAGGGTCATATGTGGCCTTCTAGGTCCTCGGGTGCAGCCTTTTGACTGAGTCCAAGTTTTACAGAACAAATCCTTTTATTAAGGTATTTGTTCTGTGAAGTTTGGATCCAGTCAAAGGGTAGCACTTGAGGACCTAGAGGGCCACAGGTTCAAATAAGCAATCCATTTTAAAAAACATACGCATATATCTCCAGATTCAAAAGAATCCCCAAGGCAATTAAAAAGTTAATTGCAAAAAAATAAAAACAGGTAAAAATTTACCATCAAGATGATTAAAAGTGTGGAAGTCCTCTGAGGTCTTGAGAGCTCACTGATAGTCTTAGAGCTGACTTTATCTCCTCCTTGCCCAGAAGGACCAGAGCTGAGTCTCAGATTAAGAGAGCTGGGGGCTAGGTGGCACAGTGGATAAAGCTCCAGCTTCAGAGTCAGGAGGACCTGAGTTCAAATCCAACCTCAGACACTTGACACTTACTAGCTGTGTGACCCTGGGCAAGTCACTTAACCCTGATTGCCTCACCCAAAAAAAAAAAAGAGAGAGAGAGAGAGAAAAGAGAAAGAGCTGGGGGCAAGATCAACCCAAATAGCCCCAGGTTTACTCCATAACTTCTTTGCCCACAACCAACTTAGCTGATATAGTTGGGGTGGGGGAAAGCATAACTCAAGACTCTCCAGTCCCACTTGTATTCTGGCCAACAATAGATCCCCAAGGCTTTTCCCACATGAACAGTTAGTTACCTAGTCAACAGTACACGGGGATAGTAATGCCTCTTCTGAGTACCTACTAGAATTATTAATAGAATCAATAAAGGAAGGAAACAAGCATTTAAGTGCCTACTGTGTGCCAGGCATTTACAAATATTATCTCATAAAGAACTGATGGCCTCTGTGTATAGACAGAATTCTTTCTTTCTTCCTTTCTTTCTCTCTCTCTTTTTTCATCTTGATTCAAGTTGTCTTCCACAAAATAACTAATATAGAAATAAGTTTTACATGTTTGCATACATATAACCTATATCCGATTGCTTACCATCTCAGGGAGAAGGGAAAGGAGGGAGGGAGGGATAGAATTTGGAACTTAAAACTTAAAAAGGGGGCAGCTAGGTGGCGCAGTGGATAGAGCTCTGGCCTTGGAGTCAGGAAGACCTTAGTTCAAATTTGACCTCAGAGACCAGGCACTGTGTGATTCTGGACAAGTCACTTAACCCCATTCCCTAGCCAAAAAAAAAAACCTTTCAAAAAAACCCTATTAAAATTGTTTTTACATCTAATTGCAGCGGGGGAGAAATGAAACATTTTTAAAAAAACAAATAGTATCTCATTTGATCCTCAAACAGCCCTGGGAAGGAGTTGTTACTAATGATCCCCATTTTACAGTTGAGAAAACTGAGACAGGCAAAGATTAAGTAACTTGCCCAGATAGTAAGTGTCTGAGGCAGGATTTGAACTCAGGCCTTCCAGACTCCAGGCCCAGTACACTATCCACTGAACCACCTAGCATCAGTCATCAAATAAGTTAAGTGGCTTATAAACTGTCAGTTACTATGCTGTGACCCTTATGTCATGCCTACTGTACATCAAGAGTCCAAAAACAAATTAACAGAATATTCAGGGCTGAAAGACACCTCAATAGCCCTTTCGTTAAACCCATAAAGGAATCCCTTCTACGACATTCTTGATATGCTCAAGCCTCTAAGTGAGGCCCCAAAGTGAAGGAGTCACTGTCTCCAGAGGAAGCCAAAAGCAAAACCCTAATTTCCAGGAATTTGCTCCTAGTGTCAAACATAAACTCGCCACTTTGCAAAGGCTCCTGGTTCTGCCCTCTGAGGCCCAAAAGCAAGGACAAATCTAATTTTCTCCTCCACACAGCAGTTCTCAAATACTTACTAGCTGTATGATCTCAGGCTAAATCCCTTTACTCCTGTCTGCCTCAGTTTCCTCATCTGTAAAATGGGAGTAATAAAAGCACATACTTCCTAGGGATTTTTTAAGGGCTACCGAAGAGTCGGGCAAAACTGAACAATCCGAGCTCTAATATCTACGATCCCACGTGTCAAGCGCTGAGCTAGTGCTGGGACACAAAAACAAACAAGAAACGGAAAGTCCTTGACCTCTAGGAATTTGAATTCAGGTCTTCCTGACTCCTGGCCCAGGGCCCTATCCACTGTACTTCCTATCTGTCCAAGATTCAGGAAGATGAGTCTTCCTGATTCCAAGCCCAGTGTTCTATCCCCTTTGCCCCCTAGCTTGCCCAGAATAAGAAAGACCCGAGTTCAAATCCAACCTCAGATACTTAGTCTACGTAACCCTGGGCATGTCACTTAACCTCTGTCTGCCTCAGTTTCCTCAACTATGAAGTGAGTATACTAGAACATTTACCTCACAGGGCTGTTGTGAGTCTCACATGAGATATCAATTGTAAAAAGTTCTTAGCACAGTGCCTGGTACAAAGTTGTTGCTGTTTGTTCAGCAGTTCCAGTCGAGTCCCACTCTTCTTGACCCCTGGCGTTTTCTTGGCAGTCTAGAGAGACACTCTAGTGGTTTTTATCATTTTCTTCTCCAGCTCATTTTACAGATGAGGAAACTGAGGCAAACAGTTAAGCGACTTACCCGGGGTCACACAGCTAGTAAGATTTGAACTCAGGAAGATGACTCTTCCTGACTCCAGGCCCAGCTCTCCATTCACCATGCCACCTAGCTGCCCTCAACCTGGGTTCAAATCCTAAATTCCAGCTCTCCTCTTTGGTGCCTATATGGTATGTGATAAATCACTTAAGCTCTCTGGGCCCCAGTTCTCTCATCTGTAAAACAAAAGATTTAGACTAGGTAAGCTTTCAGGTTCCTTCCAACTCTAAGTCTATAATCTATGATTCTTTAAGACCCTGGACAAATCACTAACCCTCTTTGGACCTCAGTTTCCTCATTTGTAAAAAGAGTAAGTCAGACTTGGTGATATGATTCCTTCCAGCTTTTAAATTCTGTGACCGCAGTCAGCTGGGTGCATCCCTAGCGGGCCAGGGTTCAGGAGGCCAAGAGAAGAGTATAGCTCTTTCCCATCCCCTGAGAGCAGGCACATGTCTCCAAAAGCCCCATCACTTCTAAGAGCTGCAGTCCCCGGGGGAAAAAACATGGCACCTCCGAACACTGGAGAAGTGTTCTTTTTCTCACTGTGTCACAGCAGAAAACTATGCCAGGACGGTAGGTATTCTGTGAAGGACAATAGAAACACTTTCTAGAATAGTAGCTATAATCCTTTCTCCTTCAAAGGCCCCATTAAAGATCCTACAGTGTGAACCTCAACCAAGCCAAAATGTTTTCCATCTGCTTCACCTCTCCACACAGGCAAGCCTGTTCTATACTCCCTTCTAAACCAGACCTCACAAAGCCCACCCTCCTAGCTCCTCTCTATTTGTGACATATAAAAAGTTAGAGAGACATCCTTTCTGAGCAATTAACATTTTACTAATCATGCTAGCAGATGATTAATAAAAGGGGTCAGTGGCACTCTGGAATGCCAAAGACCCCACATGGAACCCACTCAAGGCTTACAAGCCCTTGGAAGAGTGGGTGTTCCTGAGGGTGGTAACCAATTCTGATTGGATAACAAGCAATGAATGTCATAATGAGAAGTGGACCTACTCTCACGAAGGGCCGGGAGATGTGACTGGAGGCTTCTCAGAGCAGGAATTTCCTCTCTCATCAGCCTCGGGGCAGAGAAGGAGCCAGGCCCTCTCCCTTGAGTTCCCCACCCAAAGACTGCTGATGCTCTATGCCGGACAATTCTACTTTTCAGGGGCAGGCTCAGGGAGCAGAGTCAGTCCAGAGCAGAAGTGGGACCTGGGGTCACCATTATTGTTTAGAGTCCTTGGTGCAGAAGGGTGGAGGGAGGAGCTTCTAACTCCTAGGAAGGTCTTCACACCACTGTTCCCCACACCCACCCCACCCTGAAATCAATGCTACCTCCAGTTCTCACAAATTACATCAGTCTAGAAGCCCCTAGCGAGAGGAAGCCCTGAGAAACTTATTTTGTGACAATCAGCAGGGCCTAGACTCTATGTTAGGAGGGAAGAAGCACAGCTAGAGATGCCTAATCAGGGATGCCAGAATTTCCTTGATGAATAGGGCTCAGGACCAGATCCGCTTAGCCCCAGAGATCAGGATGATAGGCAGTTCTCTGGAAGCTGCCCCAGGACAAGGATTGTGTCTCTCCATCAAACTGAAAGCCACCCTGAGGGCAATGGTGTGTTTCCGTACCAGACTCAGGGGAATCCAGAAGAGAACTTCTCAGGGAGGTTGGGCCTCCTGGGAGGGGGGATGTAGGCAGGTTTCTTCAGCTGCCACTGCTTTGCTAGCCAAAATTCCCATTTTCCTCTGGGGGTGATCCTTCTCTCTTTCTTCACAGTCAAACAATGCCAGATCCTCCTTAGTCATCTTTCCCCACCGTAGAGAGTAATGGGAGTAAAATTTGGCAACAGTTAGATTCCAGGTGGCTGATTAGGTCAACTGATGAAATGGAAATAGGTCAGATCAATATTGACTTTCCTTTAAGTCATTCTCTGCCCTTCCCAGTAGAACCCATCATACCCCACCCCGAATTGTCCTTAAGCAGTGGTTATATTGTACTCCTTCTGTCCCCCTCCACATCTCAGCTTTTCAGAGTGATTCATGTTTGCACAGCTGTCAGTCTTCATGGCTCTATGGAGGACATGTGGCACATACAAGAAAGAGCCTGGGCCCAGGGGCTGTGGCTGGGTCTGAGAAATGTGTGTCAGAAGGTCTTCTTGACCCATTCATTAGCTTCTAAGTCAGGAGAGCAATTTTAAATTACCCTTGAAAGGAAGACTGGAAAGTCTGAATGTCTAGAATCAGGACTGGAGAACCTTAGATGTCTCCAAACTTAGGAAAGTGGGTGTGACAGAGATAAGAGATCACCTGTAGAAAGTGGACCTAAGTGTTAGTGATGAATGTAGGAACTGAGGGGTACCGAGTGTCAGTAGAGATAAAGGGAATGAGATGAGTGTTGGGAACAGGGGATTGGTAATGGAGGTCTGAGTGTCAGGGACAGAGGATAAGTATAGGAATGGGAAGGTGAGTGTCAGTTATAGGGAGATGGGTGTAGGGAAGAAGGACTGTCAGGGACAGGGAGGTGGGTAATGGAGGTATGAGTGTTAGGGACAGAGGATGAGTATAGAGAATGTGGAGGTGAGTGTCAGTAATAGGGAGATGGGTGTAGGAAAGGAGAACTGTCAGGGACAGGGGATAGGTATAAGGAATGAGGGCTGAGTGTCAGGAATAGGGGATAGGCTTAGTGTAATAGATGAGGCCTAAGTAGCTGGACCTCTGGGTGGGGACTAAGAGATGGTCTAAGACAGGGGTGTGGAACCAGAGGCCACGTGTGACCTTCTAGATCCTTGGGTGTAGCTTTTTGACTGAGTCCAAGTTTTACAGAACAAATCCTTCTATTAAGGGGATTTGTTCGGTGAAGTTTGAATTCAGTCAAAGGGCCACACTTGAGGACCTAGAGGGCCATATGTGGCTTTGAGGTCAAAGGTTGCCTACCCCTGGTCTAAGAGATAGATAGGAGCAGAGGGGAAAGGCTCTCAAGAATGCAGCTTTGCTCAGGGTTCAGGACCATCCTGGCAGTCCTGTCACAATTCATCTTAGCCTGCAAAGTCCTCAAGGGCAGGGACCAAGACTGTGTATTTCACTCTGTATAGGTCCTGGTGAGCATTTTCAGAATGAGTGAGAAAGGAGAGAGCACCATGCTGGAGGTCATGAGATCAGAAGCTACCCTTTTAGTTACTAAGATCTTGGACAAGTCACTTGGGAATGGAAGGGAAAGTGGCCTTACTGTCCTCTGAAAAGTGAGAGTTTTGGCCTAGATGATCTCAGGAGTCCCCTCCAGGTGTCTGACTCTGTGATTCTAAGAAGAGACAAACCCTTACCCAGGGCCCCATCTGATTGCAGCCTGACCACACCCCACCTCCTCTACAATAGCCTATATACCTGGATCCCTTCCAAACCCTAAATTCTCCAGTCCCAGGAAGTCTTCCATGATTAAACCTGTCCCACTCAGATGACTCTTAGAAGGAAGCTTGATACAATCAGCTTGCCTTGGTGATATGTTGCCCTGAAAAATTTAAGTCTGTGCAGATTGCCCAGTTAAACCACAAGCTCCCAGGAAGCAGGGACTTCTCCTTCCCCCAGGGTCCCCTTCTCCCTGGTGGGGCTACATTGCAGTAGTGACCCACTCTGGGGAGCTCTTCTAACAGTATAGAAGCCAAGAAGAGTGGATAGAATTCAAAAGGGGGGAGGGGACAGTTAACTGATACAGTGGATAGAACATCAGCCCTGGGGTCAGTCAAGAGTTCAAATCTGGCCTCAGATACTTACTAGTTATGTGATCCTGAGCAAGTCACTTAACCCCATTTACTCATAAAAAAAAAAAAGAAAGAAAGAAAAAGAAAAAAAGGAAAGAGTTCAGAGTTAAGGGTAAAGAGCCTAAACAAACTGCAGCCAAGTCAGGAATCAAGAATCATAAAGAGACCAATACACAGTTCCAGACTTTATTTAATATACAAAACCCCCACCATGTACCCATTGCTGTGGCAGGTCAGCTAGGGACTGCAGGGGGAGCACCCTCCACCCGCTTCCCTCTCTGCAGCCTATTTACTCTCCCTTCAGTAGTTCATTGTAGAGCAAGGCCAAGGCTCCCAGGAAGGAGATAAACTCCTGGAAGTTGACTTCCTGGTCTTTGTCCTGGTCCAGACCGTCCATCAGTGCTGCAATGTCTGCATCTTCTATTTTCTAATATGGCAGAGTGGGAAATCCAAACTCTATTAAAGGGACCTCCTTTTTCCCTCCTAGGGGTTTCCCCTCCCTCTGTTGGCCTCCTTCCACTACTACCCCCAACCTCACAGCCTTCTCCTAAACAGGGGGCACTGTTGCTGGTTGCTTTAACCTGCTCTCTCTCATCTGAAACATTCTCCATTCCACCCATTTCTTTTTTTTTTAAATCTCAGTCTCTTTCTTTTGCTTTGTCCCCTATCCCACTACTTCGTAATTAAGGAAATAAAGGACAGGAATGTCAGATTTAGGCATATCTGGAATGACTGAGAGCAATGGTTCTGATAGGAATTGTCCATCACTTTCAATTCTCCAGGACCTACTCTCCCATCCTCCATCCCCTTCCTCCCTCCCCCCTTGCAGGAACCAGGTGAGGACAAGGGGTAATTGGCTCCCCACCCCACCTCCACTCAGCCCCACCCCACCCTAAATGGGTTCCAGAAGGAGCAAAGACTGGGTGGGGCAGAGGCAGGGCCTACTCAGAAAGGAAAAGGGGAGCAAAGAAAAGCAAGGCCTGACCATCGAGTAAGGGGTGAGATACTAACAGATCCAAGGCAGAGTTCATTCTGGATCAATTCCTTCAATTCCTTCTTGCTCAAAGTGTTCTTGTCACCCTCCCTGCCTGAATATTTGTGGAAGATGCCGATAAGAGTACAAATAGCTTCATCCAGCAAGGACGCCATAGCTGCCAGGTAGACCTGAGGGAGCTGGGAACCAGAAAGAAAGAGAGGAATGGGTGGGGGAGGGAGAAGGAACCAAAGAATTGTTGTTCACAGGGCCCCAGGCCAAGGGGATGGGCCTTTCTCTTTCAGTCACCAGACACCAACCACAATCCTGGATTTAAACTCTGTGAGAAGATGAGAAGTCCAAAGGGCTGGGCACAGCCTAGGTAAGTGGGATTTTTAGCAGTCTCAATCAGATTGGGTGGACAGGGAGAAGAGAGTCCCAGGCAACAGGCTGAGCTACTCCTTCATCCTTAGTAAATGGGGGCATGGATTTGACCACAGGGCCAGGTTCTGGGAAGCTAGGTGAGTCCAAGAGAAGAGAAAAAGGAGTCAGACCAAGGAACTTCCAAATTCACAGCCAGTTCACACACTCCTAGATTGTTAAAGGTCTAAGGGATTTTTCCCTTAGAGGTTTCCTTTAGAGAGCATCAGGTACAATTCTCACATTTTACAGACTGAGAAACTGCAGTGACTCCTCCAAGGTCACACAATTAATTTGTGGCAGAGTGAGGTGTCACACCCAGGTCTCCTGATTCCCAAGTGCCGTTTTTCTTCCTCTACCACTACATTGCAGTCATGATCCCACCCACACAGTCACACTGCCGAACACACTCATCACCCAGCAAGACACACCCTTACACAGAGCCAGAAAATTACACTCCGGGATCTACCTTAAGAATGCCCTGTGAGTGTCAGTGAGTGTCAGGAGCCACTCTAGCCCATCCCAACACCTGGCACCCTATCCCCTACTCCTTCCGCTCCCCTGAGGCATCAATAGGCAGGGCAGGGATCCCCAAAGAGATGTGACCCCACAACCCGGGAGCTCTCAGCAGCCACTGGAGTACAAAGCTAGGGTGGGGAAGAAATCCACAGTGACCACCCAGGAGGAGAATGAGAGGCCAGGGCAGGGAGAGATCAGGGCATCAACAAAGAGCGGGCTGGGCAGAGTCCCGATGGGAGAGAAAGAACTCACCGAAGGCAGAAGAAAAGCAGAGGCGAAAAGTGGGCGCCTAGGGATGGGATGGGTCACTGTCCAGCCACTCTTATAGTCTGAGTCCCTTGCCGCGGGGCCCCTACCCCCACCCCTTCTGACCCACGGGCGGGCCCTCCGAGGTCCCACCTTCCCCACGCCCCGTCATACTAGTGGAGGGGGAGAGGCCCTCTCCACCACACCACACCCCAGGCCGGGCCTTCGCCTGCCTTCGTAACTATGCTCTTCGCTCCCCTGCCTGCGCCTCCTACCCTAGCATTTCGGGCGCATTCTAGTTCGCACTGTCCTGGGGCAGAAAAGTGGGCTGCACCCAAGAGATCCAGACTGAGCTGGAAGAGCAGAGCTCTCGAGCAGCCTCTCCCTCTTGGGCTCTGGCCAGAGCTCTCAGGCTAGTCTAAAGAACTCGGTTTTTCCACCTGTTAAATGGAGTGAGGAAAATTACCCGTGTTACTTCTTCCCCACCCATCCTGGTGTTACTCTGGATATGGCTACCCTCCACCCCACCACGAGTGCGACTGATGTGACCACTGAGCACAAAGCTTATTAGTTATGGTCGGACGTGTGGTATATGTGCATGGATTTTGGGGTCCTTGCTGTGTGCCCCTTGAAAAGTCTGTGTATGGGTGGATGTGTCTGGAGGAGAGAAAAGAATTCAGGATTTGACAGCCCGCTCAGGTTCAGCCATACCTGCAAGTAGAAGAGCCTCTTGAGGACCTTGGGTGTGACGTGAGATGCTCCAGGGAAAGACCCCAGTCAAAAAAATGAAAAAAAGAAATAAAAAACCCACTTCCTCTGCAGATATTACACCATTAGATTTTTGACCTAAGACTTTGTTCCCTGCCTGATATTCCTAGGAGGAGTAAGATGTTAAGCCTTATTAGACGTTTACCCACAGCTGAGTATGTCAGAACATTTTCTGAAAGCCAGGCTTTTCTTCTTTCTTTCTTTTTTTTTTTGCAGGGGTGGGTGGAGTGGGGTGGAGAATAACAATCATAGCAACAGCAACTAATTTCTACAGTGTTATAAGGTTTGCAGACTATTTTCCACAGAACAAGCCCACCGAGGTAGAAAACTGAATTCATAGAGTAGCTAGCAAGTGTGGAAATGAGAGGGGGAAACAGCCTCAGGAGGACACTGGGCATCTTTGAAGAGGGTCCTAACTGGGGAGGCTGGGGATGGGAGAGGGAGAAACCTGAAGACAAACTCTGACCTCAACAGTTATGTCAAAGGCTAGATAAAAGGTGTGTGTGATGTAATCATAATATAATCATAATCATAATCATAATCATGACAGCATGCCCATTATAATTACAGGAGGCTTTTCCATGGCACGTTTCATTTCAAGGAACTTCATCCTCTGATTCCTCTTCATTTTCCTGTTTCTCTGAAGCTTGGGGCTGCAGAGCTGGAACTGGTCTCCCCATTTCATAGAAGAGGAAAACAGGTTTTCTGTAGTTGGTTTGGTGACTTCCCCTGCTTGGGACTTTTCCAAACAGGAACAGGGACAGGGCAAAGGCAGGAGGAGGCGTGGGGAGAGGTAGGATAAGAACTCAGATGCCCTGATGTCCTTGGGGTATAGTAGAAAGAGAACCAGATTTGAAGCCAGAAGACCCGGGTTTGATTCTCAGCTCTGATACTTACTGTCTAGAAGACCTTGGGCAGGTCGCTTAACCTCGGTAGGCATCAGATCCTTTATTTGTAAAATGGGAATATTGATACTTTGCAATTCAATTCAATAAACACTTATTAAATGCCTACTAGGTACCAGGCACTATGCTAAGCATTCAGGTTAGAAAAAGATGCAAAAGACAGTCCCTGCCCTCAAGGACCTCACAATCTCTACCAATCTCTAAGCTTATTATGAGGCCTCAGTTAGTATCTCATATAAGAGACCTCCTCTGACTCGCACCTACCCTCCCCATAAGTTGTCAGGGCTCTCTCCCTCCTTCAATATCGTTGTATTTACTAATATATGTGTTGTATCCCTCAATAGTATCTAAATTTGTTGAGGACAAGAGACTATATCATTTTTGCTTTCGAATCTTCACTTCCCCAACACGTAGCACAATGCCTTCAACTTGCTTGTATTAACTGTGAACATGTAGCAGGCTCCCTAAGGGCAAAGCATTGTTTCATTTACTAAATGTCTGTTGAACAGAATTGTCATTGAAAGCACTGGTCAATTTAATTCATCACACATCTATTAAGTGATTACCGTGTGTCTCAGCACAGCACTGGGCTTGGGGTTAGGAAGGCCTTCATTCAAATTCAGCCTCAGATGCTGCATAACCCTAGGCAAGTCCCTTAACCTCCCTCAGCCTCAGTTTCTTAATCTGTACAATCAAAGGTCTGGACTTGACCTCTGAAGTGTTTCTCAGTGGGCAGCTACATGGCACAGTAGATAGAGTGTTGGGCCTGGAGTCAGGAAGACTCATCTTCATGAATTAAAATCTGGCTTCAGACACTTCCTAGTTGTGTGACCCTGGGCAAGTCACTTCACCCTGTTTGTCTCCATTTCCTCATCTGTAAAACTGAAGAGCTGAAAAAGGAAATGGTGAACTGCTCCAGTATTTCTGCCAAGAAAACCCTAAATAGGGTCGTGAAGAGTTGAACGCGACTGAACAACAAAAGTGCTTTCTAGCTCTACCATCTATGATCATATGTGCCAAGCACTGTGCTAGGTGTTGGGACATAAAGACAAACAAGAAATGGAAAGTCTTTGACCTCGGAAATTTCTCTTCTACACTATGAATGGTTCAGAGTGGCTATGGGGCTGCAACAGCTCTTGAAGACTGTCTAGTAAGAATCAAAAAGGGTTGCAATCTGCACAGGTAAGGGAAGTACCCACACCTATGAA
This sequence comes from Vombatus ursinus, assembly GCF_900497805.2. NCBI lineage: Eukaryota > Metazoa > Chordata > Mammalia > Diprotodontia > Vombatidae > Vombatus > Vombatus ursinus. Next base: position 1,808,065 of record NW_020954576.1, on the reverse strand, counting down.
GGTGAAATTTCAGAACCTTTAAACATTACTGAGGACACCTCCCCCTTCCCCCTCCTCATCCAAGATCTGTACCCTGAGTGCCTACTACCCTCCCTTCAGTCACCCATCAACCCCGAAACACCTTGAAGTGAAAAACTTTTGTTTATTTATCTGCAGGAGGGAGAAAGAAAATGAATTACTTCTAGAAAGGAAGGTTGGAGGTCGAGGGTGGAGTGATCTTGATTCCAGAAGACTGATGAAAAGAAGACTGATGAAAAAACAAACCTCCCTTCCTTGTACAACAGACTCCTCTCACTACAGGTATAGATGGCCTGGCATAGTAGGCACTCAATAAATGATGACTGATTGATAGAATAAGGCGTACATTGTCAGTCCCTACCGATGTGTTGTTTTGCTTTCTTAACTATGTTTCTTTTTTTTAATAGGGAGGATTACATGTAATTGGGGGAAAATAAAGTACTAAATAACTAATTTGAACATTTAATAGGGAGGATTATATGGGGTAAAGAGGGAGAGTCATTGAGAAACGATGGTGGATGAAAAAATGCATTGATAAATATTTTCAAAAAGAATGAGAGCATGAGAGGCAGTATGGTCTAGTCTAGTGGATAGAGAGGGCTGGCTTTGGAGATAGGAAGACCTGGATTCCAATCCTGCTTCTGACATGCTAGCCAACTCTGTGGGCAAGTCACAACCTCTCAAGGCTCTAAACAGCTCTTTATAACTCTAAATTACAGGTAATTTGCAGGTCTCCATTTGGTATATACCCGTAAGATCACAGGTCCAGACCAAAAAAGGAAGGAAGGAAGGGGGGGAGGGAGGGAAAGAGGAAAGGGGGGGAGAAAAAGAGAGAAAGAAAGAAAAAGAAAGAGAGTAGGGCAAGGAAGATTTAAAGTGTACCCTCCAGGGAAACAGTACAGGTCTACTAGCTCTGGGTAAAATAGACCCGGAGGATTTATTAGTCCCATTATCAATAATTGGGGAGGGGTGGAATGGGAATGAAGGTCCTAGTGAGGGGCTATACTGGGAAGGTTAGCCCCCAGGACAGTGGCCTATCATTTATTTATTTATTTTCTTCCAAGAAGAAGTCATTGTAGGCCATACACAGTGTGGTCAGGAACACGGAATACTCCTTGAAGTCAATCTCCTGGTCACTGTTCCGGTCCAGGCTTTTCATCAGTTCATCGATGCCGCTCTCCTGCATTTTCTAAGAGGGGACAGAGAATGATGGTAGAGAGCTTTAGACACCCCACACATATATATATACTCTCTCTTTCTCTCTCTCTCCCTCCATTCCCATCCCCAGGCTCCATGTTTGCCCACAAACATTCATTGTTCAGGGAAGGCAAAACCAACCCAGATTAGAAAAACTAGTCTACCACCCTTTCAAAAAAATAAACTACATTTCACCACCCAACAGAAAGGATCTGTTCTAGAGGCCTAACACTAGAAGAGAGCCGGCTTCTAGAAGAGGCTGTCTAATCCACTTCCTTCCTTTAAACTGAGGCCCAGAGAGTTTAAAAGACTTGCCCTAGTTTACTTAGGTAGTAAGTAGCAGAGCCAGGTTTTGAATTCAAATCCTATGACTCTAAGCTTAGACCTCTTTACACCATGCCTCTGTTTCTACTTTTTCAATGTACATAACTAAATGCTAATAATATCCAGTGTGGGTAGGTTTGAAGGGTCTGGAAACAATACGGTAGAGCTAAGGAAGAGCCCGGGCCACCTCTGTCAGAAGGATGGAGATGATACATCTGCCATCCATTTCCCCAGTACTCCTGGACCACAGAAAAGGTAAGGAGAACACAGCCAGGAGCCTGTAGGGACTGGGAGAGAAGAGAACACATAAATCTTAGGAGTATGGGTCTGGGGCTAGAAAGGATCTCAGAAGCCAACTCCTCATTTTGTTAGGTATGGCCGCTTCGGAGAAGGGGGAAAACACCGTTGTGGGACCAGAAGAGGAGGGAGTGATACAAGAGGATCCCAAAGTAGAATTTTTAAAGGGATCTAGGAGGGATGCTCAAGATGTTCCATGCCACATTACTATTGTCTACACATACACACACACACACACACACTCACATTCACACTGACTCAACTTCCTCCAGGGAACTGTTCCCAGTTTGAAAAAAAAGAAAGACAAAGACAGAGAAGAAGGAAGGGAGGAAGGGAGGAAAGGAGAAAGGAAGGATAGAAGTAACCAACAAAGGAATGAAGGAAGGGAGTAGGACAGGGAAGATTAGAGTGTACTCTGAGTAAAATAGACCGGAAGGATTCGTTAGTCCTGTTACCAAAGAAATTTAATGACTGCCTTATCTCTTATCAAATCAGGCTGTTCAGACTTTCTTCAAGACCTCTTCTAGCCTGGTTCCTCCTCCTCTTCCACTTCATCTCCCTAACTCACCTGAACCTACTCAACCTGTCCCCCTGAATCCCTTCCTCCTCACCCTAGCACTGGTGTATTTGCCTTTTTCTTTCTGTATTTGTGTCTCTTTCTGAGGCCTAGAGTTGTATCCTGTGTCTCCATAAGACAGAGTTTCCAAAAGGTAGCAACAATGTCTCCCCATCAGAGTAGGAGCTCTCTGCAGGCAGGACTGTGTCTCCCTCATCAGATAGAAAGGTCCCGGACTACCCACAGCTATTAGACTGGAAATTCTGTAAGAGCAGAGACTGAGTTTCTCCTCATCAAACTGGGGGATCACTCAAGGCCAGGTCTTATCTCCTCCTCCACCAAATGCATCCCTCTTGGATTCAGGACAAGGGGATGATCAGTCTTGAATCTGGTTGGAATAGAGGTTTGTAGACCACCTGAGTAATGGATGGTAGGAGAATAAAGTACTACCTGTGTGAGATGAGAGAACACTTACCTCTCCCAAGCATAGCTCCTTCTTGATCAGCTCCTTCAATTCTCTCCTGCTCAGGGTCAATTTGCTACCCTCCCTTCCCGAATATTTGTGGAAAGTGGTGACCATGGTGGTTAGGGCCTTCTCAAGAGGAGTCTCCATTCCAGCAAGACTTTCAGATCTGGAGAACAAAGAAGAAAAAGAAGGGAGTAAAGAATGCTATTCTAAGGGATTTAAGGGAAACCCCAAGAGGAAACTTCTTCCAGATTCATACACACACACACACACACACACACACAAATGGATTCAGTTATAAAAGGATGGATTGAAGCAAGACATAAGACAGAACTCCCCAGTTTCTATGGCTATGAAAAAATGGAACTGATTGGCACAGGATCATGCAGTCTCACCTCTAGGATACATGCGAGGGGGTGGGGGAAGGGAAGAACCTGGGGATGGTCTCAAGCAGAGAAGAAAGGATGGACAGTTTTAGTATAAAGAGGAGAATAAGGGAATAAGGGCATGACCATTCCCTCTCTGCCCCATCCAGTGCAAGAGGTGAGTTACTCAGGAGTCACCTCCCATCTATGCCCAGGTCTCTGATTCATCAACCAAGAAGTCTGCAAAGAGTGGATTGGGGGAGGGGGGGGCAAGGTATGAAGAAAGTCCTAACGATACTGAACCATGAGCGCAAAAGCAGCAGGAATGAAGGGAGAGAGAGTAATAGGGAGGAGGTAGGGGAGAGGTGGTCAGACCTTACAAACTGGTCTCTCATCTCTGACACAGAAAGCTAGAAGAAAGTGGGCTGATAAAGAGAGGAATGGTAGAGGAGGGGAAAAGAGTCAGAGATAAGAGGGATAGGAGGGGAGGAGAGAGAGATACCTTTCCTTAACCCATTTAATCATTCAATAAGTATTTTTTAAAAACCTACTAAGTGCAGAGGCAGTTTACCATGACAAATAGGGAGCCAGCCTTAGAATCAGGAACATCTGCTTCTAGCACATATAAGCCCTGTATAAGTCAATTTCGTAATATTCCCTAGGTAAGCCTCTAAACCTTAGGAGTTCTTAACCTGGAATCTGTGAACTTCTTTTTTTCCTTTTTTTTTTTCAGTCAATTAAGTAACTTGCCCAGGGTCACACAGCTAGTGAGTGTCTAAGGCCAAATTTGAACTCAGGTCCTCCTGACTCCAGGCTGGTGCTCGATCCACTGTGTCACCTAGCTGTCCCACCCCTGGTGAACTTATTTTTTAAAATTATTTTGTTAACTCTATCTCAATGTAACTAGTCTCCTTTCTAATCTTATGTAGTTGATTTTGTGCATTTAACAATGTTATTCTGAGAAAAGATCCGTAGACCATCAGACTGCTGCCAAAGGGGGCCAGGACGCAAAAAAAGGTTAAGAATTCCTGCTCTAAGACTACAATTCACAGAGAAATTGCTGATTTGCTTATTGAAGGGAGTTGTTCTTCATACAGATGAAATCACAGGCCCAGATCAAAAAACAAACAGGCAAAAAGTATGCAGAGCTCTGTGCTATGCCGATGCTGGGGGAGATACAAAGGCTATGAAAGACGAGGGGAGGTAAGACAGAGTCCCTCACCTTTTCCTGAGATGCTTCCCCCTCCATTGTGTCCCATGACCTAGCAAGAGCCTATGACCCAAACAGATAACTAGACTATACAGTGTTATACATAAGCACATCAGAGAGTTGCAAAGCAAAGTACTAGGTAAGGTCTCCAGGGGAAGGTCATTTCCAAGATGGGGAATGGCCTCTCCAGGAGAAGCCTGGAGGCGAGGCTCCTGATTCCATCACCTTGGGCCAGGGTAGAATCAAAGCAAACCCCAGGGGAAGGAGAAAGCAAAGGGTATGTCTAGTTGCCATGGCTCAGGTTTGAAAATCACTTCCCCTCTGGAGAGGTTAGGGTGGTAACCAAACAGGAACTGAGGTGATTTGATTTCCCCAAAGAAGCTGAGTCGATGAGCTAGAATGGGAGGGCTCTCTGGGGTTACAAGAGGGAGAGTTCCCCCCTAGACTGACAATCCCCAAATGGTCCCTCCTATTTCCAACTTGTGCCTACCTGGCTCCCTCTTCTTCATTTCCTCACCCCCATCACCCCTAAACCTCCCCTTTTCTCCTAAACCCAGATCTATTGCTAATTAGCTGTGTGACCTTAGGCTCCGAAGTCACTTCACTTGTCTGAACCTCAGTGTCTCTGTAAAACTTGGGGGTTTAGCAATGGACTATTCCCATTTTGCAGATGGGGCTCAGAAAAGTAGAAGCTGTTTGCCCAGGGTCATGCGCCTCCTAATCATCGGAGCCTCAAATGATCCCACATCTCTTGACCCCAAATCCAAGCTCTTTTTCCTACTAAGCAGGGTTTGCTGCCTCTAGCCTCCCATCCCCTGAATACCAACCCCTCCATCCTGTAAGTCTCATAGGAAAAAACTCCTGCCCTCCATATAGCCACCCAAACCGAGCTGGGGATGTCAAGTGAAGACTTACCCAAGGAAGCCAAAACAACCAGTGAATCTGAGGAGATGGGAAGAAATAGAGCCCCAGCTTACTCTCTAGCTTTATTACCTCTGCTTAGACTCCAGGGACCTCAGGATGGGAAAGGGCCAATGAGAAGGGGAAGGAGATATGGAAAGGTTCAGGCCTCGACCTCTTGGGAGGAGGAACCAAGGACCCCATGGCTTTTTCTTTGTTTACAAACTGGGTAGAAAGGTAGGCTCAGACTGGCAGGTGCCCTGTCGGGTATTAAACAGAGCTTCTCTCCTGAGTCAGACCCTGGTTGGAATCCTGATGCTGATATTTACTAGTTATGTGACCTTACAGTTCTGTATCTGTGATCCTATGATCTTGTGGCTTCTCTGAGCCTCAGTTTCCCAATCTGCAAAATGAGGATAGTAATATTTGCACCATTTACCAGACAGGATTGTCTCAGAATTATAGAAGCATAGATTTTAGAGCAGAAAGAGACCTCTAAGGACTAACTCTCTCATATTTTGTTGTTGTGGTGGTGGTTCAGTCATCCTTCAATCGTGTTGGACTCTTCCTGACCCAATTTGGGGTTTCCTTGGCAGAGATACTGGAGCAATTTGCCATTTCCTTCTCCAGCCCATTTTACAGATGAGGAAACTGAGGCAAACAGGGTTAAGTGACTTGCCCAGGGTGACACAGCTAGGAAGTGTCTGAACTCACAAAAATGAGTCTTCCTGACTCCAAGCTCAGTGGTTTATCCACTGTGCCCTGAGGCCCACATAGGTGAGGTAACTTGCCAAGGTCACACAGATAGAAAGTCATAAGTCAAGTTTTCTGACTCCAAATCTAGTGCTCTCTAAATCTTAAAGCACAACAGAAATGTGTTATTATCTCCATATCTCCGAAGGACACAAAGAACTTGAAATGAGGCAGGGAATAGGGCTGAGTATAAAGAATGCCTGGTACAGGTCAGAGTGATACATTGAAGGCTGACCATAGAGCTGAAATTTTCTGAAAGATAGGATTTTTTTGGTTTTCTTAGTTTAATTTTTGTTTTTTTCCCTCACCCTACAGTGACTTTATTAAAAGAAATGTCAAATAGGGGTCTTGGTATCAGACATGGGAAGGACATTATAGGGGATAAAGGTAAAGGTAGCGGATAGGAAAAGATTGTCATAAATAAGGGCTGAGTGTCAGGGTGGGAGCCCAAATACCAAACAGGGTTTCAGAATAGTCAGTCATACCTAAAGCTAGGCAGGGTCTCTGGAACAGAGTAATAAGATTTAGGGTGGGGGGCAGCTAGGTGGCGCAGTGGATAGAGCACCAGCCCTGGATTCAGGAGGACCTGAGTTCAAATCAGACCTCAGACCATAACACTTACTTGCTGTGTGACCCTGAGCAAGTCACTTAACCCCATTGCCTAGGCAAAGAAAAAAAAAACGATTTAGGGTGGGGCAAGACTGGAAGAGGAAGAAAAAAAGAGTTTGAATGTTGGAGGTGAGGAGAGAGTGGGCATGAGAAGCATCTATCTTGATTAGTCCCTTGCTCCTCCCTCACCAGTCCTCTCCCCCTCCCCTTGGCCCTTCACTCCCAGGGGTCAGGCACCAGGACTAGAGAGGGAGACCAGGGATTGGTTGCTTGGTGATAGGAGTTTTCAAAGCACAGTTTAGAAACAGAATGATGCAAAAAGGTGGATTGCAGAGGCTGGGAAATGGTTGGCCAAGAGCAGCAGCATCTCTGGTAGAAGAGTGAAGGAAGGAGTAAAGGAGACCAGGCCCATAAATTAGACTACAGGATCATAAGCCTTTATTGTTAAATCCTAAACAGTAAGGGAGGACTCTGGAAAGACATACTAGGGTCACCCATCCTCCCACACTTAAGGTGGGGAGAAAGGGAAAAAATTATAGCAAGGAGAAGGAAGAAATAGCTGAGAGGTCCCCTCAGCAGGCCCCTGACCTTCAAACAAGATAGACCTTAACCTTAACCAAGAGTAAAAGAAAGTAAAACTAAGGCCTCAGCTCCTTTTAACATCCTCCGGTCCCCATTGATGTCCAATGGGCCTCAGGCTTCCTTATTTCTAACCCTAATCCGTCACACAGCAATTAATGACCTTTTGGTTTATAGCCTATAACCATATTGTAGTTATTCCTCAGCTCTTTCCCCATCTCAGCTGACTCCAAACTCAAATTTCCCCATCTCTCCGCCTCTCTGAGCCTCAGTTTCCTCATCTATAAAATGAGGAGGTTGGACCAGACGATCCGTAAGGTCCCTTTGAGCCCTAGTTCCTATGATCCTGTGAGACTCTTCTCTAAACTGTTCCATTGGAAATTCTCCTCTGATCTCTTCTTATCCTCCCCTTCTGACCTCTCAGTTGACCTCCCTCCCTGCTGGCACACAATTCCAGGGTCGGTTTCCAGGCTACAAATCTCATCCCAAGACAATTTTCAGGAATGCTGTTCCACATCCCCTTCTGGTATCACTAGGAACAGCCCTGGCTCATGTCTCTTTCTGCTCTTTCTTTAGACAGAAAAGGGTTAAGCATTTCTATGATTCAGAGCAAATGTTAGAAGAGAAGTAGAGGAAGCAGCAAGGCCAGTGATGCAGGTCAGGAACGAAGTAGATGAAAAATTTTTCTTCCATCCCTCCTTTTCTATCCCAAATGAAAGCCCAAGGACATGCTGGGAAATAGCTATCTTCAGCACACTCTTCCCTCCCCCCACCCCAACCAGGGCTTAGGTTCCCCTTTCTCCTGACTCCCAACATCCACCACCCTCAAGGGCTCCTCAACAACATACCACACCTAGAACCAAGAACAGATGTGATGTTCAGTACCACCCTGAGTTAGAAAAGGGTTCAGGAATATGAGGAGAAGAGGATGCTGGCAACACAGGGGACTCAAGAGGGAAAAAGTTGAATTGAAATCTCTCTCCACATGTCTAATTCACGGTGGTTCTTCAGGACTGTGGTTTTCAATTTTTCTTGTCTTGCCTCTATGCTCTCAAGCTTTTCTACTTGCTCGCTACCCAAAAGTTCTTAGGGGTGTTATGGACAGAGCATTGAGACAGGAATGAGATGAAAAGAGTACTGAGCCAGGAATCTTGTCTGGGCTCCAGAAGGATTTGGACCAAGTGATCTCTGAAGGTTCTTACCAGTTCTAGCACCCTATGAATCTATAAACCATTCTATGCCTCATCTCCCACTGTAAAATGAATGAGATGACCTCCAAGATCCTTCCCAGAATTCACCCTCTGTGAATTATCTCACAGCTGCCAATGAACCATCTGCTCTTTGGGCACCTGTTTCCCAAGACTCCTCTTTCCTGAATCCCTCCTCCCCAAGTCCCACTCCCGACAACTCACATCAGCCTCCACCAAAAATTTAAAAGCCCCTAAAGTCAGCTCCCAGGCAGATCTCTCTGCCTTTCCAGTCTCTTTATTGGAAAACCAAGCCACTGACCCAGCTAGTACCCACCAAAAAGACTCCCCAGACAGCAGCGGATATTCTTGCAATAAACCTTTATTGGTTCTACTCAATGACCTGGGTGTGCTCCGGCATCACCCAGGTTGGTAATGTGCCCACCTCAGGCTCCATGAGGATACTATGACCCTATAGCTCCTCCCCAGATTCCCCCCTCCCCCTCCCACAGGAGCTTCCCTCTTTCCCTCTCACATCCCCCACCATCACCACTGCTCCCCTTTATTTCTTCCTGGGCAACTTGTCGGCACAGCCCTCGAAGAATTCATTGCATATCATGGCAATGCAGGACAGGAAGACCGAGTACTCCTGGAAGTCCACCTCGTTGTCCCTGTTGTTGTCCAGATTGCTCATGAGCTTCTGAAAAGCAGCCTCATCTGTCTTTTTCTGCAAGAGGAGAAAGGAGAGAAGAGATGGTATGACAGTTTCTCAAGAAGGAGCAGACCACCTCATCAGCATCCTGGATTTAAGGCAGGAAGGGACCACAAAGGCCATCCAGTCCAATCCCCTTATTTTACAATTCGAAGGACGGGAAGGGAATGAGTGTTTCTTAAATGCCTACTATGTGCCAGGAGTTTTACAAATGTTACTTCATTTGATTCTCTCAACAACCCTGGGAGGCAGATGCTATTATGATTCCCATTTTACAGTTGAAGAAATTAAGGTAGACAGAGTTTAAGTGACTTGCCCAGAGTCACATTATTAGGAAGTATACAAATATGGATTTGAACTCAGCTTCCTGACTCCAGGCTCAGTGCATTTTTGGATGCATAAAATTACACATAGTATTGCCAAGGAAACCAACTATACTTAAATAGTTATCCAAATATGAAAAAAAAAACCAAGCTCACCAACCCCAGGTTGAGAACCTTTCCTCTACAATTATTAGCTCTAATAGTTAATATAATAATTAATTATAATAGTTAGATGAGGATATGTGGTCACCAAGCACCTCGAGTGGCAGGAGAGCTGGGGGCAGGAGCAACAGCTCTGTGGATTCCACTGCACATATACACACACTCACCCCCAAGAAGCTAGGGAGCTCCCGTGTCACCAACTCCTTCAGCTCTGTTTTGCTGAGCTTGAACTTGTCTCCCTCCTTTCCAGAGTACTTATGGAATGTGGACACTATTACGTCCAGAGCCTTTTCCAGGGGACTTGTCATGATGCTGGCGTAAGGGGCACCTAGGGAGGGAGCAAGTGAAGACAACTGTTGATTTAGGGCGGAGTGGATGTGGAATGTGTTGGACTACTTCAAGAATCGGTGATGTCATCCATGTGGGGACCCCCTCCACTGATGAGTTCATTCAGTTCCGCCAACATGAATAGTGAGTGATTCCTATAGAAACAGAACTGAAACCAGCATCTTTTTAGCCCAGAATAAGCTTCACAAAGCCCAACAGTGGGGTGAGAAGCCAGAAAAGTGATCCCAAATCAGCACCTTTTTAAGACAAATTCATTTAGAGGGTTAGAGAAAGGAAAAAGAAATCTAGGAAGAAACCCACACTAGTAATTTTTCCATTTTAACTCATTATTCTTTTTTATTAAGGTTCTTGATTCAGTTTTTTGTATTTATCTGACAGACCTGAGGCACCGCCCAGAATGCCGCACCCTAGATATGGCTCCCTGTATAGACAACCTGTTAGGAGAATAAATGTCCTAGTCTTAGGGCACTGCTATGGTGACCCGAAGAGGATCACCAACTGGCAAGCTGCTCTTCTGGAGGTGAGCCTTCAGAATTTAACTGGCTTGGAAAACAATATAATGAAATGGAAAGTGCCCTGGATCTGGAGCCAGAAGATCCTGATTTGAATTCTGGTTTATTACCTGTGTGACCATGGACAATTTATTTCCTTTCTCTGGGCATAGATAAGAGGCCTTAGTGACCATCTGTCTAGTTTAGCTGTTCCCTGTGTATGGGCTTTGAGTAATTGCAATGACTCAACATATATAATATATAATGTTATTGATATATGATTATCTATAATAGATACATAATATATAATAGGCAAGCAAAATTAAAATCTCTTACTATTTTTCAATTACAGTAGGCTCATTCAAAAGTGTTACTGAATTTTTGCTGTTATCTCTGAGTCAACTTACACTGATGTTTATTCTATTTTTTTCCTATATATTCTATATTTTTACTATAATGAGGTTGTTGGGGGAGGGCCTCAAAATTTTATTGACATTAAAAAGGGGTCCACCTACTCAAAGAAGTTGGGAACCACTAAATCTAGTCTGACATCCTCACTTCATAGATACAAAAAAAGCATAAACATCAGTATCCCACCCCACCCTCTGAACCCTTCATCCTGGGACTGCCAGGGTCCCAGCTGGCTTCTGCCCTCAAGACTGGACTATTCTGGACACCTCCCTGGGGAGCAGGCTTCTGGGCTCCTCTCAGAGCAAAGCGTGAATGGGACAGGATTCACCGCACCCTGAGGGAACACACCACAGAGGCCCGTTTCTGGGTGGAACCTGACTGTCAGCTCTGGCTCTGTTCTGACACTAAAACACGGACACAGATAGGACAGAGAAACTAGTCCTGGCCCAAGCAGGGCAAGATAACAAAGAGAAGAGGCCCCCAAAGATGGCAGAGTGGGTCCTTAGACTTGCGATCAGCAACCCCCACCACCATGCCTGAGGGAGAACAAAAAGACTGAAGAATGCTTAGCCCCACCCTGCCTCAGTTTCCCCACATAAGAGGCTGCCAACCAAGACAGCTTCCCTGAACCTCCCATGTGGGGAAACTGAGGCAGAGTGGGACCCAGGTCTTCCTGTGTACCCCACCTCCCCACGGCACATTACTCCTCTTCAGGGACCAGAGAACATCTACCACTGCATCCAGTTAAGTTTAGGACACATTGCAGACCGTTTTTTAAACCAGTCCTCTGTCCCCACCTCCCTGCCCAGAACCTTTGCCCTGAAGTTTCCTCTCTAGTTTCTTTCCCTCCCCTGGTTGCCCTAGGAAGTTGTTTCTGAAATGCCGGCCCCACCCTAGGCTTCTCTCAGTGCCCAGTACCAGAACAACAACAGCAAGCCAGCAATGGTAATCTCCAGCTCGGTTTTTCCACCACTGGCTCACTCCCTCATTCCCGCATTCCCCAAAGCTCAGCCCTCCCCAGCCCATTCTTCTGCTCTGTGCACAGGAGTGGGCGGTTGCTTCTGGAGACTGGCCCTGGGACTGACAATGGAAAAAAACAGCCAGGCAGAGGGGAGGGTGAGTTGGGAAGGAGAGGAGGGGGAGGAGAGATGTGGACAGAGAGGGTGGGAGCTAATCCTCTGACAGGGAGAAAGATCAGAAGCGGGGAAGATATGGGCAGAAGAGAAGCTCAGATCACAGCCACTACTACTCCATATGTACATATGTACATGCATGAAACACATGACTACCCGCCACAGACACAGATGCAGAAATGTAATATATAGCATGCACATAGCATCCAAGTCATATAGTCTTGCAATCTCTCCCCAAGTGGGGCACTCCTCTATCCCACCCTGGTATCTCTCTACAACCTGAACCTGAATCACCTGCCCCTCTTCACCACTCCCTCCTCAAAGCCTCTTCCTAGCATCCTCACATCTGGATCTACTTCCCACATCTGGCCCCCACTCAGCCTCCTCTGTTACTAGGCCCTACGGTCCTGTTGCCCACATCCCCCTCCGAGTCAACCACAACTCACCAAACCAACCAGAGAGGAAATGCAGAGAGGGGAGAGAGAGAGGGACACAGTGGGGAGGGCTGAGCCATGGACTATTTATACCCCTAGCCAAACCCTGCCTGTGGCAAGGGGCGGAGGGGAGCTGGGACACCCCCTCCCTGATGCTAGGTCAGAGGAGACCAATAGCAAGGCCTCTTTCACCTCCAAGCTCACGTTGGCTGGTGGGTGAGCAGAGCTTACACAGGATGCGGCACTAATATGGGGATAGTTTTCAGTGACTACTCCCCCCCCATCAGAGGGAGAGGACCCTGAAAGTAGAGCCAGACAGTACCCACAGGACTTGAGCCCCCAATCTGAAGGAGTGGGTAGGGCCTCAACCCCACCTTGTAGGAGGGACAACAGTCGGGGGGGGGGTACACAGTCTGTGTTAAGTTATAGGGGAAAGGGGAGGGGAGAGCAAGTGGATGGAAAATTCCTACAAAGCTAAGAATCTTCTAGAATACAAGGAAGAAAGACCCAGGGCATGGGACTGATCTGGGCTTGAGAGAGAGGACCACTCAGTCCCTCTGCTTCATGGGGAGTAGAGCTGTGCTGAGGGTGTGGCTATCCCAGACATAGCCAGGATGTATGTGTGAAGAATAGTGGATGCCAGGCTAACTCCAGAGAAAAAGACTTGGAGAATGCTTGGGAAATACTCCACGGAAAGAAATATATCTTCAAGTACTCTTATCTCCTGGAGTTTGTGGCTAAGTGCCCAAGATGAGCCCTAGTAGAGGGATGAAAGAAGGAAAAGGAATGCATGAGTGTGTGGGATGGGGCTGATTGTCAGGGATGGAGAGGGGAGCAAACCCACGAGCATCTGGAATGAGACTGAAGGGGGAGGGAGGGACGCATGAGTGCCTAGGATGAGACTAAGTGACAGGGCTCGAGGGAGAGAGAACACATGAGACAGAATATGGGGGTGAGGCGGGGTGGCAGAATACAGGGGGACACAGTAATGAACGGGATACAGGGACGCTTGGATGCTGAGGATGGCATCTTGAGGTTACATATCAGGAGATGGGAGTAGGGATAAAGAATCTTCAAAGTTTTGATTATCAGTTCTCAGACTAGGGCACAGGGGTGTCTCTCCAGGATGCTGTCCCCTGACTCTGAGCTGGGGGGTGGGAGGTGTATACCAGAATGGGAGAAGAAAACAGGCCATCAACCTTAATCCAATTAGTGCAGCCATTTCAGCCCTGTCAGCTCCCCACAGCCCCAGGCTAGGAACAGGCAGCCCCACGCAGGCCCCACCCTCCACCTCGCTGGTGCACTCATTGTGGAAACCCTGGAACCAGTGACCCTCCTGAACCCGGATTTGAGAAGTGCTTCAGCTATCCCCCTCACAGCCTTCCTCTCAGCCCACCACCAGTACCTCTCTCTCAAAGATCCCTGGAGAGCAGAAGCCTCCAGTTCAGGAGCTGTTAACAGCTTTACTTTGGTGCCATGGACCCCTTTGGCACTCTGGTGAAGCCTTTCTTCAGAATAATATTATTTAAATGATTGAAGGAAATGCTACATTTCAGTTAGACATTAGTGAAAATAAAGATGTCATTTTTTCCCCATCCAAATTCACTGGACCCCTTGAAATCTGACCCCCTGCTCTAGTTACTCAGAGGGCCCCACCTCCACCCAGTGTGTACACTCCCCATGTTCTCATTCTCAAATCTAACCACAAATCTCTTGCTGCTGCTTCAAAGCCACTTCCTCTTCTTCCAGATCCTCCTTGTTCTAGACAGTGGAACTAAATGAGACCATAAAGGCATCTCCTCCCATCTGGTAATATTAACAAGTTCTTCAAGTACCCCCTCAGCTTGCCTTCACAGGCTCAGGGGATCCCAGTTCCTTAGGAGGACAGCTGGAACTTGAGGTACTAGACAGAGCAGTTGGGACTCAGTAACAAAAGAAGCCCAGCCCCAGCCCTATTCCCCATTCCCTTTAAGAATAGCCAAACCACCCCAAAGGGTGCTGGAACAACAGCCATTTTTATTGAGAGATCATTCACAGTGGTGAGCACATTAACAATGAAAGGAATTTCATCCCTGGTACCTTGTTCCTGCTAACCCCACCATCTCTCTCTGTCTTCTCCTTACCTCCCCAAAGTACTTTCTTAGTTTATTCTCAAGTTATAATAGAATACCACAGGTCTAAGGGGAAGCGGCAGAGATGGGAGATGAGAAGGGAAATTACTTTCCTAAGGGTCATAAATCAAACTGAAAACTGAGACAGATCAAGGAACGTCTAGATTAGGAGACCTCAATGGCTATGTGGTCCGACTCATCCTCAAAGGAGAGCCTGGTTTTCCACATAGCTGACAAGTGACTGTCCAGTCTCTGCAAGACAACTTCCAGGTAGACAGGGACGTAACACCCAGGTTACAGCGCTTTCCCATGCATCCATTCACTTTATCGTTCCCCATCCCTGACCCATCCCACTTATAGAGTTACTAAGGACAAGGAGGGTTAAGGGGACAGTCCCTGAAGTACTCATGGCAGTAGAGGCAGAGACAGGCCAGGGCTCGGACATACTCAGTGAAATCCACCTCACAGTCCTTGTTTGTATCCAACGCACTCAAGAAAGTGTTGTAGTCACACTCCCGGAGCCGAGTCTGAGGAAATGTGGAAGAGAGTAAGAAGAAAGATTAAGACGGAAAGAACCTCCTGGCTTTCTCGAATCAGCACCATGACATAACAGAAGAAGCTTTAGATTAGCCATCAAGAGAACTGGGTCCCCCGGCTTTTCCCCTGAGCCCCTGTGTGACCTTGGGTGAATCATTTTCATCAGTGTCTCTCAGACCAATTGATGTTATGTTTAATCTACATTGTACAGAAAGACTACATTTCATCGTCAGGAAGTCCTTTCTGAGCTCTCATCTAGTGCTTGAACAAGGCATTTGTATACCCTAGGCAGGATGTCCCTCATGTTTGAAAATGGCCCTAGGAGTTCAGTTAGCCATTGAAGGTTTTACAGATTATATATACTACAAATTCCCCTGTAGCGTCACAAAAAAACTGTATTTTCTGACATTAAAAAATGTACTATGGAAAATTTGGAACCCAAAGTTTTAAAAACACATGTTTAAAATAATGTTTTCACTTGCAACTGGGAAATCAGAAATACAGGAAATGGGGTACAAAAATCTATCCTGCCTTACAGGAAAATAGAAGGGGAAGGGGATAAGAGAAGAGGGGGAGAGATAGAAGGGAGGGCAGACTAGGGAAAGGGGTATTCAGAATGCATGCCATCTTGGGGTGGGGGAGGGGCGAGATGGGGTGAAAATTTGGAACTCAAAATCTTGTGGAAGTAAATGTTGAAAACTAAAAATAAATAAATTTTTAAAAATGTACTATGCTAAAATTTTATTTTTAAAAATATCCCTCATTCTGTTCTATCATTTATTATCATTAATTAATAATAATCTCACATCTATATATCACTTGAAAGGTTTGAAGTTCTTTCCTTACAATAGTGGTGGCAAATTTAAATAGAAATGGATCCCAGAGGGCCACATCCTGACTTAGAAAACCACAAATTAACATTATCTATATTGTATTATATTTTTATTTATTTTGTTAATCATTCCCCAATTACATTTCAATCTGGTTTGTGCTACACGAGTTTTATGGGATGCTTGCAGCCTTGGCTAGAAGTTAGATCCTTCTGCCTTAAAACACTCTTTGAAGTATGAACACACCTACTTCCAAAGGGCATTTCATCACAATGTACTTGCTCTGATAACAATATTTTCTATGCTGTGGTTTTGCCTTATGCTAAATCATGATGGCAACTCCTACTTTGGGGGAGTTTCAACTCAAGAATAATGAATTTTATTCCAACCTTTCTTTTGAATAAACATATGAGTCCCTAGGCTTCAGTAACCTCTACTCTTAGAAAGAGTTTAAGTGATTTGCCCAAGGTCATGCAGTTAAATGTCAGAGATGGGATTGGAGCCTGCCTCTCCTGACTCCCAGATCGAGGAATCCTGCCTCCTACCCACTCCCACATCCCATCCCACCCTGCACAAGATTTCCAGCTCAAAGAATGAGATGTAAAAGCTCACCCCCACCTCCACCACTACCCCTGAATGCCTCTTACTGGGGTTAAGGTGGGCAGCTCCTTCAGCAACAACTCTTTCAACTCACATTGGGAGAGTTTGAACTTGTCCCCCACACGCCCTGCGTACTCCTGGAAGGTGTACACGATGGCAGCCATAGCCTGCTCCAAAGATGGTGGCATGGTCACTTGGAGAACAAGGACAGAATTATTCTACAGGTAGGGCAAATGAATGCATGTCATGTCATGGGATACAGCAAACATTTATTTATTAATTTTTTATTTAGTTAGTTTTTTTTAGTGAGGCAATTGGGGTTAAGTGACTTGCTCAGAGTCACACAGCTAGGAAGTATTATGTATCTGAGGTCGCATTTGAACTCAGGTCCTTCTGACTCCAGGGCTGGTACACTATCCACTGCACCACCTAGCTGCCCCCAGCAAACACTTATTAAGCACAAACTGTATGCTAAGGCATTGAAGAAGGTAAAAGCTGTAGATAAGACACGGTCCCTGCTGTCATGATGCTTACTATTTAGGGAAGGGATGAAAACATTAAGACAAACTCTTAAAACACAAATACAAACTAAATACACCGTGTTTTCCAAATATATTAGAAAGTTAAGATATCATCACTTCCCCCTACAACACTATAAGCTCTAAAAGGGAAGAAACAGTATCTAAATCATCTCTCCATCTCCGCCCCCCCCCATGGCTATGAAAGGATTAAGGTCAAGGGGAGTCTGCTTGAGTTTCTCCTTTCCACATACCCCCTCACCCTCTACCCACTCCCTTAGGATCTCATCCTCCCAATGACTCCCTAATGTCTGCTTTCACTTTGGTCTGAAGTTCTATTCACATGACCCTCCCTTCCCATCCAAATTCCTTCGAAACCAAGCTCAAATGCTTCCACGAAGTCTTCCTTAGCATGGCAAAATGGAGAACACCAACTTTAGGATCATAACCTGGATTTAAATCTTGCCTCTGTCATTTACTACCTATGTAGCCTTGGACAAGTCTTTTCCTCTTAACCACTCAGTCTCAGTTTCCTCATTTGTAAAATGAGGCTTTTGGATTAGTTTCCAAAAAATCCAACTCTAAATCTATAAGCCTATGAACCTACGCAGTTAAGTAAATTCATCAGTTGGCAAGTAGCAGGTAGAAATAGGAAGTATATTAGATTTGTTTTCTCCCATATGTTTTAAAATAACTTGGATAAGCATGGATGGAAAGTTTACCAACTTTGCAAATAGCACTAAGTTGGGAGTTAATAGTTAATATATTAGAGTAGAGGTATCAAACATGCGACCCAGGGTTCCATGAGGCCCACAACCCTCTCAAGTGTGATCTGAACTAGATTAAAATGTAACTGGAGAGGCAGGTAGGTGGTACAGTGGCTAGAGCACCAGCCTTGGATGCAGGAGGACCTGAGTTCAAATCCGGCCTCAGACATTTACTATGTGACCCTGGGCAAGTCACTTACCCCCAATTGCCTCAAAAAAAAAAAAGTAATTGGAAAATATTTAACAAAATAAATAAAAATATAGTAAAACATAAATAATGTTAATAGAGATTTTCTAAGCTAATGTATGGCCCAAAGGGATCCTTAACATATGGTTTATTGATTCTTCCCTTTTCTATTTGAGTTTGATACCAATGTGTTAGATGACAGGATTGGGATCCAGTAAGACCCAGGCAGACTAGAACTTTGAGGCATTGGAGGGTTTCAGGCAGAAGCCAGATGACTATTTGAAATCAGAGAGTCAGAGTTGAAAGGAATCTAATCCAACTTCTTATCACAGGTGTTATAGAAGAGATTACTGCTCAGGTAAGCACGGACCTAAATGATTTCTGACATCTCTTCTGGCCCAGTTTCAATGATTCTGTGATCTCTTTGCCTCTCCCTTTAGATTCTGTTCTCCCTCAGGATTCTCCCGCCTACCTCCATGGCCCTAGCACTTACAAAGGGGTTTGGCCCATGGCTTTGGGAAACTGACTCCATTAGAGACCTTAATCCTTTTGTTGTTCAGTTGTTTTCAGTCGTGTCTGACTCTTTGTAACCCCATTTGGGGTTTTCTTGGGAAAGATACTGAAGTATTGTCATTCCCTTCTCTAGCTTGTTTTATGGGTTAGGAAACTGAGGCCAACAGGGTTAAGTGACTTGCCCAGAGTCACACAGCTAGGACAAGTCTGAGGCCAGATTTGAACTCACAAAGATGAGTATTCCTGACTCCAGGCCCTACCTCCCCCAAATCTGGCAATTTTTGCCTTGTGAAGACCCTATCGCAATAAGAGCCCCACAGCACCCATCTACCCAGGAACTCCCTGAAAAGAGAAGGGATGATTAAAGGGGGCACTGGAGATATTGAATCCCATTAGCGTTTCACCCTCAGGTCCTTGGAATAATAGCCAAGGAATAAGCAAGGATTGGGAATGCTGGGGACCTCCAAAGTCTGCCCTTCTTCCTCATTGTTCTCTTTCCAACCTCATGAAAGGCAGGATGATGCAGTGAAAAGATTCTCACACAGGGAAGCTAAAGATGAGGTTCTAATCCTCCTCCCACTGCTCCCTTGGGCAAGTCACAACCTCCCTGGGTCTCAGCTGCCTCATCTCTAAATTATGAATAATAATATTTTACCTGCCTGAATAAAGGATACTAGAACAGACTTTCTAAGGTCCTTTCTAGTCCTAAGATACCCCTTCAGAATCCATACCATGTTGGGGAACTATCCTTCTGACTTGAGCAACTTTGAGGGAGTCTTGGGAGATGGGTTCCTGCTTGGGGCCACCTTTCCCAGACCATGTGAAGGGATAGCTCCCCAGCTGGGAAATCCTTTGAGGAATAACCATTTCACCAATCCCAGGCCAGGAAACCCCAAAGCTAGCCAGGAAAGTAGTAGTCATTTCCATTGTGCAAGGTGACTCATACCCTGTTCCCTAAGGGGGAGAGATATTTCTCTGACAAACAGCCTAGCACCATAAACCTCACCCTCTCTTAATCTGGCTCATTTGCTAACTTCTGCAGAAGGGATTGCTACTGAGGCTGTAGCCACAGGCTGGGTGGGAGCAGGGGCTTTCCATAAGTTCTTACCGTTGCGGGCAGATGGGACATACCCTAGAAGCTAGAGGAGAGGCAGAGTTGGAGGGGGAAGGGAGGGTGAGCCTCAGGGATTGCTCAAGCCAGCCCTATCCCCCTCAGCCAACCTCTCCAAGCTCCAGCCAGGGAGTTCACAGATCTGTCTCAACCTACCCTTGAGTACTTCCTAACTGAACAGGGAAAGAGAGACGAGGGAGTTATATGACGGCAACTGCTGCCTCTGGGCACTGGCCACCAAACCTAAGTCTTTTTCACAACTATCCTCACTGTACTCTGAGATCTTCAGTATGATCAATAAGCATTAATTAAGTGTTTGATATGTACCAGGCAGACTGAAAGGTGATATGTTACAGTGAGTAGAGCCAGAAAGACCTGAGTTCCACAACTATCTCAGACACATCCTGGATGTGTGACCCTGGGTAAGCCACTTAACATCTCAGTGTTACAGGCATCTCTCTAAGACTAGAAGGTTCATTCCCTATGTCAATGAAATCACAGATCCAGTGTCTGCCCCCATCCTTATCCCATTCCTATATGCCTGGTACTATGCCAGGCTCAGAGAATACAAAGACAAAACCCAAAACATTTCCTGATCTCAAAGAGTTTATTTTCTATCCAAGAAGCCTGGACAGCTATTCTCTGAGACCATCCTCTCCATATCCCCAACCCCTTCTCCAAGATTGTCCCCTGCCTCCCCTACCCCACGCCCCATGGAATCCCTCGTCCACAATTAAGGATCTGGTGGTGCAATGGAGAAAGTATCCTCCACAAACCACCTCCCCTCACTCCCAACCCAGAACACTTACCACTAGGCTAGCTTCTCAGTTGTGATAACCAATAGACAGGGGGTATCCCTATTTGTAGGCTTCTGCCTGGGAAAGAGGGCAATTACAGGTGGCCAGACTAGCAAAGATAGTATTTAGGGACTCCCCCCTGGGGCACCTTTTATTAGAGACTCACACCTCTTCCCTGGCTGCCCTCACACATCAAAGAGCTCATTCTGCCAACCTCAGCACCATCCATTCTTGGCTCATCACTGAGCATCCAATTCACCCCACAGCTCCTACTTTGCTCAGATTCCGTGATTTGGCCACCTTTTTCAGCACATGGACACAGGCAACCAGTGGCATCTCTCCACTGGAGAGATCCCTCTCATACATCTATTTCCCCACCCCCAGGGAAGGTTAGCCTATAGAACCCAAGAGAAGTCACAGTTGAAGTTCAGCTCCATAGAAATTCATGGGACCAATGCTCCCCTGCCAATTTCATCCCCATGATCAACAATTCTCATGCATAGGCATGCAACCCATTAGAAAGTACACTCTGAGAACAGGGACTGGGGTGGGGATGGTGCCTTTCTATATCTTTTGTTAAGCTTAGCACAGCACCTGGCCATAGCAAGCGATTAATAAATGCTTGTTGACCAAATAAAGAAAGGGCCAGGTATATTGGCACACCCTGGGAGAGCATTGCTATGATCTCATGCCACTCTCACTCCCCTGCCTCAAGAGCCAGAGAGAATGTTTCCCATTTTACAGAAGAAACCAGGGTCCAAAGCAGGCCAGAAAGTTGATTGCCCAAGATATTCCAGCAAAGTGTAGGAGGACGAAGAGGGCTGGGGGAGAATCGAGAGTCTCACAGCTATGAGGAGGTTCTAATCCTAGAGGAGCCAGACAAACTAATGATACCTTGACCTCATCCACAGCCCCAGGCCCCAAACCCTTCTCTGTGTCATCATCTCCTGGAAGCTAAAACCACCCTGGAAGTAGTAGAAGGAGGGGCAGAGAAGAGAAAGGGAACAGCTGATTATCCCTACTTTACAGTCAAAGAAACATTGGGGGGGGGGGGAAGTACACAGCAAAGGAGGAAGTTAGAGTCACTCAATTCTACATCAAGATTTATTCAGTTTTAGGTAACCCCGGTTCTGACACTAGAGATTGTTCTTCAACCTCAAACAGGTTACTTTTTACCTCAGTTCCTTAGCTAGTAAAGTGAGTATAACATATACAAATGTATACACATACACATATGCATACACATATGCATAGTTACATATGCATACATATATACAATACATACTTGCACACATGCTTATGCAATGCTTATGCACATATATTTGTGTATACACACTTACACATACATATCTGTACACATATATGCATGCATACATGCACATATGTAATAATATGCATATGTACACATATCATATACCTATCTGTACTTACATACACATATACACACATAATGCACACACACACACATACACACACACACACACACACACACACACACACATATATCCCTCACAGGGATTAGGTCAGAATGAGGTAAGAGAAAAGGCAAAAACAAAAACAAACAAACAAACAAAAACTTCAGGAAAGTCAGGAAAGGCATAAACTGGAGGAATACTTCTCAGAGGAAGGTTTCACAGACTTTAAGACTGTCCCTAATGTTATTCCCCCTCTGCCACCACCACCCTCCCAGTTAGCAAGCCCAAGGTACAGCTCCACCCCCTTGCACCAGTTTTTGAGGGAAGAGATAACCACAGTCCATAAGGAGTTCTAAGGGGCAAGGACAGAAACCACAGCTCTAGACCTCTGCCCAGCAATTTCCTGATGGCATAAGCAACAACAACATCTTTATTAGGGCTTCCCAACCTGGGGTATTTGTACTGCCCACAGGATATATGGCAAGTTTATCAAGATAGTACAGGAAATAAATGGCAAATAATGATATTATCTAATTGAAATATTTCAAAAGTAATAGAAAAAAAATATGGATTATAGAAATAAGAGTAAGGATGTAGGGGCAGGATAGAAAAGGTAGAGAATATAAGTGAAAAATTTGAGAGTTGAAGGAATAATTCCTTCTGACCAAAATCAAATGAATGTTTTTCAGAGTGACCAGGAAAAAAAAAGTCAGCAACAATGATCCAGTGAAAGATAAGCTAATTGATCTCTGAAATAACCAGTAAGTCCAAATTTCCAATCAATGGAGTCACATTTTTGGTGCACCCTTGGAGAAACAATCTCATTCTTACTAGATGGTCACAAAGTTTTAATTCCATTTATTATAACAACTGACTTAATGAATCAATATTCTTACTCAAATCCAAAGCAAGAAACAAACCAGGGGATAAACATGGTATGTGGTTATCTCTTTCAAAAAATAAACTATAAATAAAACTGGGTTGACAAGAAACAAGAATCGAAAGTCTTGTTAGTTTAACTGATGAACATTTTGTAACTTTATGATACTAAAAATATTGTTATGTATGGAATAAGATTTGCTTTATGAAAAAAATATTATTCTCTTTGATTTCTTATATACATGTGCAGGATAAATTCAGGAATTTATTTCCTTTCACATTGAATGGAGAAGTGGGGTGCAGATGAGGGAGGATTACTGAAAGCCTAGGGGTACTCCTTGGTGTAACTCCCTGTCCTCTATGAATGAAAGAGGTAGCCTTCCCTGCTTCCAGCAGCCCCACCCACAAAATACCACAGAAAACCATCTTCCCTTCACTCCTGGAAGAACAGAAGATTTAGGATTGGGAAGGAAAGCTGGTGGTTGACGGAAGATATGGAATGAATGGATAAAAGTCACTATCCTAGACAGTCCTCCTTCCCTGACCAGAAGACCAAAGAGGCTTTTTCTAGACTTCCATCCCTAAGAAACTCTGGGTTAGGCAGCAAGTACAATTAATTCAGTGCTGAGTCCATTTAATTCATTTGAACACCCATTTATTAATAGCTTATTATGTGCAACTAAAATGCCCATAATCTTTTGACCCAGAGATTCCTCTACTAGGCCATTAATAAGAAGTCACCAAATACAATAAAATAATCGTAGCAATACTTTTTGTGGCAGCAAAGAATTGGAAACAAAGTAGATGTCCATTGATTGGGGAATGGCTAAACAAATTGTGGTACTTGAATGTAATGGAATATTATTATTCTGTAAGAAGTGATGGATGTGGTAAATACAAATAATAATGGAAAGATCTACATGAATTGTTGCTGAGTGAAGGAAGCTGAGTCAAGAAAACAATATACATGATGACGGAAACAATGCCAATGGAAAGAACAACCGCAAAAAAAATCAAAAGGGAATATTGCAAAATTACATGGAACAAGCATAACTCAGAAAAAAAGACATGATATATGTATGTATATACATATATATATATATATAATATGTGCGTGTGTGTGTGTGTGTGTGTGTGTATCCTCGCTTAATTGTACCTTCTTGGGGGGGATGGGGGGAAAAGGAACAAAGTAAAAAGTGCACAGTAGAGAACAAAAGAAAACTTACAAGCAAAGAAAAGATGGACAGCTCTGAACACAATGCGTAGTATTTATTATATAAGCCTTCTTGAAATGGAAATGTATTGCTGTATATTTTGACTCCTCTCTTACATTCTGCTGTGCACATGGCATTGCTTTTTTTTCCTTTTCTTATTTTGTATTTAAGTGTATAATGTTTCTTTTTCTTTTCTTGTTAAGTATTTAAATTTAAAATACATTAATAAAAAAAGGGGGGAAAAAAAGAGAGGTAATAAGACATGCCCCCTTCCTAACTTCTTGCAGAGGTGAGAGGTTCATGAATCTGGTACACTGCACATATTTTCAGACTTTTCTTCATGTATTGATCAGTTTTGCTGATATTTTCCCCTTCTTTTTGTTTTCTTTTGGTCTTTAAAAATATTATTTGTCATATAGGATGGCTCTGGGGAAGAATAGTTGGGTTAATTGTGTAAATTAAAAAAAACACCAAAGACATCAATTAAAACTTATTTTTAAAATGATTTTTAAATAGCTTACTATGTGCCAGATATTATGCTAGGCTGAGGGGGTATAAAAAACAAAAAGGGGGCACTCAACAAAAACATTGATTTCTTCAGCCTCTTCACCTGGTGACTAAGATGGGTATAGATGCAGAGGTGGAGAACCTGCAGCCTCAAGGCCACATGTGGCCCTCTGGGTCCTCTAGTGTGGCCCTTTGACTGAATCCAAACTCCACAGAACAAATCCCCTTAATAAAATGATTTGTTCTGTAAAATTTGGGCTCAGCCAAAAGGCTGCACCCAAGGACCTAGAAGGACACATGTGGCCTGGAGGCTGCAGGTTCTCTCCCCCTAGTCTGAGACTGGGAGAGGCCCATAGTCAGAGCTAACCTCTAACCCCTCCATCTGCCTTTCTTCTGCATCCTAGTAGGGAGAAACAACATGTACATGGAATAAGTAAATGCCAAGTAATTTTCAAGGGGAGGGGGTGAGCCCGAGAAACCAGGGGAAAGTCACTTCTTGTAGGAGGCAATACTTGGATTGAGCAGAACCAGGAGCTTTACAACCACCCCCTTTTGGAAGGGAGACCTGGGATGTCATTGGTGCAGGGAACCTTAGAGGAGGAAAACTCTTAGACCTGCAGATGATAAATTGCAGAGCAGTCACCAGTCTTGGAAAGTTCTCTGAAGGCTCTAAGATGTTAAGTGACTTGCCCTGGGCCACTCAATTGGTGTATGTCAAAAGGGTTTGGAGTCATATCTCCTGGTTCCAAGGCCAGTTCTCAATCTGCTATTCTTGATTACACCATCTTTAACAGAGAATAACCACTCACCACCCCCAGCCTTAAACCAAGTCCTCTCTGGTCACTGTATCTGTGTGGAATACAACAATCACACCCCTTTCCAAATACTCAGTCCCTTAAGAAATAGAACAAATTTTACTGATTCCAGGGGAGGGTCAAAGAAAGGATTAGTTGCACCAAAGGGTGGCCAGACTCCCTTCACACAAAGTCTGTTTGATGTCCACATAGTTACGGTGACCAGTGCCTTTCTTCTGCCTCATGTAGCTGATATTGTTAGTCTTACAGGGAGAGGGAGAAGAAAGAGGAGAGAGAAGGATGATACATGAAATAAAAGAGGAATTAGCAACTTTAAGAAGGTTGGGCCAGATTAGATAACACTCACCCCACCACTACCCCATACACACACACACACACACACACACACACACACACACACACACACATATGCACACACGCATGCGTAGAGCACTGGGGGTAAGAGACTGGTCTTGAAAAACAGAAGAAATAGGGGGGCAGAGCCAAGATGGCAGAGGGAAAGCAGTGACTTGCTAGAGCTCTCCCCCAAACCCCTCCAAATACCTACAAAAATGGCTCTAAACAAATTCTAAAGCAGCAGAACCCACAAAAAAAAAAAACAGAGTAAAACAAATTTCCAGCCCAAGACAACCTGGATGGCTGATTGGAAAGGTATATTGCACCGGGCTGGGAGAGTAGCACAGTTTGGAGTGGGCGAGCAGGCCACAGAAACCCTGGAGCAGGCCTCAGAGGACTGAATCGCGGGAAGCTGTGGCGGTTTCCAGACTTCTCAACCCACGAACACCAAAGACAACTTAGAAGGTCAGTGGGAAAAGTCTGTGACTGCAGTGAGAGAATAAGCTAGATCACAGCCACCCCCAGGGCTGCGGCTGCCTTCTGAGCTTCCGGCCCACAGACTGAGGGAGAATCGAGGGGCTGATCAGAGGGGGATTGCTAGGATCTCTTTGCCAGGGCTGAGGCAGGAATCTCTTGCTTTGCCAATGCTTGGATCTGGGTCACAGTTCTGAGGGGTGGTCCTGGGGTGAGGAGAAGCGCTGGCGTGGTGGAGCTTGTTGTGGTGGTGAAGAGGAAATGCCTCTCCCTTATCATAGCACCTTGGAAGAACTGACACTTTTCAGGTCCCTAGAAGTATCTCTGAAAACAGCTGTATAAACCCCCAAAGCTTGGGATAGTACATTCTCCACACTGGAAACAGACTCTTACCTTAACGAAGAATTTAAAACTCAAGTAATTGGTTGGGATCATGAGCAAGCAGCACAAAAAGAGTCAGACTATATTATCTTACTTTGGTGACAAAGAAGATCAAAACATACAACCAGAAGAAGACAACAAAGTCAAAGCTGCTTCATCCAAAGCCTCCAAGAAAAATATGAATCGGTCCCAGGCCATGGAAGAGCTCAAATAGGATTTTGAGAAACAAGTAAGAGAAGTAGAGGAAAAACTGGGAAGAGAAATGAGAGTGATGCAAGAAAATCATGAAAAGCAAGTTAACAGCTTGCTAAAGGATACCCAAAAAAATACTGAAGAAAATAACACCTTAAAAAATAGCCTAACCCAAATGACAAAAGAGGTCCAAAGGCCAATGAGGAGAAAAATGTCTTCAAAAGCAAAATTGGACAAATGGAAAAGGAAGTCCAAAAGCTTACTGAAGAAAATACTTCCTTAAAAATTAGAATAGAGCAGTTGGAAGCTAGTGACTTTATGAGAAATCAAGACACTGTAAAACAAATCCAAAAGAATGAAAAATTAGAAAATAAGGTGAAATATCTCATTGGAAAAACAAATGACCTGGAAAATAGATCCAGGAGAGAGAATTTAAAAATTATTGGACTATATGAAAGCCATGATCAAAAAAAGAGCCTAGACATCATCTTTCAAGAAATTATCAAGGAAAACTGCCCTGATATTTTAGAACCAGAGGACAAAATAGAAATTGAAAGAATCCACCAATCACCTCCTGAAAGAGATCCCCAAAGGAAAACTCCTAGGAATATTGTAGCCAAATTCCAGAGTTCCCAAGTCAAGGAGAAAATATTATAAGCAGCCAGAAAGAAACAATTCAAGTATTGTGGAAATACAATCAGGATAACACAAGATTTAGCTGCTTCTACATTAAGGGACCACAGGGCATGGAATATAATATTCTGGAGGGCAAAGGAGAAAGGATTACAACCAAGAATCACCTACCCAGCAAAACTGAGTATAATTCTTCAGGGGAAAAAAATAGTCATTCAGTGAAATAGAGGACTTTCAAGCATTCTTGATGAAAAGACCAGAGTTGAATAGAAAATTTGACTTTCAAATACAAGACTCAAGTGGAACATGAAGAGGTAAACAGGAAAGAGAAATCATAAGAGACTTATTAAGGTTGAACTGTTTACATTCCTGCATGGAAAGATGATATTTGTAACTCATGAGACCTTTGTCAATATTAGGGTAGTTGGAGGGAAAAAATTATATGTATGTATATGTGTATAGATAGATAGATAGATGGATAGATAGATAGAGAGATAGATAGAGGGCACAGGGCGAGTTGAAGATGAAGGGGTCATATCTGGAGAATAAAATTAAGGGGTGAGAGAGGATTATACTAGGAGAAGGAGAAAGGGAAAGGTAGAACGGGGCAAATGATCTCACACAAAAAAAAAAAAGAAAAAAAACAGAAAAAAAAGGCTCTTACAGTGGAGGGGAACCAGGGGAAAGTGAGAGGAAATGAGTGAATCTTATTCTCACAGGATTTGACTTAAGAAGGGAATAACATACACACTCAATTGGGTATGGAAATCTGTCTTACCCTACCGGAAAATAGGAGGGGAAGGGGACAAGAGAGTAGGGGGATGATAGGAGGGCAAATTGGGAAAGGGGGTAATCAGAAGCAAATACTTCTGAGGAGGGACAGGGTCAAAAGAAAGAATAAAATAAATGGGGGGGCGGGATAGGATTAAGGGAAATAGAATTAGTTTTTCACAGCATGTCTACTATGGAAGTGTTTTGCATAACTGCACATGTATAGCTTATATTGAGTTGCTTGCCTTTTCAATGAGGGTGGGTAGGGAGGGAGGAAGGGAGAAAATTAGGAATCCAAAGTTTTAAAAATGCATGTTTAAAAAAAAATGTTTTCACATGCAACTGGGAAATAAGAAATACAGGAAATGGGGTATAGAAATCTATCCTGCCCTACAGGAAAATAGAAGTGGAAGGGGGGGACAGATAGCAGGGAAAGCAGACTAGAGGAAGGGGTATTCAGAATGCATGCCATCTTGGGGTGGGAGGAGGGGCGAGATGGAGTGAAAATTTGGAACTCAAAATCTTGTGGAAGTAAAGGTTGAAACCTAAAAATTTTTTAAAAAAAGAATTTAAAATAAAAAAATGCATATGTAAAAAAAAAGAAAAAGAAAAACAGAAGAAATAACTGTCTTTCTAGATGTGGCCCATTGGAGAGAAGTCAACTATACATCTGCTACTGAGGAGAAAGAAAAGATCTAAGAACAGGGAGAAGAGGGGCAGCTAGGTGGTACAGTGGATAGAGCACTGGCCCTGGAGTCAGAAGGACCTGAATTCAAATCCAGCCTCAGACACAAAGCACTCACTAGCTTCGTGACTCTGGGCAAGTCATTTAACCCCAATTGCCTCACCAAAAACCAAAAAAAAAAAAAAAAGAACAGGAAGAAGAGTCCTACAACCACATGACCCTTGAGAGGTTGTTACAATGGGTCAAACCTACAGGTAAAAGAGTTAATGGTAAATGGAATGTAGGGAAGGGGGAAGAGGAGTAGGGAAAAAAAGGATAATTCAGCCTTAATCTGATTCAAGCAAAAGACTGAACTAAAACTACTTGTTGGGGTAAAGGGCTATTTATACCTCAGGACAACAATTATAAGCTCCAAATTTCTCCATCCTGGCACTATCTCTGGTAGTGAGACTTCTCCCATCCTCCTCCCTACATACCTAGAACTCTGCCTTTCCCAATTCCTCCACCACATACCTACAGACCTTTCCTCTCTCCAACAGTTCTCAACATTTATCTGCCACACACGCATTCTCACACTTCACCCCAACAGTTTCCCCCATATGTGTTCACCCACACTTCTACATCCTCTCATACTTCCCCCCAAATATTCCCCTACTATTACTATTTCCCCCCAACAACTCACACATACCTAGACCATCTCTCTTTCTCCTCTATCAAATAAGGTCTATTTCTTATGATGACTTCCCTCAAAAGGGACTCCTCACTCCTGTCTTGTCTCATTCTCTTCATTGTAATTGAAAAATATCTGCATGGAGAGCCTAAGACTGTTCAAGAAAACAGATGTGGCCATGGAGCCTAGGATGAGCCTCCCTCTTCCATCAGGACCTAAGGGCTAACATATGGAAGATGAATTAGATTCAGGATCATAGACCAGCTAGAGATCACCTCATCCAAACCCCTAATCTTATAAATGTAGAAAATGAATTGCTCAAAGGCACATGATTTGCCCAAAGTCACAGGGGGAATAAGTTGGAGAGCTGAAATTTGAACTCAATTTTCTGATTCCATTTTCAGAGCCTGCTCTATTGCATCACATTGCCTCTCTCATTCACATATTCCATTTGGCTCCAGAGGGCAGAATTAGAAGCAACCCACTGGAAGTTACAGAGAAGTAGATTTAGGCTTGATGGCAAGAAAAAAATCCTCCTAACATTTAGAGCTATCCAAAGTGGAATGGGCTGTCTTGGGAGGGAATGGATTCTCCCTCGCTAATGGCTACAAGTAAATCCTGGTTGACCAATTTATTGAGTATGTTGTAGAAGGGATTCTTGTTCAGTGGCAACTCAGAAGTTGGGTCAGGAAGTCAGTTGATGAATACTTGTTAAGTGCCTACAGACCCTTTGAGAATCTAAGTCCCTATGAGGCCTATTTGAGCATGGGCTAAAGCAGGAGTTGCTAACCTTTTTGTGTCATGGACCCTTTGGAAGTCTGGTGAAGCTTATGGATCCCTTCTCAGAAGAATTTTTTTTTTAATTCATAAAATAAAATATATGATTCCAAGGGAAACCAATTTAATCGAAATAAAAATATAATTTTTTTTTCCATCTAAGTTCATGGACCCATTGAAACCTATCCACTAACCTCTTAGGGAGTCCATGGACAGAAAATTAAGAAACCTTGGTCTAGAACTTGGAAAAATATTGATGTCTTCAACTTTTTTATCACTCTTGACAACTAACAGGGGTTCTGAGGAGACCCGTAGATGTTGGGAGAGAGGCCTACCCTCAAAGCTAACTCTAACCCTTCCATCTGCCTAAATCAATGCAGACTAGAGTCCAAAGGAAGCCCAAGAGTATTTCTGGAGCTGGAAAGGGGGAAACAATTTTTGCCAAACACCCAGAGGGTATTAGAGAAGTTAGGCTATGGGCAATTAGTGTGATTAAATGTTAAAGGTGTAGAGTGGGTGAAGGCAGCCTCTCCACTGTGTGGGAACAGCCTCTGGGGTTAATCTTAGGAAAAGTCAGGAAGGATTCAGAGTCCCCAAATACCATCCTATGTACTTAAGGTCTAAAAGAAATCAAGGGGAAGGTCAGTCTAAGGCTTTTCTGAACTTAAGGATTCAATCTGAGTGAAAGAAGATGAATTAAGGAGAGTTCCAAAGAGGATACCATAGGTGAAGTAACCAGAAGACAGACCCAGTTGTCCGCCAGATTCTACCAACAGAAACCCGAAACTTCCCCCAAGAAACAAGG
The DNA here is from genome assembly GCF_900497805.2 of Vombatus ursinus. Lineage (NCBI taxonomy): Eukaryota > Metazoa > Chordata > Mammalia > Diprotodontia > Vombatidae > Vombatus > Vombatus ursinus. The sequence goes on along the minus strand of NW_020954576.1, from coordinate 1,777,065 downwards.
CTTCTCTTCACTATGAGGGCCAACGATTAAGAAAAGGGAGACAGGCAAAGGGTAGGGCATGACATCTATATGGAAACTATTACTGCTCTCTTCCTCTATCTCCAGTCTTCCCTTTCTCCTACCTGACTTTTCAGTCCTCCTACACACACACACACACACACACACACTCCCCTCAAACTGAAACGTGGAGGGAGGAAAAGGCAAAATCATTCTGAGGAGGGACTAAGCAACAATACAGGAGAGTGGATTCCATACCAAAGGACAGTCTGGACTTGGAACTGGGAGTTGAGACTGTGAGGTCTATACAAGGGACCGTGGATGAATCAAAGGGAATTGGGTCAGCCCTGGGGCCACCTTGGTTCATAGGCTTAGGCCGGAAGAGCTCAATCAACATCGTTCTAGACTAGAGGATGTCACTTTGCAACCATAACTCTATCTTCAAAGTAGCCTTTATTGAATATAAAACAAACAATGCACTGAGCCCAGGGCCAGATAGATGCCATGGGAAGTAAAGTAGGGCAGGGGATTGGGAAAGGGTATGTTATTTCAGGGACGGTCAGGACAATCCTTGAAAAAGTCATTGCACATCATAGAGATAAGGGCCAGAAAGACAGCATACTCCTGGAAGTCCACCTCCTGGTCACTGTTTTCATCCAAGTTCCCCATCAGCTTCTTCAGCCCTTCTTCATCCACCTCTCCCTGAAATACAGAGGGGATTTGGTCATGCCTGGGAGAACAGAGTTCAACATCATGGCGCAATATAAAAAAAAATTAGACTGGGAGTCAGAAGCCCTGGGTTCACATTGACTTTCTACCTTTGTGCCTTTGGTTGGGAAAGTCACCTCACAGGGCCTGTTTTTTTCCTCTGTAAAATGAAAATTGGATTAGGTGACCTTTACAATTCCTTCCAGCTCTAAATTACCTGATCCTATGACTTTCCCTGGGCTCCACTCCCCAGTTTAGCATCTACCTATACCCACCTCACAACTCTATCCATCCAGACAAATGAGAAAGGATGGGTAGTTCACTGATTTCATTTAAAGCCCTGAACCATCTGATTCCAACCTATTCTCCAGTCTCATTGTACATTACTTCTCTTCCCAAAAATCTACAGCCCAGGCATACTGGCATTTTTTTTTTTTTTTTTGCTAAGGCAATGGAGGTTAAGTGACTTGCCCAGGATCATATAGCTAGTATCTGAGGTCAAATTTGAACTCAGGTCCTCCTGACTCTAGAGCCAGTACTCTATCCACTGCACCACCTAGCTGCCCCTAAACTAGCATTCTTGCTGCTTCTGTCTTACCCACAACATTCCATCAATCTCATTGCCTTTATTCTGGCTGTTCCTCCCCAACCCTCACCAAGCCTAGAATGCACACCTTCATCACTCCTAGGCCTCTTGGCATCCCTTATTTCCTTCAAGACTTAGCCCAGGCCCCACTGTCTAGAAAAAAAGTCTTTCTTGATCCCCTGAGCTGCTAGTAACCTCTCTCCTAAAACTACCTCATATTAACTGTGCATATAACCTGAACATACTTAACCATTGGAAAAATAGATTAAGAGTTGGAATGGACCCTAGAGATCATCTAGTCATTTTACAGATGAGGAAATTGAGGCTCAGAGAGATGGAGTAACTTGCCTAAGGTCACATTAATATGAAATGGCAGAACTGGGATTTGAATTCAGGTACCAGAGACTCCAGGTCCAACACTCTTCCCTCTGTTTGGCCCTGCTTAGAGCTATACATGTTATCTCCTCTAATAGAATCTAAGTTCCTTGAGGGCAAGTTTCATTCTTTTTTCTTTGTATCCTCAACATCTAGCATAGCACCCAGAAGACAGTATTTGATTATTAAATGTTTGTTCATTGATTTACTGACTAATTGATTGATCTCTTTAGAATCTATGTGCCCTGGTTAGGAAAAAAGTAAGAGCAGGAGAAAAAAAAATTGTCATTTTTCAGTCACATCCGACTCTTCATGATCCCTTTTGGGGTTTTCTTGGCAAAGACACTGGAGCGATTGCCATTTCCTTCTCTGACTCATTTTACAGATGAAGAAATCAAGGCATACAGGGTGAAGTGACTTGCCCAGGGTCACACAACTAGTAAGTGTCTGAAGCCATATTTGAACTCGGGTCTTCCTGACTCCAGGCCCAGTGCTCCATCCACTGCTCCACCTAGCTGTCTGTATGTGAAAAACTGCTCATGCAGTAAATCTTCCATTCCTCAAAGCAGATTCTTAATCTCAGACTGACTTCCCTCCCCAACCAGGGACCCCCTACCTGCCCCTGGTAGCTCTCTTGAGCCACCTCCTCGCACTATCACAGTGATAGCGAGCTCAGGAAATGATTACAGACCAAACAGAACTAGGCAGGTAAATCTGCTGAATGTGCGGTGATCAGAAAACAAATCTCATCACATATTTCAAAGCCAAAAGTCATTTGGGGGTTTTCTGTCATTTTGGATCATTTGCACCACCAGCAGGAATAACAGAGGGTTATTTTGTCTGCGGGCCCTCTCTGAATTCCTAGGATTTCTTCCTTCCACATTTCTAGGGTGTATATCCTCTTTCTTCTAGCCCAGCTCAGGTGCCACCTCCTATGTGAAGCTTTCCCTGATTCCCCACACCCCATCTGAAAGCGATGGCATTACCCAACCTTCTGAAAGAACTTCCCACTCTCCCTAGATTCATACTTATTTGTGCGCATGTCGAGTTTCTCCTTTTACTTAAAATTGAGAGCAGGGTCTATGTGGGTTTTTCATCTCATTAATGAACACAGTATTCTCTCTGCAATTACAAACTTAAATGAGTAAAGTGAATTAATAAATAAATTGAGTAGAATTAGTCCTGATCTATATCTTGCCACTGGACCCAGAAGGCTCCTTAGGAGAAAGTGAAGCACAGCTCTCCCTCCCTTAAATCCAGTTCACTTGCATGTCGTGGCATCACCTTCCTGATGTCATAGTCCTCTTCAAGAAAAAAGGACAAACTACAACAAACCCAAGGAGAAAAAAAAGAAGGGAGAGGGGGAGCCTGAGTACACATTGGCTGCCACAGCACCAGACCTAAAGGCAACCTACTCACTCCGACAAAGCTGGGGAGCTCATTCTTTAGCAACTGCTTCATCTCCCCCTTGCTCAGCTTGAATTTGTCACCTTCTTTGCCGGAGTAACGGTGAAAGGTAAAGACGATCACGGCCAGAGCTTGCTCCAGGGGACTGCTCATCTTGGGACCTGGAGAGGGGGAGATAACAGATCAGAAGGTCCCCAGAGCAGAGAAGATACCCTTCAAGCCTCCCTAGGAAGTCTTTTTTCCCCACCCAAGCCATTCAAGTCTCCTCTACTCTTCACCCAATACACAAGCAATCTTATCAGCCTTCTTTCATGACTGTAGGAGCCATGTCTTTCTCTTCCCCATCAGATGGGGGGCTCCCTGAGGGCAGAGTCTGTGTCTCTCCCATCAGACTGTGAGCTCCCTCAGTGACCTTTTCTCCTCTTGAACTCTTTCCCACACAATATTCAGTGAATTTGAGGGGGGAAGGAGATGGTCTGACAAACAAAGCTTCCACTTTATAAGGAAGCTTTCCTGTCAGTGGGATTAGAATTGGGATGCCTTGGGACAGAAAAAATCCTTAAGAGGTCATCTCACCCAAGTCCTGGGCCTCTGAACAGGCCCAGACCCATCCAGGCAGGTTAGATTCAAGGGTATAGGCAGAGAAATCTGGTGTTAGGGGCACAAAGACACTCTACGGCCTAGTCCAGCCAGTTCTATTTGTAATGAGTGGGAGGGACCAGTAGGGAAGAAGAAATGAGGCTCTGCTCTATCCCGTTACCTGCCAGGTCCCAGCTTCACCCTGACACATACCCAATACTTAGCCCCACTCCCCACCACTACTGCCATCCTTGCCTAAAGCCTGAGGCTATTCCAATAGCCTTCTTTAATAGTCCACGAGGATTCAGGATTCTTTTTAAGCCTCCTCCTGATACTTTTAGGCTCTGGCCCTGGCAATGACTACAGCCGCAATAGCAGCACCCTCAGCCCAGCGCTGGAGATCATCCTTATATCCCTCTAGCCCACCAGCATTGGCATCATACCCCAGGCTGATATCTTAGAGAGAGAGAGCTAGAAGCACCCCACCCCAGCTTGGAGAGCCTTCCTTCCAGGATGGAAAGTTAGTATTCCAAGTGCTCCGAGCCCATGTTTCAGGGCCTTTGCTATCCCAGACCAAGATCTCTTGTTCTTCAAAAGAAACGGGGTAGCGAGGCCCTTGCTGGCCTCCTCAAAGAATTACCATCTCTTTCTAGCTGAGACCTAAGCAAGAAACTTCTCAGAGGGCTCCAGACTGAAAGACCGCTCAAAAGGGGTTCAAGGAAAAGAGCTAAAAGAGGAAAGACAAAATGATTTTTTTTTAAAATGCTAAATGGAAAAAGAGACAGAGATGAGGACCCAGCCTCTTTTTTGTTATTCAGTCCCATTCCCTCTCGAATTCCCAGCAGCAAAGGACTTACCAGGTCAGGCAGCAAGAAAGATTTCAGGCAGGAGTGAGAAGAGAACAGGGTTGAAGTGTTGAAGATTTATACAGCAGCCCTACTGGTCCCCACTTGGCATTTCAAGGGAAGCCAACCTGTCCTAACCTGATCCCTCCAGCAGCCTGGCTCCTGGCCACCCCCCACCCCCCACCCCCACCCCAGTCCTCTCTTCCCCTCCCTATCCAGAGTCAGCCAGTCTGTCTTTCTTGGAGAAGCTGCCAGGGAAAGCTGGAAGTGAAGGCTGGCAGGGGGCAAAGAGACCCCCAAGAACTGGATATGTACTCCTAGAAACCTGAAGGAGACCCCACCCTGCCCCATCTGAATTTTTTTTTTTCCAGAAAGCAAGCATCCAGGTATTCTGGCTACCCACCTAGGAATAGGCCCAGTCGTCTGGGAAAAGGAGTCAGTCAATTAGCATTTATTAAATGCTTCCAGGAATTGTAAAGTATGGCTGACTCCTCAACGGGACCTAAAAGTTTATTTCATCTATGATCTATGAGACATATATATCCCAAATCCTTAATATGTAAGTAGGATTTCAGATACGTGTGGTGTCTTCACAACAGTTTTCACACCTTTCCCCCTAGTGGACAGTAGTTTTGGGGGGTTTCCTTTGTCCTAACTTTCCAATAGGCAGATCTGATAAAAAGTCAAATTGAGATAAACATTCTGAAGAGATATTCTACTCTTCTATCCCTCAAATGGAGATGGACAAGAGAAGGATAAATGGAGGCAGGAATGGGCCACTTACACAGTCCAGCTTTGAGATTACTGCATGACAGCCAGAGTGCCCAGGGCTCCCTGCTTCTTGGGGAGACCAGAAGAGGCAGCTAGTGGAGATACTAGGGTTCAGAGTGTCTTAAGTTAGAAATCAGGAAAGGACTTTAGAAAATAACTAAACCAATTCATTTTTGAAGATGAGAAAACTGAAGCCCAGAGAGAACAAGAAACTTGGCTAAGTAGATGCCCATCAATTGAGGAATGGCTAGACAAATGATAAATGCAATGGAATATTATTGTGATGTAAGAAACAATTGAGTAGAGCACCAGCCCTGGAGTCAGAACTACCTAAGTTCAAATGTGACCTCAGACATGTAACACTCACTAGCTGTGTGACTCTGGGCAAGTCACTTAACCCCAATTGCCTCACCAAAAAAAAAGAAAAAAAAAGAAAAAGAAGTAAGAAGCAATGGAACATGATGAACACAGAGAAGCATGAGAAGATTAACATGAACTAACTGATACAAAATGAAATAAACAGAGCTAGGAAAATGATGAAAACAATGTAAATGGGATGAACAACCATAAAACAGTTAGAAATAAATGTTACTAAATCATAAAGAAGAAACGACCCCAAAGAAGACATGTCATCATGTCATCCACTCTTTTGCCAGGAGGAAAGGGAGTCAGTTTCTCATAGGTATGGAACATTACATTTAAGGTCAGGTTTTTTCCAATGTAATGACTAATTTTAATGAATTTTTTTTCTTCCCTTCTTTTTCTTTTTTAAAAAAGAATTCTTCATTACAGGAGGGGGAAAGAGGAGGGAAATATGGATAAATCTAGGCAATATAAAAACAAAACATATCAGAAAACTCTTGGCTAAAGTTACATAGGTAGTAGGTTTCACTGTCTGGATTTGAACTAAGGTGTTCTGACACCAATTTGAAATATTCTTTCCATTATCCTGAATCCTCTCTCTGGGGTACCTAGTTCATTGCCAGTCCACCCACTCCCACCCCCGAACTACATGTCAAACTAATTCCCGAGAGGCTAATTCCCTACTGGCTATCAGGTAAAGTTAAAGCTCCCTAGTTTGGCCTTTGAAGCCCCTTACACCCTTTTTTTTTGTCATTGTGGTAGGCATCACCCTATTTTTTCAGTTCTACCTCATGCTACTCCCTTCCAGGTACTCCAGTCGAACTGTATCCCAGCCAAACTGGGCTTGTGCCTTCCTCCTCAGTCCCCCATATAACTGCTCTTTCCCACCTCTACACCTTTGCTCATGCTGTCCTCTGTGCCTGGCATGCGTCCCCAAAATATTCTCACAGTTCAATTCCCAGGCTTCCTGTAAAGTCCAATTTAAATGCCACCTCCTCCATAACATAGAAACACCCACACCCACACCCACACACACACACACACACACACACACAAATCCCTCTATCTAGTTCTATGGTCCATTCCAGATCCAAAATTCTATGATTCCATGAATTGGGAAGCAGTCAGTTGAAAACTGGATGCCCCAGGTTGTGTTTACCACACACACACACACACACACACACACACACACACATCACTCCCACCCTTGACCATCTCCCCAGAGGGTGAGAATGGGCACAGAATATAGTTACCTTGAATTTTTCTTAGGACCAGCCCGCTCACCCCCACCTCTCTCCATCCCAGGGCTTCAATTCCTGGCACCCATCACTGAGACTAGGGCTACAGCAGGGTTAGCCTAACCAACCTTTCCATGGCTGAGCCCATGTCAAGGCCAGACCAGTGGGCAAAGGGTCTGAGGGCTCAGGCCTCAGGTTTTCATGTTTTTTATTCTAAGCCCCTCATCTCATGTATTCTACTGTCTCTCAAACTCTACCCAAAAGTACAGCAGAATCCAGCCTCAGGATTTAGGGTTGGGTTAATGGGAGAGAGAGAGGACTTTCCTCCTTCCTATCTCCCTTTTCAGAACTCTCTATAGCCTTAGTGACCTCTTTATGACTACTACCATCCCCCATCTCAGGCTGGGCCCCACCCTTCCTGCCCCTCATCCAACTCTCCTCCCTCTGCCCCTCTGGCCTTTCTCTTTTTTTCCAGAAGTTAAATTACTCCCTCCCCCTTCCTCCCCACTACCCCCCCCTTCTATCCTGGGTGACTCACCCAGTGGTTTCCAGGACCAAATGCCCCAGCTATGACTCAGTGGGCACCGCCCTCCACCCCCGGGGCCAGGGGCAACATAGTTACCAGATCAGCAAGCAGCCATTAAGGGAGAAAGCAGTAACAATGAGAATCCCCAGCTGAGGCACCTTTTAGAGAAACTCACAAAGGGACCCACACCAAGAAGGGGGGCTCTAGGCTGAGAGATTTCTCAGAGAGGCTCCAAACTGAAAGACCTAACCAGTGAGTGTTCCCCCTTACCCAGACTGAGACCCCACAGAGGACCAAAGCTTAAAGCCAGGCTATATCTAGACCAAAATGTATGGCTGTGTCTGGTCGGTGCTGAGACCCAAATGGCAGCAATGCCTCAGGTATAGACAGGGAAGGCCCTACTTAAAATCCCTGGTACTCCCCAAATTCTCTTTCTTCACCCTTTTTTCTACTTCTTTGATGACCTTTGCTCCTGTGGACTTAAAGAATTTAAGGGTAGAAGGTTAAACAATCATCTTGTCAAACAAATGAGAAGGCCGAAGAGGCCTAGAAAAGGTGAAACTATTTGCTCAGGATCATGCCAGTTGTAAATGAATAAAAGAATGGAGAATCAGAACCCTCGTCATCTGATTCCAAACCCATCCAGGTTATCTCATCCTGGATATAGGGATCTCAAACAAAATTTCCAACCGATTTTCTTCTCTATTACATCTGCTGCTCCTACAAATAACCCTATTTTTATTAAAGAGACCCATCACTCAGTTTCAGATCCTTGGAATCATCCTTATGGATAGTTCTTACAGGTGAAAAGATGGCTCAGTGGAGAGGGTAATGGACCTGGAGTCAGGAAGACTGCAGTTCAAATACATCCTCAGACACTTACTAATTGTGTGACAGCCAGGCAAGGCACTTAGCCGCTCTCAGCCTCAGTTTCCCGCTCTGTAAAATGGAGATGATAAGAGCACTTTCTTCTCAGAGTTGATGTGAGAATAAAATGAGATAATATTTGTAAATTGCTTTGCAAACCTTAAAGTGGTCTAGAAAAGCTAATTATTAGTAGTATTTACTCACTCATATCCAGTCACTTGCTAAGCTTTGTCAATTTTAGTTGCATAACATCTTTACCACCAGTCATCTTCTTTCCATTCACATAGCCACCACTTTAGTTTAGGCCCTCCATCACATCTCTCCTAAACCATTGCAATAGCATTTTTTTTTTTTGGAGACAATCAGGATTAAGTGACTTGCCCAGGGTCACACAGCTAGTGTCGGAGGCTGCATTTGAACTCAGGGCCAGTGCTCTATCTACTGTGCTCCCCAGCTGCTCCACAACAGCCAGCTGATGACATTTCCTTCATCTATTCTCTCCCCTGTCTAATTCACCCTCCACATGGTGGCCCATATGTTCTTCCTAAGGTACAATTCAGGCTATATGTCACTCACCTGCCCCAAAAGCTTTCAGGAGCTCCCTCTATCTATGGGACAAAGCACAAACTCCTTAGTTTGGCATCTGACTTCCCTCAGTCAGGTTCTTCCTACCTTTTCAGACTTCTTTCATACCACTTCACTACATAAACTCTACTTTCTGGCCAAACTAGACTACTCACTTCTTTCTGAGCTCAGTTTTCTTCCTCTTCACTCCATGTCTAAAACGTACAGTGTTGTGGTTCAGTGGTGTCTGTCTCTTTGTCATTTGGGGTTGTCTTGGCAGAAACACTGGAGTGGTTTGCCATTTCTTTCTCTAGTCTATTTTACAGATGAGGAAACTGAGGTAAACAGGGTTAAATGACTTGTCCAGTGTCACACAGCTAGGAAGTGTCTGAGCCAGATTTGAACTCAGGAAGATGAGTGTTCCTGACTCCAGACCTTATACTTTATTCATTGAGTCACCTAGCTGCCCCAGAATGTATAGTATGCACAGTACTCCATACCCATCTTTGTCCCACAGAATCCTGGTCTTCCTTCTAGCTTAGCTCAGGAGCCATCCTCCTCCTTATAACCTTTCCTGATCCCCCAGTTGTGGTACTCTCTCTCTTCTTAGTTTTCCTGGCTGTAAGAAAAACAAGCTTAAAAGTCTGCTAAAGACTTTTGGGACAGACTGTATTTATTTGTATACATGTTTTTCAATACTCTTTTCCACCCCCACCCCAAAATGTAAGCTTTGTAACCATTTATTTTTGTCTTTGTATTTCCAGAACTTAGCACAGTGTAGGCCTGGCATTTAGGAAATGTTGGATTTTAATTTCCAACACTCTTTATGCTACTTTCAAGCTTGCTCGCTCTCTCTCTCTATCTATCTATCTCTCTCTCCTCTCTCTTTCCTTCTCTCTCTCTCTCCCTCTCTCTTTCTCTCTCTCTCCCCTCCTTTTCCTCTCTCTTCCTCTCTTTCTCTCTCTCTCCCCCCTCCACTCTTTTCCTCTCTCTCTTCCTCTCTCTCTCACACTGTATCTCTCTCTCTTGCCCTCTTTCTTTCTCTCTCTCTCTCTCTCTCACACACACACACACACACACACACACACACAGAGCTCTAATACATTCATTTACACTCAGGTATGACTAAGACAGCTCAAGGTGTTGTTTCTCTAAGTAATTCTTTTACTAGGGAGAAACTCCTAAGACAAAGGAATGACTCTCTAAGGGTGGATTTTTAGGTATTAGCCAGAGGGTTGGGTCGCATTTTAGTTGGAGATGGGGCAAGAAGACCTTCTCAGGGCCAGGAATCCCCCATAGCTGTTGGAGAGAAACTGAAATTTGTAAAAATGGATAACAGGGAATGGGCCTAGCCAGCAAGGGAGCAAACCCCCAGTCACCAGGGAGGGAGATGGAGCAGAGGGCTGGAAAGGAGAAATGGAGACTGAAACAGAATTCATATGAAAAAGACCTGGTAATTTTAAAGGAATAAAGTCATAGTATAAGTCAAGAGTATGACACAACAATCAAAAAAGGTGAAGGGATCTTAGACGGCCCTAGCAAAAGCAGAAGTCTATGTAAAGGGAAGTAACAGTCCCACCATACCTTGACCTGGCCGGACCACTTCCAGAATGATTTTCAATTCTGAGCACCACACTGAAAAAGGGACGTTGGTTGACAAACTCCTGAGCATCCAAAGAAGGGTAGCCATGGTAATGGCAAGCTGAGAGACCATGAAGGACCTGGGGGTGATTAGCCTGTAGAACAGAAGAGTCTGGGGGGGGACATTAGAGCTATCTTCATGAATCTGAAGAACTGTGGGAGAAGACTTGCTTGGGGAGAGCAGAACTAAGAGAGATTTAGAGAAATGGTAGAGATGCAGATTTCATCTCATTGTAAAGAAAAGTTTTCTAACAATAAGAACTCAAGACAAGTGGGCTGAGCTCCTCCCGGCAGCGGTGGGTGACCCATCACTGGACACCTTCAAGGAAAGGCTGTACAAGCACTTGGTATGGAGGTTCATGCTCCAAGACAGACTGAGCAAGATGACTTCTGAGGTCTGTTCCTATGAGGGAGATTCTCTGGGACAGAAACAAAGAGAGGTGAAAACAGAAACAAAGGGACAGAGATGATGGTACAATAGAGATGAAGACTGAGAGAAAAAGAGATAGGTGATGGTGTAATAGAGAGAGAGAGACAAAGAGACAGAGATGAGGGTACCATAGAGACAGAGACACAAAGAGACACAGGTGATGGCACAATAGACCAAGACAGAGAGACAGACAATGAGATAGAAAAAGAAACAGATGATGGACAACAGAGACAAAGAGACAGAGATGACTGTACCATAGAAACAGAGACAGAAAAAGAAATAGATGAGAGACAAAGAGACAGAAATGATTGTACCATAGAGACAGAAAAAGAGATGATAGCACAATATAAAGAAAAAGAGACAAATAGAGATGATTTACCATAGAAACAGAGATAGAAAAAGAGATAGGTGATGTCACAGTAGACAGAGAGAGACAAAGAGATGGTGGTACCGTAGAGACAGAGACAAGAAAAAAAAAGAGATGATAGCACAATGGAGACAGACATAGACGAGATGATGATGGTGCAAGAGACAAAACTAGAGAAAAAGAAACAGGTGATGGTCCAGTAGAGACAGAAAAAGACAGATGATGGTACAGTCGAAACAGAAACAGAGTTGGTGGCACAGTACAGACAGAGACAAAGAGCTAGATGATGGCACAACAAAGATCAACAAAGAGGCAGGGATGACATACTAAGTGGAGAGAGTGACCAGAGACAGAGTGGGATAGTGAAAAAGAAAATGAGAGAGACAGAGAAACAAAGAAGCACAGATTCAGATAAAGAAACAAAACACAAGAAAACAGAGCCACCAAAACAAGTAGAGACTTTTGAAGAGCTACTAAGGAAGGGAAACCAGGAAATTGGCAAAGAGAGAGGGAAGGAGATTCAGAAAGCAAATGAGGGACAGATGCTGACAAAGGAGATGCCAAGGCTCAGGAGGCAGCATATGGATGCCTATCTCATAACTAAGAAATCTCCATTCTTGCAACAAATGCAGAGAAATCAAATGCACCTATAGTATTATCTGGGAGTCTATGGTTCTGTGAGACATACTAAGAGAAACCAGAAGATGGAGAGACACCCCCCCCCAAACGCGCCCAGGGTGATGAACAAGCAGCCCTTTTACAGGACCTCCAAAACTTGTCTCGGATCTTAACATTGAAACACAGCCCTACCCTGCTCCCAGTCCCTGCCAAAGGATCTCCCGCTTGAGTAGGTTTTTTGTCCAGCTGTGGCCTGCCCTCTCGTGGTGGGAAGGGGCCAGATAAGGATAAGCCTTGCTGGGGAAAATGAGATGTCTCTTTGCCCTCCTTTTCCCACCCTTCTCCTCCCCCATCTATTGCTCCCTATCTACCCCACCCTCGAAGTCCCAGTGATTCACTGAAGTGTCTAATAAGCTGATTCATCTCTAATTAGGGGCTACCTCTTCACTAATTAGGGGCAGTTAGATGGCTCAGTGGATAGTGTGCCAGGCCTGGAGTCAGGAAGACTCATCTTCCTGAATTTAAATCTGACCTCAGACATTTACTAGCTGTGTGACCCTGGGCAATTTAAAAAAAAAAGAAAAAACAACACCACAACTTTGCTCAGCCCCCTGGTGCACCCTGTAACGACTGTCCCCTCTTTCCTTTTAGTGGAAGCCTCTTTTTTTCAGTAAGTCAGAGTCAGTAAACATGTTTTTCAAGCATTTACTAAGAGCCCAACCCTGTGCTAAGTGCTGAGAATGCTAAGAAAAGCTAAAGATACTACAGGCTCTTGAGTTCATTTTAATGGCAGATACAACAGGCAAACAACTATAAACAAACAAGCTGATTACCAGAGAGAAGACACCAGAAGAAAGGTAGAGAGGGAAAGGTTTCTCAAGATGGGATTTTACCTGAGTGAAGGAAGCCGGGAGGTGGAAATGAGGAGGGAGAGAATTCTGGGTGGGAGTCAGGAGATGGAACATCTTGTTCTAGAAATAGCAAGGAAGTCAGTGTTTTTGGATCTGGGGATGCAGGTAGGAGACTGGAAAGATGGGTGGGGGGAAGCAGATTTCGAAGGGCTTTGAATGCCAAATAGAATTTTATATTTTATTCTAGAGGTGAGAGGGAGCCACTGGAATTTATTGAGGTGGGATAGGGAATGTGGGGTGATATGGTCAGATCTGAGCTTCAGGACTTTGAAAATGGAGTGGAGGATAAATGGGAGAGTAGAAAAACTTAAAACAGACCGAATGACCCACCAGCAGGCTGCCTCCATGGTCCTGTGTGAGATGATAAGGGCCTGCACCAGAGTGGTGGCAGTGTCACAGAAGAGAAGGGACTGTAGGGCAGAGATGTTGCAAAGGTAAAATTTTCAGGCTTTGGCACTCTCATTCACTCTTTTCTCACCTCCTTGCAATTGACTTCTGCTGTGGTACCTGAAAAAGCCAAGACACAGATGATCCTCAGCCGATTCTTTTTACTTGCAATTCAAAGGACATGCATAGATAGAAATATATCTGAATACAACCTCAATTAGATTTTACTATAAGGCTTCTTTTATACAGAAAAGCAACACTATCAAAAGTAATGCTTACTCTCTTTTGACCGGCTATATTAAGAAAGTACAGGAACGCATGGTAGTACAGAATAACAGACTTAGTTAAGAAATATTTGTAGTAAAAAGAAAGATTTAGTGATATATGCTAAGAAAAATTAACTGCAACTAACAAGACATCTGCACTTTCGGAAAATGATAAGCAGCACAGAATATGTCTTCAAATACACATTGCCATACACTGAGCTTACTCAGCAAACTACAACAGGTCAATAATTACTTACATGATAATTAGATAAAGTTACTTAAGTTCATAATGAAACTCTGAATCTCTTGTCTCCCCTCTCTACTCTATTAAGACTTCCCTCTCCGTGGCCACCATTCACCTTCTCATTGTTTCTTTTCTTTTCTTTATTTCTTTTCTTTGTTTTCCAGACTTGTTCTCCCTCTCTCACCCAGGCTGGAAGGACAGCAGCCACTCAGTGTGGTGGGGGCATGACCCTACCACTAATCAGCCGGGAGCTCCGACCTTCTCCGTTCCTGAACCTGGCCGTTTGCCCCTCACTGGGGAGCTGGCAGACACTCTACCTCAGGGGTGTGAGCTTGAGGCCCCATGTGGCCTTCTAGGTCCTCAAGTGCAGCCTTTTGAGTGACTCCAAGTCAAAGGGCCACACTTGAAGACATAGAGGGCCACATGGGGCCTCAAGCCCTCAGGTTCCCCACCTCTGCTCTACCTCTTCCCTACTTCTCCTTCTTTGGCTTGAGTCCACTACATCTCAGAATTCCCAAACTCAATTAATCCACCAGACTCAACTTTCCCAGTAGCAGGGTCTACAGTAAAGACCCGGCCTTTTCGTTCATTTGTTCATTCAGTCATTTGACAATCAACAAATATTTCTTGAACACCTACTGAGTGCAGAACACTGTTCAAGGCACTGGGATAATAATAAAGTTCAGGCAAGAGTCAGTGCTTGCCCTCATGGAGCTTATAGTCTATTAAAGAGATGAGGCACAAACAAAAAGTAATGATTGATTGATAATGAATATTACATGATAGTTACATTAGAAAAATTAAAAAACAAAGTGCTTGTTGAGGTCCATGGGCAAGACTTGTTATTCATTTGGAATATAAGGAAAGGCTTTATAGAGTTATCAACCCTCCCACACTGTCTCTTACTCTGAACTTGAGGTACTAAATGGTAGGGATTTGGCTAAGGGTGGGGACAGGAAATGTGGAGAGATGTAGTTGTGGCAGGAGAGTGCCCCATTCAAGGCTGGAGAGAAAGGTAGGCTTCTCCTTACCACTGAGTCTACTCACCTTGCTCTGTGATGGGCCAAGTGTGGTAAGAAGGAATTGGAAGTCCCTGCCAACCAGTGACAAGATGACCACCCCCAAGTACCATGCCCCAGGCTGAGCTGAGGTCCTGAATCCAACCATAGGTTCCCAAAGTGGGCAATACCGCCCCCTGGGGGGCACTGAAACAACCCAGGGGGTGGTATTTTTTTTGAAATGATGCAGATTTTTAAAAAATGTTAAAGGGTTAAAGAAAGTAGATTTCCAGAGGGGACTTAGAGTAATTTTTTTTTTAAGGGGGAAGTAGGCCAAATAAATTTGGGAACCAGATCCTAAGTACCTCACTCAGGCAGTGATTTCAAATCCCAATTTCTTCAGAGTTTTGCGTCTGGTTTTTTTTGCAGGCATTTTTTTTTTTTGTAAGGCTAAGTGACTTGCCCAGGGTCACACAGCTAGCTAGTAAGTGTCTGAGGCCGAATTTGAACTCAGGTCCTCCTGACTCCAGGGCCAGTGCTCTATCCACTGAGCCACCTAGCTGCCTCTTGCTTCTGCTTTTGCTGGCCATTCAATCAGTCAATCAACAGGCATTTATTAAGCTCTTACTATCTGCCAGTTACAGTGCTAAGCATTGGTGGATACAAAGAAAACAAAAAACACCAACCCTGTCCTCAAGGAGCTCATATTCTGATGAGGGAGACAACATTGGAACAATCAGATACATTCAAGATATAGAGTAGAAATAGAAAGTGGGGCAGCTAGGTGGCGCAATGGATAGCACACTGGCCCTGGAGTCAGGAGGACCTGAGTTCAGATCCAGCCTCAGACGACATAACACTTACTAGCTGTGTGACCCTGGGCAAGTCACTTAACCCCATTGCCTAGTCAAAAAAAAAAAAAGAAAAGAAAAGTATAAATAGAAGGAAATTCTCAAAAAAGGAGTGAGGACAGGAGCACCAGGAAAGGCCTCTTGCAAAAAGCAGAATTTGAACTGTCCGGAAGAAGGACAGATATTCCTATAAAAAGTGTAATTCAAACATCCAGGAGAAATTGTGTTGGTTATACTCCCTTTTCGGCTTCACAGGTGACATAATTGTGTAGCACTAAATACACTCATGCTTCAGAATTCCTAGAACCCCTGGGTCCTGATCAACCCTATTTTGGAGAAAACTTCTAGGATCTAGACAAGCAGCTGGCTCAATGCCGCTTCTTAGATATTTTTTTTCCTGTTGTGATCTTGCTGTAAGCTATTTATTTATCAGTTTTATACTCGGTTATTACTTCATACGATATTCAAGTATTCCTGTCTTTAGTCTTTTCAGCTGGGTCCAACTTTTCCCAACCCCATTTGAGGTTTTCTTAACAAACTGGAATGGCTTGCCATTTCCTTCTCCAGCTTATTTTACAGATGAAGAAACTGAGGCAAACAAGATTAAGTGAATTGCCCAGGATCATAGCACCAGAGGTAGGATTTGAACTCAAGTTGTTCTGACTCTGTCCGCTATGCCACCTGCTGTATATAGTGGATTCCACTACGCCAAATGACTAGTTTTCACTGAAATATGGCCAGATCATGAAAATAAAGAAGGCTTTCATGGTTGATGGGTTGTTGTTGTTGAATGGTATCTGACTCTGCTTTGGGCTTTTCTTGACAAAGATACTGGAGTGGCTCATTTTTTTTTTTCTTTACAGAAGAGAAAACTAAAGTAAAGAGGGTTAAGTGATTTGCCCAGAGTCTCACAGCTTAAGTGTCTGAGGCCAGATTTGAACTTACAAAGATGAGTCTTCCAGGCCCAGCCCTCTATCCACTGCACCACCTAGCTGCCTGGTTGGTTGGTACTCAAAGTCTAATTGAGTGGATTCACAAAGCTACACACCCCTTGACATTGAGTCAGGTACTAATCCCTAGAGACAGGCTGAGCTGAAGGACAGAAGACTGCTGACTCTTTGAGAACCATAGAAAGCCCAACATTTTACTCTGCACTTCTGCCCAAGTGGGGCATTTGAAAATTGACAGTGAGCTTGGGATTCCCAAAAACTGCATAGAAAAGGTAGATGAATAAAGATGAGGAACCAGGTAGAAGAGAGAACATTCCTATCATAGTGAACAACATAAGCAGAGACAGAGAATCAAGAGGGTATAAGAAAGTTAGTTGGCTTAAATATAAAGTTCAGGGTGAGTAATATGATGTAGAACTAGAAGGAGTAATGTTGGATAGTGGGATCCTTTGTGTGGCAGATAAAGAAATTTGAACCTTACTCAATAGGCCATTGGGGGGGGGGGGGGCAGCTAAGTGGCGCAGTGGATAGAGTACTGGCCCTGAAGTCAGGAGCACCTGAGTTAAAATCCAGCCTCAGACCAGACACTTACTAGCTGTGTGACCCTGGGCAAGTCACTTAACCCCAATTGCCTAAAAATTAAAAATTAAAAAAATAGGTCATTGGAAGCCACTGAAAGTTTTTGAGCAGAGGCCTGATGTGACCATATCTACCAGTAAGAAAAGGTATTTTAGCAGGAATAGAGTGAAGACCAACTCCCAACCTCTTTACCAGGTATCTTGGGCTCAGAGATCTGCAACAAAAAGGGCCTCAACAGCCTTCTAATCCAACCCTGCCATTTAACAGAAGAGGAAAATTGAGACCTAAATAGGTTAAGTCATTGGCCCAAGGTCACCCAAATGGTAACATCAGAGAAGGGATCTACACTCAGGTCGTCCAATTCCACAACTAGCCCAGGCTGCCTCCTCAAGTTTGTGGAGTGAGTGTTAGGCTAAGGGCTCCTGGCAAAACGGGCAGATCTGCATTGAGACGTCAAGCCCCCCAAATTTGAGTGCTCTGCCCTCTAGTGTTGCAGCTTCCATTTAAGCAATTATTTTTCCTTTGACCACCCCCCACCTTGGGAATCTGGCTTCAGACACTTACTAGTGGTATGACCCTGGGCAAGTCACTTCACCTTCTTTGCCTCAGTTTCCTCATCTGTAAATGAGCTGGAGAAGGAAATGGCAAACCACTTTAGTATCTTTGCCCAAAAAAACACCAAATGGGGTTACAAAGAGTCAGACGTGACTGAACAACAAAGGAATCTCTTAGCTGAAAATTCTAGTGCCTTTTCTCTATTGATTATCTCCAGTTTAGCCTGTGTATAGCAATTTTGTACTCAGTTGTTTGAAATTCCCTCCACCCATTAAACTGCGAGATCCTTGAAAGCAGGGATTGTTTTTTGTTTTGTTTTATTTGGGGGTTGGTTTTTTTTTTTTAAACATCTCTCCAGCACTTAGTGCACTCCCTCAAACATAATAGGTGCTGAACAAATGCACCAGTGGGGGAAGTTATAACCCATAGCCTCTGGGCAATAGTCACTTGGAAAATTCTGCCTCCACCAACACCCAGTGCACACATACCCTGTCCTCTCCTCAACCATCATCTCTGTGGCTCTGTGCTCCAAGCATCCTAAGACACTCGCCCATCCAGGTTTCATTTTTTGGTGAGAAAGAGTGATTTTTCAGTATTGAAATTCAACCTCTTAGGTAGCTATACTGATCAAATTAACTGAATAATTATGTAGCATATTCTCTGGGCTCACTTTTCCAAAGTCCCACTCTCCCTAGCAGGTTGGGTCCCCAGAGAGCAGCTGACTACATTTCCCCTCAAGGTTCTGAGGGGTTGTGATTTCAATTATTGATTTTCACGTTTCTGCCATGTGGTAGAAACTTAATAAATGTTTATTAACTGATTTTCTCTTTCTCAAAGGATCAGAGGATGGGGGGTTGGGAAGGAACCTTAGAATCATCAATTCCTACCCCTCATTTTATTTAATTAATTTGTTTATTTCTTTAAAAATAAGAACAGACTGAAGAAGAAACTGTAAAGGCAGGAAGATCTTTTAGAAGACTATTGCAGTTGTCTAGACAAGAGGTAATAAGGGTCTGTCGGATCATAGATTTCAAGCTCAAGGGAATGGTCATTTAATTCAGTGCCCTCATCTTAAAGTAGGGTGGTAGAAGTGAGAACTAGGAGAAGGAGACGGATTTGAAAGATGTTCCAGAAATGGAGTTGATAGGAATTGGGAAATGTTAACATATATTTCACATTCTAGCTTCTGATCTCATCATCCAGCTGAAACTGTTCTCTCTGAAATTACCCACAATCTCTTAAATGCCCAATCTAATGGTCTTTTATCATTCCTCATCCTTCTTGACCTCTTTGCTGCATCTGACACTGTTGATCCCCCTTTCTTCCTAGATTCGCCTTTCTGGATTTTCCTGATACTATATCCTTCTGGTTCTCCTCCTACATTTCTGACCTCCCTTCTCGGTCTCCTTTACTACATCATATCATGTCCTCTAACTAAGGGTATACCCCAACACTCTGCCCAAAGCCCTCTTTTCTTCTCTTTCCATACTCTCTACCAGTGATGTATTCAGCTCCCATGAGTTTAATTATCTCAATGCAGCTGACTCCCTGATTTATATATGCTGCCACAGTCTCTCTCCTAAGTGCCATCACATATTGGACATTTTGAAAAGGGAGTTCTATAGGCATTTCAAACTCAACACATCAAAAACAGAACTCATGGGGCAGTTAGGTGGCGCAGTGGATAGAGTACTGGCCCTGAAATCAGGAGGACCTGAGTTCAAATCCAGGCTCAGACTAGACACTTGACACTTACTAGCTGTGTGACTCTGGGCAAGTCACTTAACCCCAATTGCCTAAAAAAAAAAAAAAAAAAAAAACAGAACTCATTATCTTTTCCTCCAAACTCTCCACTCTACCCAGTTTCACTATTCCTTCAGTTTCTCAGGTTCACAGTTTCAGTGTCATCCTCAGCTTTGACCTTGCTCCCACCCCATGTACCTGATCAGCTCTAAATTTTGTCATTTCTGCCTCTAAACATCACTTATATCTGACCCACTCTCTCTACTCACACGGCTACCACATTAGTTCAGTTTCATTACCACTTGTCTGGACTATTGCAATGTTCTGATGGGTTTCCCTGACTCATCTCTCCTCACTCTAATCCATTCTCGACTCAGCTGCCAAAGTTATTTTCCCTAACCAAAAATTTCAATTCCCCTACTCAATAAGCTCCTTCCAATTTCGCTTTTAAAGCCCTTCACAGATAAGCTAGGTGAAGCTGTGTACAGTACACTGGATCAAAATTAGGAAAATCAAAGTTCAAATTTTGGCTCAGATATTTACTAGCTTTGTGACCCTGGGCAAGTCACTTAGTCCTGTTCGTCTCAGTTTCCTCATCTGTAAAAAAAAATAACCACTCCAGTATCTGTGACTCTGGACAAGTCACTTAATCTTTATCTTCCTCAATGTACTCAATTTTTAAATGAGGGTAATAGCACCTACCTCCCAGGGTTGTTGTGAGAATAAAATGAGTTAATATTTATAAAGTGCTATATAAATATGCTTGCTCCTAAAAGCCCTCAGCAAAATTTGGGTCTAACCTATCTTTCCAGCCTGATTATACACTATTCCACTCCCTCCTCTATAGTCCAGGGAAACTGGACTTCTCTCTGTTCTTCACACAACGCACTTCACCTTCGTATCTTCTGTCTCTATGCCTTTAAACTATCACCCCCACTCCCACGTCTGAAATTCACTTCTCCCTCCCCTATGCTTGATAAAATCTCTCACTTTTTTCCAGGTGCAACTCAAGCATCACGTTCTACATGAAACCTTTTCTGATCCCCCAATTGCTAGCACCCTTCCTAACTATCTTGTAATTATTTTCTATTTTATACACACACACACACACACACACACACACACATATACACACATACATATATTTGTACATCCTTGTATGTGTACAAGGAACACCTGAGGAATGACAGGGATTGGAGCGAGGAGACCAAGAGAAAGGGACTATGGGGGCAGGGATCAGAGGAGAGACTGAGATGGAGAAGAGAAAAGGGAGAGGAAAGGTTTAGGCCATAAACTCTGAGAGAAAAGTAGGGGCATGGGGGATGTTTTCAAATACAGTGGTGGATTCCCAAATGTTAGTTGAATTTGAATAGGTGGTTGGTTTGGGGGTATCAAACCATGGAGATGAAAGGAGCTCAGAGTCGTTCTGAGCAAGATCAGGATGGAAGCCTTAGGGTGCAGTTATGTAAAGGGCTCCCTGGGAAACTACTTAGAGGCAAGGCATTTTCCCAACTATCATATTTCCCTCTCTCAGAAAAGTCTATTTAGGGCATTTTTTCATGACTATAGATAGCTTTGATTTTTACATCTGAAAATTGCCTATTCATATCCTTTGACCATTTATCAATTGGGGAATGACTCATATTATTATAAATTTGACTCTCTTCTCTATACAATTGAGAGATGAGACCTTTAACAGAGAAACTTGCTGTAAAAAAATTTTTTTTCCCAGTTTCCTGCTTTCCCTTCTAATCTTGGATGCATTGGTTTTGTTTGTACAAAACCTTTTTAATTTAGTGTAATCAAAATTATCCATTTTACATTCCATAATGTTCTCTGTCTCCTGTTTGGTAATACATTCTTCCCTTGTCCATAGATCTGACAGGTAAACTATTCCACACTCCCCTAATTCACTTATGGTATTTTATGTCTAAATTATGTACCCATTTTGACCTTATCTTGTTATACAATGTGAGGTGTTTGTACCCACTTCCTCCATATACTTTCCAGTTTTCCCAGAAGTTTTTGTAAAATAGTGAGTTCTTGTGTTTCCATCTCTGTATTATGTACCTAATCTATTCCACTGATCCACCATTCTATTCCTTAGGTAGCACCAGATAGTTTTGATGATTACCACTTTGTACATACAGTTTGAGATCTGGTAAGGCTAGGCCACCTTCCTTCACATTTTTTTTTCATTCATTCCCTTGATATTCTTGACCTTTTGTTCTTCCAGATGAATTGTGTTATTACTTTTTCTAGCTCTATAAAATGATTTTTAGTAGTTTGATTGGTATGTCACTGAAGAAGTATATTAATTTAAGTAGAATTGTCATTTCTATTATGTTGGTTCAGCCTACCCATGAGCAATTAATATTTTTCCATTAGATCTGACTTTATTTGTGTGAAAAGTGTTTTTTAATTGTGTTCATATAGTTCCTGGACTTGCCTTGGCAGGTAGACTCCCAAATATTTTATATTGTCTATTTTAAATGGAATTTCTCTTTCTATTTCTTGCTGCTGGATTTTGTTGGCAATACATAGAAATGCTGATGATTTATGTGGGTTTATTTTGTATCCTGCAACTTTGCTAAAGTTGTTAATTATTTCAACTAGTTTGTAGTTGATTCTCCAAATATGCCATCATATCATCTACAAAGAGTGATAGTTTTGTTTCTTCATTGCCTATTCTAATTTCTTCAATTTCTTCTCTTATTGCTATAGCTAGCGTTTCTAGTACAATATTGAATAATAGTGGTGATGATGGACATCCTTACTTCACCCCTGATCTTATTGGGAAGGCCTGTAGTTTATACATATGGACTTTTGATCCTATCCCATCTTTCCCAGCAGTTTGTCCCTACTATCATGTCCTCTCTCTACAATCTTCAATTTCTCCCTATCTACTGATTCCTTCCTTGCAGCCTACAAAAACACCCAAGCCTTCCCTATTCTTAAAAAACTCTCACTAGGGGCAGCTAGATGGCGCAGTAGATAGAGCACCAGCCCTGGAGTCAGGAGGAACTGTGTTCAACTCTGGCCTCAGATACATAATACTTACTAGCTATGTGACTCTGGACAAGTCACTTAACCCCAATTGTCTCCCGCCCCCCCCCAAAAAAAACTTCTCACTAAATCTTATCCTTTCCTCTAGCTATCATTCTATTTTTCTCCTTCCTTTTTCAGCCAAACCATAAAAAAACTGCCTATACTTGGTATCTTCATTTCCTCTCCTCTTACTCTTATATAGATTATATATATATATAATATATAATATATAACATGTACATATACACATAACTACTTACACACATGCACACACATGTGATAGGCGTGCATATTCATATAGGTGTATTACATGTGTTTGTATGTGTATGTATACATGTATGTATGTGTACATGTGTATGTAGACAGCTAGGTGACACGGTAGATAGAGTGCCAGGCCTGGAGTAAGGAAGACTCATCTTCCTGAGTTCAAATCTAACCTCAGACCCTTACTAGCTGCATGACCTTGTGCAAGTCACTTAACCCTGTTTGCCTCATCTGTGAAATGAGCTGGAGAAGGAAATGGCAAACCACTTCAGAATCTCTGCCAAGAAAACCCCAAATGGGGTCACAAAGAGTCAGACACAACTGAACAACAACATGTAGTTTCCCCAATTAAAATATTAGAATTCTGCCTTGAAGGCAGAAACATTCTCACTTTTCTCTTTGTACTTGTAGCACCTCACACAGTGAGTTTAATAAATACTTAATGAGAGAGTGAGTCACTGAATGAATGGGTAAGTGGGTGGGTGAGTGAGTGGGCCGGTGGTAAGTAAGTGGGTAAGCAGTTCAAGTCCTGAGCAACTGGCTGAATTTGTGCACTAGAAATCCCCTCCTCCCTTGGCTCTCAGGCTATCACTACTGTGTCCTGGCTGACCAATCTACCTCTCCTATCTTTGGTGGCTTCTTCCTCCCTTACTGACTATTCTTCAAGGTTCAACCCCTGCTCTCTGTACACTTTCCCAGCTTCAGCTATCACTTCCATGCTGATGACTTCCAAATATATATGTCCATGCATCTGTCTAGACCACCTTTCCTAAATTATTATTATCTCCTACTGACCACAGGACTCATTTCTATCTTCTAAGACAATTTTGACAGCTGGCTTGAATTTCTTACTTTTGCCATATGATTCCAAACCCCTTGACCTCACAGCTCCTCACTTGCCTTGACTCAGAATCGTAGAGCTGTGGTTTCTGGTTTCTGCCCATGGTCAGCTAGCATAGCTTCCTACCTGATGTGTGAATCCCTTGTCCAACATCCCTGACAAGTGGTTAACCATTTGATTCTATTGACTTTTTTCTTCACATATCCTGAATCTCTTCATCACATTTCACTATTCTGCCTCAAAGATTTTGAATGTGATATTCCTCCATTCCAACTACATCTTTCTAACTTTTTCACTCCCCATGTTCACCAAACTAGCCCTTTGCTTTCTTTCAGACCTCTGATCCCTCACTTCTCTCTCACTTCCCCTGAGAACTACCCACCCCTAACTACCTTGGGCTCCCTGTCCTCCTTGACACCACATGAATCACTTCAGTAATGATCTCACCACCAGCTAAACATCCTTGCCTGGTGGACCTTTAATCATTACCATCATTCCAATCTCCCCCGGAGGCTGAATCACTTCCAGGGTTTCTCCATCTTCTCCATTCCAGCTACCAAACCACAGAATGTTTCTAGAGGAAGACAGTCTTGTGCCTACCTATTACACTACAAATCCATCTTAACACCACATGGGTGTTCCCACTGCCAAACAATGCTTTTATTTATCTCTTGCAAATGTAAAATATTATTATTACACTTAGAGTATTATTATTATTACACTAAACCAAAGCCATCCAGATAAGTTCTTTGTCCCCACCTAAATATATCTCTATCTTTCCATCTATCCCTTCATTCTTTCCTCCAGTCTCAGAGGAAGGAAGAAATATCTCTCTACGCAGGTGTCCACAATCCCATCTCTTTCCAAGTCCTCTGATCACTGCCAGACTAATCTTCAATGATAATAGGAATACTAGCAACTGTTATTTATATAAGACTGGTAGGCTCATCTTTTAAAAATTCTTTCCAGGAAGTATGATGTAGTAGAGAGTCCTGGGATTGGAACTGAAAAAGACCAAAATTTGAATTCTGACTCTAGTACTTGCCAATTTTGTGACTGTGGGCAAGTCACATAACCTTTAAGCCTCACTTTGTCTATCTATAAAATGGAGATAATAATACCTATAGTCCTTAACTTTACAGGGCTGTTGTGAGGATCAAATGAGATAATTTGTGTAAATTTCTTTATGAACCTTAAAGTACCAAAAATTATGAGCTATTATAATCACTCAAAAACTTTCAGTGACTCCTCATTTCCTACCACACCAAGTCTAAACTCCTACCTACCTCCCTCAGCCATCTGCCGTCTGTCCTCCTACTCTACCCCTCCAATTTTCGAGGTCAATACTTCAAGAACTATAATCTGGCTATATAGCTTTAAAGAGCTACCTGAGGCTCAGAAAGATTTAAATGATTTACCTGTGGTCACACATCTAGTATCAGATGATAGAATTTGGACCCAGGTCTTCCAGACTCCAAGTCTGGCACTTTCAACCACTAGGGCTGGATACCTCTAATCATACTGTATGTCTTTCTATTCCTAAACATTGACATCCTATTCTAGTTAGGCAAGTATCTTTACTATCTCTAGAAGATGTCATGTCTAAGCCACCTCTAAGTCTTCCCTTGTGTCATGTCATGTCATTCATTCAGCAAATATTTATTGAGCAGCTACTAAGTGTCAGTAGCTTTATTATTCTCTCCTCGTCCTCTCCTCCACTAGGAGCTCCACTGGATTTGGAGAGGACAGGAGTTCATATACCAGGTCTGTCACTTGTTACCTACGTAACTGGGGGTGGGGGGAACATCTCCAGTTGTCCTGATCACTATCTGGCCACTGGACCCAGATGGCTCCGGAGGAGAGAGTGAGGCTGGTGACTTTGCATAACCCTCCTTCACTTAAATCCAATTCACTTGAATGTCATGGCATTACCTTTCTGATGTCATGGTCCTCTTGGAGAACGAAGAACAAATACCAACAAACAACATAAACTGGGACAAGTCACTTACTTCACGCAAGTCCCAACTTCTCTGGATCTCAGTAACCTCCTTTGTAAAATAAGACAGTTGGACTAGATGACTTCTAAGCATTTTTCCACTTCTGAATCTAAAGCCTCATGGTCAAATAGGGCTCATGATTTAAGTTCCATCCCAGATCTCATACTTTCTATGAAGCAGTCCCTCTGACTACATATCCCATAGTGTCCTTGTACAAATTTCAACAGTACTGCCCAATGGAGCATTTCATCATATACCATTTTGTATTATTTGATCCTGTTCCATGTGTTTCTTTGTTGTCTCCCCCTAACTTGTAACCTCCTTGAAAGCAAGGGCCAGGTTATATACTTCCACCTTCTCCGTATCCTTTCCACATAGTAGGAGCTCTATAAATTGGCAATTAATTGATCAATTGTTGGGTGGCTAAAAGTCAGAGATAAGAAGCCACTGTGTCAGGAGTAAATAAAGCTTGAATGCCAAGGATGTGCAAGCTTGTTGATGAAAATAGGAGAGGGGAGGGGGACTGTGTCTGGGATGGAAAGTTTAGTATCAGGGAGTGGGACATAAATCTCAAGGATGGGGATAAGTGTCAGAGTCAAAGGACAAGTGTCAAGGATATGGGGATATGCTGGGGCTTGGGGATGTGTCTGAGACAGAAGAAGAAGGAACAGATAAACGTCAGGAATAGGGAATTAGTGTCAGGGAGAGGACGAGTGTCAAACACAAAGCATGAGACTCAGAGGTGAGGAATCTGTGTCAGGAACTGAGAGATAAGTGTCAGGAATGAGGGATAAGTATCCAGGATGAGGGCTAAGAACCGAGTGAAGAAGTAATTGTCAGAAACAGGAGATAACGGTCAAAGATGTAGATAAGTATCAGAGATATGGAGATGGGTAAGGAAGTGGGGAATGGAGCAGGGAAAAGCAGAAGGAAGGCAGGCAGTGGAGATGTGGGTGTCTAAAATGGGGGATGTTAGGAAAAGAGAGACAAGCATCAAAAGACAGATAATCAGTTTCAAGGATAGGGAAAAATGTCAGAAATTCAGAGATAAAGGTCAAAAGTAGGGTGGGCAGGGAATAAGTATTAAGGATGGCAAATAAATTTCAAGTTTTAGGTGACCATAGAGGCAGCATAGTGGATCAAGTCAGGCTTGGAATCAGGAAGATTTCTTAGATGGGTTTGCATGCCATGAGTCAGTTAAACTTTTCTTCCTCATGAAACTCAAGGGTTAAAAAATCCTATATCTGACACTAGCTGCCTTACCCTGGACAAGTTATTTAACCACTACCTGCTTTAAGTCACTGCCTATGACTTCTAAATCACAGGCTACTGTTTGCTTTCCAGGGAGTTTCCAAGCTGGAAGTTCCTCCCACACTCATAAAACTGATATTTTTCCTGTATTCATGTATTAGAGGAATGGGTTCAGGTAATGTGGGATAAACATAAGGGATGGAGAATGTGTCAAGAATGGGGGATGTGTCAGGGGTAGATAGATAAGTCTCAGCCATAGTGGGTAAGTCTCAGGCTGGGAGAATAAGTGTCAGACATGAGAGGAAAATGCTAGGCTGAGTGCCAAGGATCAGAACTAAATACTGGGCCTTGGATTTCAGTGACAAAATGAGGTGTTGCTGTAACATTGTCTCAGGGCAAAAGGGTAGGAGAGACCTGAGGATGGTTGTTGTGCACGATCTTGAAAGGTCATTCTAGATATCCTCCTGCCTCTGTTCTCATTGCTGATCTAGAAGACCTACTGAATCTCACTTAGAAAATTCCCCTTTAGGTGGCGCAGTGGATAGAGCTCCAGTCTTGGAGTCTGGAGGACCTGAGTTTAAATCCAGTCTCAGACACATGACACTAGCTGTGTGACTCTGGGCAAGTCACTTAACCCCAATTGCCTCACCACAAAGCAAAAAAAAAAAAAAATCCCCTTTAGAAAGAAAGAAGGGAAATAACTGAGAGGAGTAGGAGTCCCTGCAGTTAGGAATGGAGACTGGAGGTGGAATAGTTGTTTAATGGATGGTAGAAGCAAGTTTGGCTTCCTGGCTCCTGGCCAATAGGCCTCCATTTCTTCATCTGTCAAATGGGGATAATTCATGCCATGCCTAAGTCCTAGGATGGTTGTGGGAACTAGATGAGAGTGCAGATGGAAAAATGTTTGGGGAAGTATGAAACTATGGGAGCAGTTCAAGGGGTTCTCTCCATTTTGGGCATAAAATGTAAGCTCTTGAGGGCAGGGACTGGGGCAGTTACATGGCACAGTGGATAGAGCACCAGCCCTGGAGTCAGGAGGACCTGAGTTCAAATCCGGCATCAGACGCATAACACTCACTAGCTGTGTGACCCTGGGCAAGTCACTTAACCCCGATTGCCTCACCAAAAAAAAAATCATACTTGAGGGCAGAGACTGTTTGATTTAGCTTTACATCTTTGTATTACTAGGTGGTACAGTGAACAGAGCACCTGGCCTGGAGTCAGGAAGATCCAAGTTCAATCCAACCTCAGACACTAGCTGTGTGACCCTGGGCAAGTCACTGCATCATGTTTGCCTCAGTTTCTTCATCTGTAACATGAGCTGAAGAAGGAAATGGCAAACCACTCCAGTATATTCACCCACAAAACCCCAAATGAGATCAAGAAGCATAGGACACAACTGAAACGAATGAACAACTACGCCCCCCAGCTCATAAAACAATGCCAGGCAAACAGTAAGCCCTTAATAAATGCTTGTTGAAAGAATGAATGAATAAATGCCTGGTCGAAGGCACATGCTAAAATCAAGAACTTCTGATTCCCTCTTCAACCCTCAACCAATCAATAAACATTTATTAAGCACCTACTATGTGCCAGACACTGATCTCTCCCGCTTGATCCCTCAGTTACTTATCTCTCCAGCTCCCTCCTTGATCCAGTGCTTTGGAATTCAGAAAGCTTCATGATGAGAGGAGGTGAACCAAAGGAAGTAGGGAGATTTAATGAGTGACACATGGGTACCAGGGTGAGGGGGGTTGAGACTCCAAATCTAGCTTTTATTGTGGAATGGAAGAGAAGAGGAGGTGAGGCAGAAGCCCCTGCTGGGGTCATTCATAGACCCAGGGGTGAAGGGTCCCCCCCCCACATCAGGTGCTCCTTTGTCCCCGCTTCACTGGGAACTGAGGGTTTGAGAATGAGTTGGTGCTGCTGGCACCAAAAATGCCACAAGTTGTTAAAGCCTCCAAGCACAGCAGCTGCAGAGAGGAGACCCAGAGACTGCTTCAGCTAAAGACAGGCAGGGGAAAGGGGGGAGGAGGTGGGCAAAGTGGCAAAGGGGAGGGGACTCTGAGACTCCCCACAGGGGCTCCCCTGGATAGCTCGACCTCCCCCAGTTCATTTGGGATGAGAAGAACAGTCCATGGGGAGAAGGAAAAGGTGAGAAAGAGCAGGGCCTGGAAGAAGACTGGAGCCTGAAGAACTGAAGTTCAAGGCCAGAATGCCCTGGTGCACTGGGAAGGGGAGGGAGAGGTTCTGGAGGAGAAAGAAGGGGCTGCTAGTCGCAGTTCTGCTGCTCCTGCTGGCGTATGAGCTTGGCGATGGGGCTGGTGATCCCGCCTATCAAGGTCCAGTACTCCTCAAAACTGATGAGCCCGTCGTTGTTGGCATCCAGGTTCTGAATGAGCTTGTCAGCCGCCTTCCTGTTGCGTGTGTCCTGGTAGGGAGTGGTAAAGGCTCATTGGGGTTTGGGGGGCAAGCTGGGTAGCCAAGGGTCAGAGTCCAGGGCTGGAGGCAGTGCGATAAAGGGGAAAGCACTGGATGTGAATCAGAGGACAGAGGTTCAAACCCCACTCTACTATTTACTACCTCTGCGCTCTTGACCTAGTTACTGCCCCTCCTTGGGCCTCAGTTTCCTAATTTGTAAAATGAGAAGGCTGGGCTAAACAACCTCTAAGGTCCCTTCCAGATCTAAATCTACGAGCCTATCATTCAATTGAGGTTGAAGTCATTTACCACCTCCCACCCTCAACCCCCCTTTCGCCTTAGAGATTTCAAAACAAAGGAAGGTCTGTCCATCAGCCCTACTCCAGGCCTCCTGGGCATACAGCCCACAGCCCTCTGGGAAATTTCCCTGTGGGGGGCGAGGGGGAGGGGATGGAAAGGGGTCCAATTCCCTTACTGTCAACATGTGGGGGAATTCTTTCTGCAGCATTTTTCGCAAATTGCTTTTGCTGATCTTGTTCCGAACGAGGCTGCGCTTGGATACGTATTTGAAAAAGTTGGACACCAGGGCATAGATTGCCAGTTCCAGCTCTGTCAAGCCTTCCTCCTCCGCCATCTCACCTGCTCAAAGTTCTTAAGGAAAGGAAGTGGGCATTAAGGAAAAGAGCTCCCAAGCCTCTGTCCAACAGAGCCTCTCCCAGCCCACCGACCCCAACCTTGGAGTGGAAAAACTCCTCCCCACCACTCCCCCCAGGAGGTAAGAGAGTACGCTCTAGCCCTGGGAACAGAGGGGAGGGTGGGTGTAGGGGCTCGGATCTAGAATGAGAATTATGTGGCTCCCCCATTCCAGGTGTTTCCCCCATCCAACCGCCCAGACAGGTTCTTCCAGTCCCTCCCCAGCCTCAGGCCCAAGGCAAGGAGCATAGCAGAACCCCAACTGTGAGAGAGGCTCCCGTGGGAAGAGAAACCGACACTAATTGACAGCCCCTCCCAATCCCACACCCTGGCCCCTCCCAGGTGTCCTCTGAACCCTCCCACCCACACCTTCCGGGGATTAGGGACCCTCTCCCCATTTTTCCCCCAGCCCAAATTCAGAGTGGAATAATTTTCCCAATCCAACCCATACTTTTCCTGGGAATAGACTTGTAGAAAGACCCTGTCTTCCCCCAATCCACATGCAGAGTGGAACAACCTCCTCCAACACACACACACACACATACACACACACACACAGAGTGGGCCACGGGCAAAGTGCCTGGGGCTGTGACCACAGCTGCAGCCACTCACCGCTGGATCTCTAAGGCCCTTTCCAGCTAGGTGGACCCCACACCCCACACCCCATAGTGCCCCATGTCACAGGCTCACACAGAATCCCAGAATCTCAGCATTAGAAGGGACCCCACCCCCACCCCCCTGGATCATCCAGCCCGACCCTGTACCTGAGCAGCAATCCTCAACAAGTGGTCCTACAGGCTCGTCGGGAAGACCTCTAGCCACGAAGGCCCTTCTCTCTCTTTAAGCAACCCCCTCCAGGCCGTCCCTGGCTCACAACTCTCCGCCCAGGCCCTAGTTCTGGGAATCCTCTTGTTACTCGAAATGGAGCCAAGCTCTTTCTGCAGACCCAATTCCTCCGTTCCTTGGCCAGGCACACCCAGCCTTGGCCACTCCAGGACTCCAGCTGTTCTAGGACATCACTCTTAAGCCACCACAGTTCTGCTTCCTCCCCACAGTCCAGAGTGCAGGACATACGCACATCCCAACAGAATAGAGTCTCCTGAATAACAGGATGTGAGGGAAGGTGTGTGTAGTGGGAGGGGGGTGGCAGGCAGGATCTGCTCTATGATTCACCACCCTTGCCCAAGTTAATCCAATAATTCAGCACAAGCGCCACATAATGATAACTGACATTTATAGGATGTTTGCAAAGTGCTTTAGGTATATTATATTCTTTAAATCCCACAACAACCTTGCCAGGTAGAGACTATCATTATTTTCCTCCCTTTTTTGCAAATGAGGAAACTGAGGCAAAGAAAGGTGAAGTGATTTGCCTGTGGTTAAACTATCAGAGGGTGGATCTGAACTCAGATCTTCCTCACTCCCAAGTCTAACATTCTAACCACTGGGCCGTAATACTGTCCCACCTCCCCATTACTTGGAGGGAAGTAACAATAACAATAATAATTATTAATAACTGCAACTACTCCTATTTCTATAGCACATGAAGGTTCATAAAATGCTTTTCTCACAGCTGTTCTATACAAACCCCCATTCTGACCCCTGTTTCATGTGTTATCTTCTATTAAAACATAAGCTTCTTAAGGGTAAGGACTGTCTTTTTTTTTTATCTTTGTTCTCAAAGAACTTAGTATAGTGACTGGCACATAGTAAACACTTAATAAATGATTATTGCCTGCCTACAAGTTTTATTATTCCCATTTTACAGGTAAGGAAACTGAGACTCAGAGAAGGTAAGTAATTTGTCCAAAGTCACACATCTAATATATGTCAGAGCTTTTATTCCTACTCCTTTCTTCTCATCCTAGGTGAGTTACAAGGTACAGATTAGTAGATTAAGGACATCCCAGTTCCAGGGCCTAGATGCCCATCCTCGCCTGCTACCTATTCTAATCTCAGATAGAAGATACCAGTTTACAGATGCTCTAACCAGGACCATTCCGGTGCTTCCTGAACATCTATGTACTAATGAGGCCCTCTTCCTGACACTCTTGCCTGCTTTTAGATAATCAAATCACCTTCACTGTCCAGTCCAGGCCTATTGATTTATTCCCAGGTCCTGGTAGAGAGAAAAACAGGGTTTCAAACAAGGATGAAAGCTCAGAAGCAAAGCTGTCTTGGCATCCTCACTCTCCTCCAGCCCACATACCTCATCCACTCCTGTCTCCTTGGTTTTCCTTATACCAACAGCAGCCATTTTTTTCCAAACCAAAACTTGGGATGCAAAAGTCTGACAAAAGACATTTTGCAGAACCCTCTCTGATCTCATCAGTTCCCATGGGTTCAATGATTACATCTAGGCAGATGATTCCCAGATCTCTATTTCTAGCCCTAGTCTCCTGATCTCCTGTACCATATCACTAACTGCCTATTAGACATTTCCAATTAGATGTCCCGTAAATATCTTGAACTCAACACTTTTTTTAATTCAGAATTCAATATTTTGACCTTACCATGTCCAAAACAGAACTAAATTATCTTTCCCCAAAAAAACCTCACCGCTCTTCCTAACTTTCCTATTTCTATCAAAGTCACCATCATCTTAGTTACCCAGGTTCTCAGCCTCTGAGTCATCAACAGTATTCACTGTCTGATTCAGTACCTCTGTATCAATCAGTCACCAGGTCTTAGGGATTCTACCTCCACCCTTCTCAAATCTGTCCCTTCTCTCCACTCACACCACAACCACCCTAAGGCAGATTCTTATCACCTTTCACCTGGGCTAATTCAATAGCCTCTTAGTCGATTTCCTTGCCTGAAATTTTTTCTCTCTCCAATTCATCCTCCACTCAACTGCCAGAGTAATATTCCTAAAAGATCAGTCACTCCCTCACTTAAAAATCTCCAGTGGCTCTCTATTCCCCCTAGGATAAAATACAAGCTACTTTTAATGCCCTTGACAATTGGCTCCAGCCTGCTTTTCCACATTATTACATATTATTCCACTTCCAAATTCTTTGATCTGGCCAAATTGGCCTTCCTGCTCTTCCTCATACAAGACGTTCTATATGCCATCTCCCACCCCTGTTCTTTGCATTGGCTATCCCCTATGCCTAGGATCCCCTCTCTCCTCACCTCCACCTCTTAGAATCCTTAGCTCCCTTCAAAATTCATCTCCTACAAGCCCTTTCCCGATCCCCCTTAGTTGCTAATGACCCTCTCCCAAATGATTTTTTATTTAGTTTGTACCTATCTTATGGTCTCCCTGGAAAGAATGTCAGCTCCTTGAAGACAGAATCTATCTCATTTCTGTCCTTATATCCCCAACATCTGGCATGGTGGCTAGCACATAATAAGCAGCCCCTCATAAATGCTTGTTGACTGATTGATTGATTAAAGCAAATACACTTTCTTTTCTTGAAATTGAACCTGGCCCAGAAAAGCCAGGATATGTATCGTCAAGGTAGCCCTCCAACTCCTCTCCTAGCCTGGTGTGCCCTAACCGTTATACCTTTTCTTAACCTAGCTGAATACCACCCCAGCCCACAGTGACCCTGCTTCCCCAGTCCTGAACCCTGCAAGATTTGTTTTCCAAGACGCTGCTCCCACATTTCACCACATACCACCTCTTGCTATCAGTAGTTTTTAACCTGTACTATCTTGTCTCCCCAGCTAGGTTAGAAACTCCTTGAAAGCAGAAATTGTGAATTTGTATTCCTCTTTCTTAGCCCAGTGCCCCAAGAAAGAAGAAGTGTTTGCTAAATGGATAATTATGCCTTTGTCCCGCATTTCCCTCTCCCCTCAAGTCCTGCCCACCAGTGTTCTAGGTCCTGGACCATCTTTCTGGGACCCCATAAGAGCTTATAAGCATCAATGTTTAAGTGACTTTTATGGAAGAAAGTGTGAGTGGGGAGGGAAGGAAAAGGGCAGGCAGGAGCTTTTCTGCCTCCATTCGGATTTTTCTTAGATCATAAGATTTGGAGCTGGAGTTCTTGGAGCTAACTTAGTCCAACTCACCCATCTTACAGGTAAGGTAACTGAGGCCCAGAGAAGGGAAACTAAATTGCCCAGGGTCACACAGATGAAAAATTGCAGAACAAAGATTTAAAGTCAGCTTCTCTGACCTGCTCTTTCCATTGTACCACAAAACCTCCATCAAGAATCAGCTCATAGGCTCCTTCTTCCATCAAGCCTTTCCTGCTC
Source organism: Vombatus ursinus (assembly GCF_900497805.2). Taxonomy (NCBI): domain Eukaryota; kingdom Metazoa; phylum Chordata; class Mammalia; order Diprotodontia; family Vombatidae; genus Vombatus; species Vombatus ursinus. The sequence goes on along the minus strand of NW_020954576.1, from coordinate 1,742,981 downwards.
CTTCCAGGCAGAAACAACTGTCCTTCCTTTGACACGTGCTCTTATCATGTTACAGTATGTAAAAAATTCATTTGGACAAGTGTCATCCCTCCTAACAGATTGGAATCTACAGGTCAGGAACCCTGGCTTACTCATCTTTGTATTATACGCACACACCCCTGCCCCAAACACAGTGTCCTGCACACAGGAATAAATAAATAGAACAGAATAAAAATAAATATTTGTTGGATGAAATTGAACTGAATTGGGTTGGTCACTGCCCCTTCTTCCCCCACTATCTTCCTTAGCTCCTTCCCACAAACCCTTAGGGCCTGAGTTCATAGTTAAGAAAGAGGATATGCCAAGAGATGAAGGTAAGTTTAGGGGTACAGAGGGTGCTGGGGGGAATAGGATTAGTGTGTGTGGTAGAAAAGAATTCCAAAGAACACCTGCATTGTTGGCCTGAGAAAATAAGAGATCGGGGGCAGCTAGGTGGTGCAGTGTGGATAGAGCACTGCCCTGGAGTCAGGAGGATCTGAGTTCAAATGTGACCTCAGATACTTGACACTTACTAGTTGTGTGACCCTGGGCAAGTCACTTAACCCCATTTTCTAGCCAAAAAAAAAAAAAAGGTTAAAAAGAGAAAAGAAAACAAGAAATCAAACTAGGCTGTGCCCCCTGGAACATAGCCCTGAGGCCTGTGAAAGCTGTACCTTCCTCAGGAGCGTTGGGGCCAAGCCTGTTCCCCAAAGGATCTAAGGGTAAAACAGGTAATCTCCACAATAAAAGACTCAAATCCCACAGAAACATTATCCCGGGCTTCAGAGAACATCCTGCCTTCATCTCAGGTCTAAGTCCCCCAAAGGAAAAGGAGACAGAGAAAGGAAAGGGGTGGGGGACACACTAGTTTATCAAAGGGCATCCCTGTTCCCCCTACTCCACCTAGCTTCCAACCACCCTTTCCTTCCTTCCTTCCTTCCTCATGGTATTTCTTTAACCAGAAAGGTCTTGCTCTGTCCTTTCCAGGGCTGTCCAGCAACAGATATAAGGAAGGCAAAAGTTGGCGGGTGGAGTTGGTGCTGAAAGATCTGACTCCTCAAACCCCACTTGGTCTCTGGACCATGCTGGGAAGCCATTTTCCTAGGGTTGCCCCTCTCTGTTCCTTGGTTCTCGTGTACTGCTCACAACATCCACCCCAATCTACTCCACCCCCCCTACCCCACCCCCACTCCCCATGTAAGATGGGCAACCCAGTAGATAGCATCTGAAAAAATGCCTAGAGATCCTCAGAGAGTGGAGACATACAAGGCATTATTACCTTCTCTTCTCCCCCGGGGGTGGCAGACTAGCTAGGTCACTCGGCCCATCCCTAACCACCTTCATTCACCCAGCCCACACCTTCCCTCTCCCATTCCACTGCCTCCCCCATTTAACTCTGTTGACCCCACCCTCCTGCTGGTTCCACCCCCTTTTGGAGAGTCCTAAGGCAGAGCAGACCAGGAAAAGAGGATTTCCAGGCTATTCACACAACCTCCTTCCTACAAGAGGATGTACAGAGGGTGTGCCCAGCATGGACTTTGCTGTTTGGTGGGTTCTCCAGTGTGTACTCATGTAGAGGGGGAAACGGAGAAGGTTTGAGTGTTAGTGGGGCAGAACAATGTGGAGTTTAGGAATAGAATCCTTTTCCCAATTCAGAAATCCCTCCACATGGGCTGAGAAACCTGATTAAGGGATCTCTCATCCAGGGTTTCTCAGTCCCTTAAAACAGTAATTGCCTTCTCCTAGGCTAGTTCACTTGTGTGCAATGAGCTGCCCCCATATCTTCCCCTGCCCCTCCTACCATGTTCACAGCCCCACCCCAAGGCTTGCTTACTTCTCCAAAAAGACCAAATTATGACACACACACACCCCACTACACACACATACACATCTCCCTGGAACTCCTCCTAATCCTCTAGTCTCTTTCCCTCCCTTCCCTTCTTACCAACTCCCCCCAAAATGTGCCAGCTGCACTCTTGACCCTTAGGCCCCTTCCCGCCCCACCCAGAAACATCACAGTTTTCAATAATACCCCTAACTTGTCCTCCAAACCATCTCTCATCCCTACTCTGTCCTTCCCCTCCTACCTTTGCCAGCTTACCTTCATTCACTCACCTCTCTAAAACACCTGTGGCAGATTTAGAGGTGCCTCGACCTGCCCTCCTATAGCCACTCCACCCTTACCCAATTTTCACTCAAAGTCTTGAACTCAAATTCTTCTCAATTACTCCAAGAACTGAGACATGTCCTCTGGCCCTGCCCTTCTCAGACCCTCACCTCCTCCCATTGTCAACCTCCACCTACTCCTTCTACCTCCCTACCCCTTCGACCCTAGTATTCTTGTCATATAATCCCTCATATAGACACTATATAGGCAAGAGAGGTCATTCATTCATTCTTTCTGAGCCCAACCCCAGGATCCCTCCTCTCCTGAAGATGGTAGAATCTGCTCTGGGCCAGGAGCTGTTCTGCACTATTTTCAAGGCTATTGTAAACTCCTCTCCAGACCTAGCTTTGCTATACCTTGCCCACCACACACCCTCTCCTTTTACCTACTCTGGCTCATTTCCCAGAATTCCCCTTGAGCCCACAAGCACTAGGATACCCGTTCTCACCTGATGCCCCTCAACTACATCAACTCTCAACCAAAATCCTTAAGCCATTCTTTTTACTAATACATCTTCACCATTCTCCCCTTCTCCTTCTTATTTCTATCCCACCCCCACCCCCCACATCTGCCCTGTGCTCTTGGATGAGAGTTGAGGTTGAAGGAGATGGAGATGAGGAGAGAGTTGAGAGCATGAAAGCCCTTGAAGGTGTATCTACCATCACCCAACTCCATTCCAGCTTACTGATATTGGAGGGAGCTGGGCCAGACCAGGTAAACACATATGCACACCTCCTTTCTCTGGTCTCTCTAGCTACCTAGATACCCTTTTCATCTGTGATGGCATGGAGGAATTGGGATAAGGGATTGATTTGCTCTTCCCCCATCTCAGCCCCTTAGAACCTCTAAGGTACTCATATTATATCCAAGGTACCCCTGGTTCCTAGAATTGGTTGGGAAAGCACTGTCTGGTGCTGAGCTGTACAGGTGTGTCCGTACCATGCAGAGTGGTTCAAGCTGAAACTTGTTTCCTTTCCCGGGTGAAGAAGTCCTAACTGCTCTTTCCCCCCCTTTCCCCCAGCTAGCCTGATCCCTTGCACCTCCCCTGTCACCACTCCCTTCATGTATGCCTGCAGTAGGCCCTGCTTTTCCCCTCTTTGGATTCTGTTCATCTTCCTCAAGAAAGGGAATTAGGCCCATGCCCAGGGAGTTGGGAGGATTGTGAGGGGTAAGACTTGCTTTGATTTGATTTGATTTTGCTTTTTCTTCCCCCCAGGAGCAGGCACTGAGGCCCCCTGGTCACTGCCCTGGGACACTGAGAATGGATTTGGTCTGCCTAGGCACGGGTCCTCCCACCTGTCTGCTCCTCCAACAACCTCAACACTGCCCCACTTGGCTCTGCCTCCCTTTTCACCCAAGCTTGGCCCTCCCAAAATAATTCATTAACTACCGCATTCCCTGTTCCCTCCAGGCTAGCTCCTGGACAGGATTCCTCTACCCTTCCCTCCAACCTCAACCACCTACCCTTCCCTGCTGCTCCCTCCCTTCCTTCCCTCAGACTGGGGTACTTCTACGCTTCTCCCACCAGCCCCAAGGCTCTCCCAGTCTCACCTGCCTCCTAGAGTTCTCTTCCTCCAGCGGGTCTCTCTGGCCTGATTTCAGGTACTGCCGAGTAGTTCCTAGACCTGCCCAGACTCCTCCCTGACTTCTTCTCAAAGTCTCCCCTAACTCCCTTCCTGATTTGCCTGGCTGAGCTGGCTGAGTGGGGATATAAAGAGACTTAGCTCAATCTTTACCGGCCGTGGGGTTGGGCCCTTGTTAAAGAAATACCCACCTTCCCCCCCCCTCCAAAAGGGTGTGCCGGGGAGGCTGGCTCTCCCCCAACTTACCCTCCCTCTTATTCTCCACCTTCTTCATCCCTCCCTGGAGTTACAGAGAAAGGGGCTGTCATCAGCCAACTGGATCACCTGGATCATTCAGGGGACTAGTTTCAGGGGCCATAATCACCCTTGCAGACAGACCAGTTAACATACCAGCCCTGCCCAGCCTTGGGCAGGACAGGGACCCAAACTAGCCCTTACATTCCATTACAATTCCTTTCAGCCTCGGGCTTCCTGGTTATTTAGTCAGAGAACAACAGAACCCCTGGAGCTTTGCATTCTGCACCCAACTGGGGATCAGCCCAGTTCCCACTCCTCAAAAATCTGGGCCTTCCTTCCACAAAGGGTCCCATGCATTTCCACCCTTTTCCTAGACCATTCCTTCCTTTCTTTCATTGCCTTTCCTGGGCACCAAGCAAGTGGAATGGGGTACCTGGCTGTTTCACTCCCCCTACCACACCCAGTCTCCCCAGGAACCAAGAGATGTAGCTGTGATATTTGGGAAAAAACAGTGTTTCTGGAGTTGGGAGACCTAGATTCAAATCCCAGCTCTTCCACTAATAAGCTGTGTGACCTTAGGTAAATCAGTTAACATCTCTATGCCTATTTTCTCATCTGCAAAAATGGGACTAATAACACCTCTACTATCTACCTTATAGGATTGTTATAAGTAACACATGAGATAATGCAAAGTGCTTTGTAAACTGTAAAGCTATATTTATATATACACATATATGGGTATATATATACATATGCGTATATGGAGGTATGTGTATATATACATATATGTTTTTATAAGCTATTATTATTCCAGGAAAACTGACTACCAGATTATGCATCAATAAAATGAGGCCCAGAGGGAAACCCCCTCACCAAATAATCACTTAAAGGGCTCAAAGCCAAACTAGGAAAGCAGGTGTGCTACTGTCCAGTCCAGGAACCATCCTTGTTTAGCCTCGAAGGAATAAACTGATACTCATTCATTTCTACTACTCACTACTACCAAGTGGCCATCACTAACACCCATACCCCCATGAGGCTCTAGGTCCTCTCTCCCTCCAAAATCCAAAAGAAAGTCTTGAATCACATCAACATCTTTCTTTTTCTTTTTTTTTTATTAAATCAAATGATACAAAACGACCATCATTCCACAAATGCCCAAAGCACCAAGCCCCCTCACCCTCAAAATCACACCCTCCCTAGTCCCAGCCCAACCACTGTTCCTTCTGCCCATCCATTCCTTTTCTAAAGGGACAAAACCCTAGAAAGGTTAAGGTCCTAGGATGTGTGGGTGGAGGAGGATAGCGAGGGGAAGGAGGAAAGGAGGAAAAAGAAAGGGACCTGTCTGACTGGATGGTTACACTTCAGAATGGGAGTGAGGGCCAGAAACTCATTTAGCACCAAATATCCAATCTCCTAACCCCTATGCCTGTCCCTCCCTTAATCAAATCAGTCCCCAGACCCCTTCTGAATGCCCTCTCCACTCCAGTTCATGCGACCATTGTCCCTAAAAATCTGACCCTCCACCTTGGTTCCCTTCCTGTATCTCCTACTGTGTGGGGATCCCAATTCCACCTTCCAAAGCCCTATGGAGCATTCAGTGGGATGAATGCTCCACTAGGAGAGGAAGGTATACACAAAGTCTTGGGGGGGAAAGGCGAGGAATAGGGTGGGGAGCTAGGGAAGAAGCTAGAAATTTTTATTTTTGTGTTTACACAGTCTCTGGGGGGCCCCTTCCCACCCCTTCCCAAGATTCCTTGGGTTGTGGTGGTAGAGGCTCAGTTTCTCCGGGTCATGTTTTCTAGCTTCACACTCTTGGCTGCTTCTCCGATCAGTTCCCAGAAGCTCCCAAACTCTAACTTGGAGTCATTGCAGCTGCCCAAGTTGGCGATTTTCTCATCCAGCTCACAGCTGCCCTGAGGAAACACAGGGAGTGGAGCAGAGGGGAGACACCCACAGCTCAGAAAGACAGTCTTCATCCTAGCCTTCCCACCCCATCCCACTCCACCCCTCCAAAGAAAGACATAAGCCCAAGGGGGGCCCTTTCCCCCAACCTAGAGAGTAGGTTAATCAATTGGCAAGTATTTATAAAGCCCAAGGTCCTGCTACCCAGATTTGGCTGGGGAAAAAAGAAAGAAAAATAGGGAAGTCAAGGGACAGACATTCACAGGGACACAGGGCTCAGATGCCTGGGTCTTCCATACCGGCATAAGATGGGGCAACTGCTGGGTGACCAGATCCCGAAGCTCAGAAGATGTCAGAGTCTCCTTCTTCCCCTCTACTGAATACTGATGAAAGTTTTTGATGAGGGTTTCGATGGCCCGTTCCACATCGCTGAACTCCTGGGCATCCTTAGGACAGGGACAGAAGAGAGCTAAAATCAAAGATGTGCTTCCTACCCTCAGGACGCAGGGTCACCACAGAACACTCTATTTAAGGCGGGTGTTCTGGCTGTGACTCTGCCTGGAAATCTCCCTCACCCACCCACCAGTGACATTAATACTATTTATAGGTTCATCCATTGGTCCAAACACCTTCTTGCTCTGGAATTTGCTCTGTGCTCTTCAACTCTATCAATCCTCTCCATACTCCTCCCTCTTCTCGATTCCTGTCCCCAAACCACAGAAACCTCCCAAAGGCCTTCCCCCTCTATTGAGTGCCAACCTAGGAAATGCCAATGAGGCAAGAGGGGGGCACGATCCACTCAGCCCCCAGCTCTCGGCTCCTTTTCACTGTCCAGAATCATTCTCCATTTTTCTGCTGGTCCAGGTTTTTCCCTCTGCCCCCAACCAGACCCACGTGGGAAGCCTTGAGTAATAGGTTGAGCAAACCTTCCCCCCACACACACACTCTTCCAGCCAGGGCAGGTCCCAGCACGTGGGTCCTGCCTGGCTGGCTCTCCCAGGGAAGGCTCTCCAGTGACAGGCTATGTGGGAAAAAGAGCAGGTTCTTCCCTGTCTTTGGGAACTATAAGCCAAGCTATAGGCTATAGCAGAATAAATGATGGTAAGGGGCAGAAGTCAGAGGGAATCTTGGTGAGGAATGGGATGGGGATCAAGTGGGAGCCTGGGAGTCAAAGGAGGGAAGCCTGGGAATCAGAGGAAGGGAGGCTTGTCAGTGGAAGGTAGGTGGGTCCCAGAGTTGGACAGGGGGTGGGGGAGGTAAGGGGAGTCCGAAAGAGAAACTTCAGAAAAAAACAGGAAGAAAGAGAAAAAGGAAAAGAGGGGTAAGAGGCTAGTGAGAGATTCTTGGGCGGAAGGTAGGGGAATGAATGAACCAACCTCAGCATTTGCAGAATGACATTGTCCCATGGTGACCTGGGTGAGTAGGGGGCACTGGGGTCACTTCTTTAGGATCTGGGGGTGTTCTCCTATGGCGTGTCCCTGAGGGACCAGTGGCTCATCTTCTGCCTGGCAAATGTGAGAGATCTGATCTGAGGGGGAAGCTGAGGATTCCATCTCCCCCTCGCCCCACCCACCCACATGACTTTGCCCCTCCCTCCAGGAAGCTGGAAACGGGAGGTGGGGAGAGGGTCAGGGCCAGCTCTCCATCTCTCCACACCCAGAAACACAGACACACATTCACCCTTAGGAAAGGAGGGAGTTTCTGTATCAGGATACCCTTGCCTCAAAGCCCTCCTCAGTCTTGATGCCCCTAGACCCTGAAATGGTGCCAACTCTACTTCCTCAGCCTGGTCACAAACATTATCCTAATTACCCTGTCCTCCAAGCCCCAGCCCTACAATGTTTGGGTTTCCTAGTCCCACAGGCTCCCTTTCCCCTGGACTTTAAAGGAGATGGGGTGGGGTGGTATTAGTATCCCTAAAGGAGGTCTTCCCTTCAAGGTTGAAGGTAAGGCATCCCCAAGAGCAGCAGGAAAGGGGAGAGAGTTATGGAGACCCCATTATGTTAAGGCATGGGCTCACTTACCTGCTAGGGCTTCTGGGACCGAGACAGGAGGAGCCGGCTCACCTGGCCCAGCCCTTATACCTGGGGGAGTGGAAAGGAGGAGCAGGAGAAGCATAGTAGGGAGGAGAGATGGAAGAGGGGGATGGGTTTTCAGCCGGGTTATGCCAGCAGCAGCTGCTGTACACGCCAGGCTCAGAGCCAGAGAGTTCACCCCACTGCCAGGAGGGAGGGACCCAGGACTCCAAAACCAGGCTAGGCAGCTGCCCCTCTGACCCAGACAGGACAAGGGAGAAAGGGAACCTGGAAAACCTGTCATAGGGCAATGGGACAATGGGGATGGGGATGGGCGTTGGGAAAAAAAAAATAGGATCTGAAGACCAGCTGAGAAAGATTAGGGGAAAATTCAGGACCCAGGAAACAGGGAAACCGTTGTGGGTAAAGGAGGTTGGAAAGGGGGAGGAATCCCAGGAAATGGAGAAGCTGAGAAGGGAGATGGTTCAGTGGCAGGTGGCATCAAGATGAGGGAGGGGCTTATGAGTTTGCCCCTACCTCCAGAAGCCAGGGTACAGGAAATGGGGGAGGGTCAGAGAGAAGAAGGAGAGAGGCATGGTACAAAGGATTAATGTAGGAAGCTGGGACTCTCTCCCCAGCCTTCCTCACTTGGGGTCACTCTGCAGCTGATTCCTGACCTGCTGGACTGGGGAGGGAAGAGGAGTCACCCAAAGCTTTGCTGTACTTTGGATAGCCCGCCCCCACACTGTGTAAATTTGTAGAGTCATCTTTTTTTCTTTTCTTTCTTTTTTTTTTTTTTAGTCTTCTCCTGTGATTTCATTGGTGTAGGGCACTCCCAGCGAGGGGACTCCCTACATCTGCTAAATGAAACTGCTCTGTCAAGAGCATTGAAAGGTTAAGTGATTTGCCCAGTGTGAGGAGGAAATGACTTGAACCCAGAATTTCCTAAATCTGAGCCTGGCTCTCAGTTCATTTTAATGCCTGTTAAACTTTAATTCTCCTCACTTCAGCCTACTCCCATTTTCTGGGGGGAGGAAGTCCGGAGCTAGTTAGTGGGAACAAGCTCCGGGGAAGGCACCTTGTCAAGAAGCCAGCGGGATACATGAATGGCCAATGTGAGAATTAGTATTCTGCTTGACTCTGCCTATTTACAAGGGCTGTTTCATTGTTCTGTTGAAGGAGAAAGGAAGAGAGAGGGGGAGAGAGAGAGAGAGAATGCTTGTTAATTGGAAAAATAAAAGTTATTTTTTAATAAAAAATATCAATAAAAATTAATTTAAAAAGAAAACAGAGCCAGCCTGCTTTTGGGAGCTGTAGTTTCCTTTCCTCCTTGAAGATTCCTCTGGATAGGATCTCAGTACAGATGTTGAGTGGGGCCCAAGGGGGAGGGGGGGATAGGGGGACTTAACTCTCCAAACTGGTTGAGTTGCCTGCCACTCCCTTTCTGTCATCCCGAGTTCCCATCTCCCCCAACAAGAGGTTTGGCAGAGGGCCCTCCAGTCCCTGGAGCAAGTTCCTAGGAATTACAAGACCCTTGGACCTCCAGTCTTAGATACCTCCTCTAGCCTTCCGCAACTCCCATAGCCCACGGCATGGCCCCCCTGTAACAGTGAGTAGGAAATGTAAGGTGGAGAGAATGGAGGGGGAAGCACAGGGCAAGGTAGGAAGGCTGCGCTCTTTCTTCCAAGGCTCTGAAACTACTTCGGGGCTGCTGGGCATCTCTCCCTCCTAGCATTCTCATTCTGAACCCCTCTGGGCAGTCTCCAGTCAGCTCTAAGGCCCTGTGGGCTGCCCTGCCCTTGCCCCATCTTGTGGCCAGAACCTTGAACCTTAAAACTCCTATCTCAGGCTTCTCCAAAAGATTTGAGGATGGACAGTAGCTGTGCCCCTATATTCCTCTCCCTCCCCCACCCCACCTCACCATCGATCTGGAAATATAGGCAGTAAGCTCAGATATGGAGAAACAAGGGAAACAAGTCTCTAAAATTCTAATGTTGAAGCCCAAATGAGGAGCAAACATGAAATATGCCAGGAGCCATGCTAGAGATGTCAATAATAGGGCATGGCAGGAGCCAGGACACTGGGCATCCTCAGCCCACCCCCAGCTGAGGCCTCCAGGAGGAGCTCCAGAGGGGACAGGAACCATCTACCTCCCTTGCACCCTCCTCCAGAGTTGCATCACTATTGGTCATTCATTCACTCAGCAAACATTTATTGGATGTTACTATAGTCAACATAAGAAGAAGCATTGTGTATCAAATAGAGACACACCCTTGAAGACAAGACAGCTTGGTTAAAGTCACCTACTGATGCCTGGGGCTGTGTGACCCGGGTGGAGGTGACTCTCCCAGGCTACCTATGTTTCCTCACCCCAGTTTCCTATACTGATGAAATCATAGGTTCAGTTCCTAGCCCCTCTATATGTAATACTAAGCTTTTGTGGGTTATCATTTGACCTCTGGGCCTCAGTTTCTTTATCTGTAAAATGAAATCCCTGCCTAATTCACAGGGTGATTGTGATGACAGCCCTTTGTAAATCTTAAAGCACAATATATACTCTGCCTCAAGTCCAGCACCCTCTCCTGAGCTCAGGAAGAATGTCTGAAGAATCTGGGAGGAGTAAGAAAAAGTACATTTGTATTTCAAGACAACTTTATTAGGGGGACAGCGGTCACCTCGTCACCTTCCCCTACTCTCCCCCCCCAAAACCTCCTTAAGTCAGTGTCACTTCTTCCGGAACTCTGCTGCTTTCTCTTTCTTCATCTCCTTGGCCAGATCCCCAATAAGCCTCCAGTATTCATGGAACTTGAGTTCAGAATCCTGATTCACATCCAGACTCTTCATCTTCTCTTCCAAGGAGCCCACGCCCTAGGGAGACACAGAAGGTGTGTGGGGAGGGGAAGAGAAGAAGCCCCAGGGGAGATGAAATGGGACCTTCATAGAATGTCCGAACTAAAAGATAATTTCTTCAGTCCAAGGCCTCCCAGATTGTGTTCTAAGAAAGCCTAGTCTTCCCAGAGATGGGGAACGGAATTTCTGTAAGAAGTTTCCATTACTAATAATATTTTTCCTCCTAAATATGAAATATGAAATTGTATATTAAAAATACTACTTATGCATTGTTGGGGTATAAAAATAGATTTTGTTTCCTTTTATTTTGCTCCAAAATTTCTCCAGGTCCTCATTTCTCCTGAGAGAATGCTATACCTCTAGATCAGCATTTAATGTTGTTTGGATGTTTTTCAGCCAGGTCCAACTCTTCAGGACTCCATTTGGGGTTTTCTTAGCAAAGATACTGGAGTGGTTTGCCATTTCCTTCTCCAATTTATTTTACAGATAAAAAAAGTGAGGCAAACGTTGTTGAATGCCTTGTTCAGGGTCACACAACTAGGAAGGATCTGAGGCCAGATTTGAACTCAGGAAGATGAGTCTTCCTGATTCCTGCTCTGACACACCACCTACTTCGCCACCTAGATGCTGTCAGCATTTATATATGTATATTAAATATTATATAATGTATAATGATTATATATTGTTATATAAGATAACTAATTTCTATGTAAATCATTATATTATATAGATTGTTTATTATAAATCAGTATATTTAAAATCCAAAAGTGTTCTCTAGACAAATCACCTTAGAAAAGGCTGAAAGAGGGAAAAGGAAAGGGGAGGAAACCTTATTCATCTGTGTTCCAGCCCAATTATGTCTGAAAGGAAGGATCACAGATTTGGAACTAGAAGGGACCTTAGAGGTCATCCATCCCAATGCCCTTATCTTACAGATGAGGATGCTGAGGCCCAGAGAGAAGGGACTTACCCAAAGTAACCCAGCTATTAAGTGACAGAGCTGGGACTCAGGCTCCTAACCCAATGTTCATTTCTTTCTTTTTTTGGTGAGGCAATCAGGGTTAAGTGACTTGCCCAAGGTCACACAGCTAGTAGGTGTCAAGCATCTGAGACCGGATTTAAACTTAGGTCGTCCTGACTTCACGGCTGGAGCTTTAACCACTGTGCTACCTAGCTGCCCCTCCCAATGTTCATTCTAACCCACTAACCATTAACCCACTAGGCACTAATATCTAACCTGTGAGCTTTTGTTTTGTACTGTTTTGTTTTAATATTCTGGTAAGTATATTTCAACAGAATTCATTTCACTAGACTCCAAAAGGGGTCCAAGACACTAAAAGGGTTAAAATAAATCCTGAGCTAGAGGAGATGATAGAGAAAGATGGAGATGGGGGAGGTGGGGACAGAGAATGGAAAAGGAAAAGGACTCTAGGCCTTGGTCAGTGTGAGTGTTACTGAGAGCTAGGGCATCAAGGCAATGCCAAAACAGGACACCGATGCAAGTGTGTGCCTGTCCTCGGAGTCTGTCCAAAATAATCTTGACCTGTAGGAAGAGTTCTGGAAGATCAATGTGTCATGCCGGGGCTGGGAAAACATATGCTACTGTGATTATGTGACTAAGAGGAGACTTGAGGGATGTGGGATTTTGTGGAATCTTCACTCCAGTCACTGGTACTCTGCCTTAACTCATTCCTTAATGATTAACATATTCCCATTCTATCATACTCTCTCCATCTCTGGGATTCTGAAAGCCTAGTTATCACCGTACAAACCTGGAATCTTTATTCCCACCTCCCTCAACCCAACCCTTCCAATGTCCTACTCCAGATCTACCCACTCCTTCCACCGTGCTATCTGGAATGCCTATTCCACGCTGAACAAATCTGCTTTATCTTAAACCTTTTTGTTTCTCACTCCCTCCATCTTCTTACACTCACTGAGTCCTGACTCCCTCCTGATAACACAGCATCCCTGGTGACCCCTCCGAACACTGGTTGAATTTTCACTCATAACCCCAGTCATTAGTCATGGTGGGGGAGTTGAAATATTCTGTGTTCACCATTGCCACATTCAGACTCGTCCTCTACCAACATCACCCAGTACATTCTCCTCTCCTCTTTTAAAGTTTATTCAATCCGTATTTATCACCTAGTCAAGATTCTGGTAACTATTATCTAGCTATCCCCAGAATACTGTCCTTCTTTCCTCAATGAATTTAGTCACTGGTTTACAGTCTCTCTCCTCCCCAGTTCCTGTCCTCATACTAAGGAACTTGAACATACATATTCATGCTCCCCTAAACACTCTAAAATCCCAGTTATTCTATTCTACAATCTATTTCTATATTACACCTCAGATTTACCCAGAGAGGGTCATATCCATCATCTTTCCATTCCCTACAACTATTCCACTTCTATGTTCATGAACTCTGAAATACCTTTATCTGATTATAATATTTTGTGATTCTATCTTTCCTTTTGCCTTACAACTTCCTAACTCTTTTCTTAGTCCTTACCATGCCTTTGAATTCCTCAGCCTCTCAGTTCTTTCCCAGGCCATCACCCCTATAACTGTATTCTTCTCCCTTCCCTTTCTTGACCCTTTGGGTGAAATAGTTCAATTCTACACTATCCTATATATTCAAATCTCTTGTCCCCTTGACACACTGCTGATCATGCCCTACCAAGATCCAGTGGTTTATTCCCACCATCCTCTGCCTTTGCTCCTATTCTGATGCTACTGCAGAAATCCAGAGAAAAATCAAGAAACCATGTTGACTGGATCCACTACAAATTTACATTACATAATATCAACTGGGGCCTGACTGCAATGAGGTAGTTCTATTATACCTCCACAATTAAATCCCAAGCACCACAACAGTTCATCTTTTTCTTTTCTTTTTTTTAATTTTGGAGGCAATGGGGGTTAAGTGACTTGCCCAAGGTCACACAGTTAGCTAGTAAGTATCTGAGGCCATATTTGAACTCAGGTCCTCCTGACTCCAGGGCTGGTGCTCTACCCACTACACCACCTAGCTGCCCCAACATCAGTCCACTTAAAGGCTGTTAAAAGTCTGAAAAGTATGCAACTCATTAATTTATATATTCACTCATTGATTTCTTCCTTCTTTTATTTAGGAAACATATTAAGTACCTATTCTATGGTGGCCCTAAATTGGGCACTAGGAATAAAAAGATAAATAAAACCCAGCCTTTTCCCTCAAGTGACTTTGGTTTTACTGGGAGATTTAATATATGCATATCTGTATGTGCAAATGTGTAATTGTGTGTATTAATGGACAGAGTGTTGGTTTTGAGTTGAAAGATATGGGTTTAAATCATGTGTCTACCACTTACTCCCTTGGTGACTATGGACAAATCAAGACAATGAACAAGTATTTTGACTTGTCAAAAAGCCAGCTTTTGATAAGAGCCTATTGTATGCCAGGCATTGTGCCCTATAACCTCTCCAGGCCTCAGTTTTCTCATTTGTAAAATGACTAGATGAACTCTAAGGCCCCTTCCCCACCTACCTCTAAGGTTCTATGACCTTGCTTTTCCAAACACAGTGTTAGGGATCAAGAAGATTGCCCCCCTTTCTTTCTCTCTTTCCTATCCCACACCGAAATTCCTGACTCTGCTGGAAGAAAGAAATCCATAGGATCATAAAGTGGATCACAAAATCATAGATTCAGAGCTAAAAAGGACCTCAGAGGTCATCTAATCCAACTCCATTTTACAGATGAGGACATTGAGGCCCAGAGAGAAGCAACTTACCCAAAGTTGCACAATGAGTTAGTGGTAGAGCTGGACCTTGAGCTCCTAACCCAGTATTCTTTCTAACCCACTGATAACCAGAGAAAATGATAGCGAATAGGTGGATGGGTAGGAGAATTCAGAGCAAGAAAGATGCTTGTCCTTTGTTTTCAAAGAGGACCAATAACATCATGGTGTGATGTCTTGACTTGTGAGTGAACTGGACTTAAGTGATGCAGAGCTGCACAAAGTCTTCAGCCTCTCTCTTCTAGAGTCATTGAAGTCCAGTTGCAAGACAAAATTCAAGATGACCAGGGATGGGGTGAATGGCCTTGGTGTCTTCGATGTCTGACTATCAATTGGGGAATGGATGAACAAGTTGTTGTATATGGTTGTGATGAAATACTATTGTGCTATAAGAAACGATGAGCAGAATGCTCTCAGAAAAACCTGGAAAGTCTTACACAAGCTGATACAAAGTGAAATAAGCAGAATGAGGAGAATATTATACACAGTAACAGCAATACTGAATGATGATCAACTGTGAATGACTTAGCTATTCTTATAATACAATGATACAATGCAATGATCTAAGACAGTTCCAAAGGACTCATGATGAAAAAAGCTATCTACCTCCAGAGAAAAATCTGATTGGAGTCTAAATTCTGATTGAAGTATGCTTTTTTTTTTAACTTTATTTTTCTTGGTGTTTTTTTGGAGGAAAGGGTCTGTGTTTTCTTTCACAACATAACTAATGTGGAAATATATTTTACATAACTGCATGTGCGTAGGCTATATCCAATTGCTTGCTTCTCAATAAATGGGGAAGGTGGGAGAGAATTTGGAACTCAAAACTTAATTTTAAAAGAATGTTAAATTGTTTTTAAATGTAAATGGAAAAAAATTTAAAAGATACCTTCACCACATTCTTCTTCCTCCTTCCTACCTGAGAGATAAAAGTATATGTATATGTACACACCTATACATACACACACATATAAACATGTGTATGTATATACATATGTCTATATATTCACCTATATGTGTGTGTTGTTGTCCAGTTGTTTCAGTACTGTCCAATTCTTTGTGATCTCATAAACCTCTGTCCAGAGGTTTTCTTGACAAAGATACTGGAATGGTTTGCCATTTCCTTTTCCAGTGGCAAACAGAGGTTAAGTGACTTACCCAAGGTTACACATCTAGGACATTTCTGAGGCTGGATTTAAACTCAGGTCTTCCTGATTCCAAGTCCAGTGCTCTATCCACTGTACCATCTAGTTGCCTCCAGTGTGTGTGTGTGTGTGTGTGTGTGTGTGTGTGTGTGTGTGTGTGTG